>NW_028270151.1:28540384-28856444 GCF_037043375.1 Chiloscyllium plagiosum | reverse complement strand
TTGAACTATGTGTCGGTAGATGATTGGCCAACTTTGAGTCCATTAAACCCACAAATTTATGTAAGTAAAAAGGTTTTGTTTCTAATCAGAAATGATCTATTAGAAATAATCTAGCAGTCAGAATCAAGAAGCCAATTCTGTGTTTATGATATTAGTCATAATGAAAACTCTCTGATTCCTCCTCATCGGTAAAGAATTATAACAATAAAACAGACACTTTTATATTTAGTTTTCTGGGAATTTTACCAGAGTTTTGAGACTGTTCTGTATTTCTGCTGATTATCAAACAAACCACAAAACCAGTGTCCTAACCCATCAAGGGTTTGTGAAAACTCCAGAACCTTCAGTGGAGCATTGAAATAAACGATTATTCAGAAGATAAGGATAGTTCTGGCTGGGCCAGTAATTACTGTGAATCCAAAGGTGATCTTGAGAAGGAGGTAGTGAGCTGCCCTCTTGAATCACTGCAGTCTGTGTGGTATAGGTGGACCCACAGTGCTGTTAAGAAGTGAGTTCTGGGATTTTGCCCCAGCGAGGGGAGGGGAGGGGAGCTTGTAGTTGGTGTTGTTCCCTGTGTCTGCTGCCATTGTCCTTCTAGATGGAAGAGGTTGTTGGTTTTGAAGATGCTGTCGAATGAGCCATGGTGAATTCCTTCGGTGCATCTTGTAGATGGTATACATTGCTGCTACCATGCTTTGGTATTTCAGAGACAGAATGTTTTCGGTGCTGCTTTGGTTACCAGTTAAGTGGGCCACTTTGTATGAGATTGTGTCAAATTTTCTGAGTTCTGTTGGAGCTGCACCCATCCAGGCATGTGGGTATTATTCCATCACATTCCTGAGTTGCACCTTGTAGATGTTGGATTAGCTTTGGGAGTCAGGAGGTGAATTATTTGCTGCAGGATTCCTATTTTAAAAAAATTCATAAATTCCTGCCCTTGTATGGATGGTCTGTTCAGTTTCTGGTCAATGGTAACCCCCAAGATATTGCTGTTGACAATTCTGAGATGGTAATGCCATTGAATGTATAATGATCATAGTGAAAATGCAATATCAATATTCTACTTTCTGAGAATGTAATGGATTAACAATGGTTTTCAAAAGGACACTGCTGACCTAAAATGGCTGTGCGATCACCTGACAAGCCTCAGCAATTCTCATCTAGTATGCAAAACCAATTGCCTCAGAATTATAATTTTAATCAGGAGACGCTGAAACTCCATTGTTAAACACAAGAGCATAAATTTTGGTCAGACAGAGTGCAGCCATGTACTCTTCTGCTCAGAGTTTTATTCCAACTCTCCCACGTGGCCAACTCACCCCCATCCCCACTGATTACTTGTTCGCCATATCCCACTGTCATGACGCTGGGTAATGCACAGGAAATCAAACCCCACTATGCCCAGGGTCACCACAAATGTGAAAACATTTATTCAAAGTATCCAAGGTCCCCTCTTTACCTAAAGGATGAACTCAGGTTTAAAGAAAACACTCATCAGGATTTTGTACTGACCAAGAAAATAACTTTATTACAAACAACTTCTCTTTAACCAATAGCATGAGGATAGGTGAATTGCTAACATATATCTGTACAGCTTAAACTCTATCTGTTCTTAAATTCTTCCCCTTTCCCACATCCCATACAGACAGATTCACAAAAACAAACAAGACACAGGGTGGAAGAAAAAAAAAATCAGGGAAACATATTTTGAGGAGTTGGTGAGTCATTTTGCTTCCTTTTAGTTTTTTGCTGTTAATACAAGCCTATTTGAACACTGAATGCTTTCTTTAATTCACTGTTTGAGAATATGTCTTTCATTCTCTTTGAAGAAATTTGGTTCTTCTTTCAGTGGGGGACTTTCACAGAGAGGTGAGTAGAAGCTATCTGTTACTGATGATTTTCTGGTATGTCTAAACATGAAAGAGATTGTTTAATGCTTTCTTTTTGAGGGTAGGTGTGTTCTGCATTGGCTCCACACGAGGCATGGTCCCCTGGCCAGGAGCCAAGCTAAAGGTTGTCAAGCAATTGTACCTCAGTTTAAAACATCGGCTCTGTCGTGTCTGCTTTTGCTCTCACCATTCCAGGAAAATGCAATATTGTAAACTACTCTCAAAGCTCTCCAGTAAACAAGATTTAAAAAAAAACAGAAAAAGTGTCTCTTTTTACTGTCTCCTTGGTTTAAGACATTTTCAGAGTGTAGCAATGTTTTCTTTAAGCCAAGCAGCCACTGGGAGGTTTCATGGACACCTGCCACACGCACACATCAGGGGACCATGCAATTGGAGATCCGTGTAGCAGGAAAACGTAGTTGCAGATTGATATCCTGAAAATGCCCCTATTAATCCAACTCAGACCCCTGAATTCATTAAGA
Organism: Chiloscyllium plagiosum; assembly: GCF_037043375.1. Taxonomy (NCBI): domain Eukaryota; kingdom Metazoa; phylum Chordata; class Chondrichthyes; order Orectolobiformes; family Hemiscylliidae; genus Chiloscyllium; species Chiloscyllium plagiosum. Next base: position 28,854,073 of record NW_028270151.1, on the reverse strand, counting down.
GAACCCGTTCCATGCTAATACACTATCCTGAATACATGGGTTCTTGTCTTATGTGCTGTATACAAAGAACAAAGAAAATTTACGACCCTCCAATTTGGCCCTCCAAACCTGAGCCGATCCAAATCCACTGTCTAAACCTATCGCCCAATTCCGAAGCATCTGTATCCCTCTGCTCCCCACCTACCCATGCATCTGTCCAGACGCATCTTAAATGAATCTACCGTGCCTGCCGCTACTACCTCTGCTGGCAACGAGTTCCAGGCACCTACCACACTCTGTGTAAAGTACTTTCCACATGTATCCCCCTTAAACTTTCCACCTCTCACCTTGAACGCATGACGTCTCATTATTGAATCCTTCACCCTGGGAAAAAGCTTATCTGTATCTACTCCGTCTATACTCTTCATGATTTTGTAGACCTCAATCAGGTCCCCCCATAACCTATTTTTTCTAATGAAAACAATCCTAATCTATTCAACTCGCTTCATAGCTAGCACCTTCCATACCAGGCAACATCCTCGTAAACCTTCTCTGCAACCTCTCCAAAGCGTCCACATCTTTTGGTAATGTGGCGACCAGAACTATACACAGTATTCTAAATGCAGCCGAACCAATGTCTTGTACAATTTTAATATGATCTGTCAGCTCTTATACTCAATACCCGTCCGATGAAGGCAAGCATACCATATGCCTTCTTGACCACACTATCCACCTGAGCAGTCACCTTCAGGGTACAATGAACTTGAACTCCCAGATCTCTCTGCTCACCAACTTTTCCCAAGGCTCTTCTGTTTACAATATAGTTCACTCTAGAATTAGACTTTTCAAAATGCATCACTTCACACTTGCCTGGATTGAACTCCATCTGCCACTTCTCTGCCCAACTCTCCAATCTATCTATATTATTCTGTATTCTCTGACAGTCCGTTATGCTTTCTGTTACTCCACCAATCTTCATGTCATCTGCAAACTTACTGATCAGACCAACAATGCCCTCTTCCAGAATCATGTATGTATATCACAAACAACAGTGGCCCCAGCACTGATCGCTGTGGAACACCACTGGTCACCTTTCTCCATTTCGATAAAGTCCCTTCAAGTATTACTCTCTGTCTTCTGTTGCACAACCAGTTCTTTATCTACCTAGCTAGAACACCCTGCACACCATGTGACTTCACTTTCTCCATTAGTTTACCATGGGGAATGTTATCAAATGCCTTACTAAAATCCATGTATTTGACAACCGCAGGCCTTCCTTCATCTATCAACTTGGTCACTTCCTTAAAGAACTCTATTAAGTTGGTAAGGCACGATCTCCCCCACACAAAATTATGTTGCCTATTACTGATAAGCCCATTCTATTCCAAATATAAATCGATTTTATCCCTCAGTTCCTTCTCTTGTAACTTTCTCACCACTGACGTCAAGTTCACTGGTCTGTAGGATAAATAGACAAAGTCTTTTCCCTGGGGTGGGGGAGTCCAGAACTAGAGACCATAGGTTTAGGGTGAGAGGGGAAAGATATAAAAGAGACCTAAGGGGCAACTTTTTCACACACTGGGTGGTACATGTATGGAATGAGCTGCCAGAGGGAGTGGTGGAGGCTGGTACAATTGCAACATTTAAAAGGCATTTGGATGGGTATATGAATAGGAAGGGTTTGGAGGCATATGGGCCGGGTGCTGGCAGATGGGACTAGATTGGGTTGGAATATCTGGTCGACATGGATGGCTTGGACCGAAGGGTCTGTTTCCATGCTGTACATCTCTATGATTCTATGACTGTGTACACTTCCCTTTTCATTTTGGCTAGTCACACGATTTCTCCTGTCATCCACGGTTCATGAATCTTGCCTTTCCTATCCCTTGTTTTCAAAGGGACATGCCTATCCTGCACTATCTTCAACCTAACTTTGAAAGCCTCCCACATATCGAATATGGACTTCCCTTCAAATAGCTGCTCCCAATCCACATTTCCCAGCTCCTGCTGAATTTTGATATAATTGGTCTTGGCCCAGTTTAGTACTCTTCCCTTAGGACCACTCTCATCTTTGTCTATGAATATTCTAAAACTTACAGAATTGTTGTCACTATTCCCAAAGAAATCCCCCGCTGCAACTTCCATCACCTGGTCTGGCTCATTCCCCAACACCAGGTCCAATATGGCTCCTTCCCGTGTTGAACTATTGACATACTGCTCTAGAAAACTTTCCAGGATGCTCCTTACAAATTCTGCCCCATCCAGATCTCTGACACTAAGTGTGTCTCAGTGTTGAGAAAATTAAAATCTCTGATCACCACCACCATTTTGACTTTACATCTTTCCATAATCTGTTTACCTATTTGTTCTTCTACCCCACACTCACTGTTGGGACAACAATGTAACTGCACCCTACTTATTTCTCAGCTCGACCCATAATGCCTCACTGCTCAAGCCCTCCATAGTGTCCTCCTTTAGCACAGCCGTGATATCATCCCTGACCAGCAATGCAACTCCTCCCCTCCTTTTACTTCCTTCCCTGTCCTGTCTGAAGCATCTATATCCTGGGGTATTTAGTTGCCAATCATGCCCTTCCTTCAACCAAGTCTCTGTGATTACAATAATGTCATACTCCCAGGCACCAATCCAAGCCCTAAGTTAATCTCCCTTACCTACTATACTCCTTGCATTAAAGTATATGTACTTTAGGCTGCCAGTTTTTTTGTGTTCATCTGCTCTCTGCCTACTCTTCCCCTTGGTAATGCTAACTTCTTGATCCTTACAGTCTACTAGTTTTCTCTTCTGGTTCCCAACCCCCTGCCATATCAGTTTAAAACCTCCCCAACTGCTGTAGCAAAAACTCCCCCAAGGACATTACTTCCAGTCTGATTGAGGTGTAGACTGTCCGATTTATAATAGTCCCACCTTCCCCAGAACAGGTCCCAATGTCCAACAAATCTGAACCCCTCCCTCCTACGTCATCCCTCAAGCCATCTGTTCATCCTGACTATTCTTTCATTTCTACCCTGGCTAGCCTGTGGCACTGGTAGCAATCCTGAGGTCACTACCTTTGAGGTCCTCCTCTTTAACTTCTCTCCTAGCTCCCTGAATTCTGCTTTCAGGACCGCATCTCGTTTTTTACTTTATCCATTGGTGCCTATATGTACCAAGACAACTGGCTGTTCACCCTCCCCTTTCAGAATGCTCTGCAGCCGATCGGTGACATCCCTAACCCGAGCACCCGGGGGGCAACATACCATCCGGGAGTCTTGTTTTTGACCACAGAACCGCCTACCTACTCCCCTTACAATAGAATCCCCTATGACTGTGGCCCTACGAGTCTTTTTCCTGCCCTTCTGAACAGCAGTGCCCACCATGGTGCCATGATCCTGGCAATTGCTGCCCTCCCCTGGTGAGTCATCTCCCCCAACAGTATCCAAAATGGTATACCTGTTTTGGAGGGAGATGACCGCAAGGGACACCCGCCCTGCCTTCCTACTCTTTCTCTGCCTTTTGGCCACCCATTCACTGTCTCCCTCAGTAATTATAATCTGCGGTGTGACCAGTTCACTAAACGTGCTGTCCACGACCTCCTCAGCATTGCGGATGCTCCACAGTGAGTCCATCTGCAACTCCAAGACCGTCATGAGATCAAACAACAGCTACAGCTGGACACACTTTTTGCAAGTGTAAGAGTCAGGGATGTCAGCCACTTCTTCCCTGAGCTCCCATGTCAGGCAAGAGGCACATGCCATGGGTCTGAGGTCCCCTGCCATTGTAAGCCTTAGCTTTATATCACCTAACTAAAACCAAGCAATCCACTTAAATATATTAAAGAAACAAATACCCTTACCTTACAGAGTCCTGTTCTTCTGGTTAGCGGAGAGGGGGAGTTGGAGGGAGTTCTACAGATGTAGTCTCGGGTTTAGCTGCTGCCCAAATTTATCCTGAGTCCTTACCTTCCTGGCAATCCTTCTTGTCTCCAGCGTCATCTCTGCTCTGTCTCCCGCTGCTCCTAGACAGGAAAAACGTATCTTAACTAACGCTTTTTAGAAATCCAAACATATTACATCTATAATTCCCCTTTATCTATCCTATTTAATACATCCTCAGAGACCTGTAATATATTTGTCAGGCTTAATTTCCACTTGATGAAGCCATGCTGACTCTGCTTGATTACCTGATGTATTTCTAAATGTTCTGTTATTACATCCTTTGTAATAGACTCTAACATCTTCCCAATTACAAATGTGGCATCGGTCTCACTTGCCACTTTACAACCCAAGCTTGAATTATGTCTGGGTATTGATGCAGGCGCAAATTGTATCAGAGGAGTTGTGAGTGGAGTGACTTGTTAGACCCACTTCAAAGAGAATTTCACAGTCAATACTAAGTGCAGATTTGGAGTCACTAACTGTCCTGGATTATGTGCAAAATTGATTGTCTACTTTCTCTTCCTGATGATGAACCACCTTGTTGAGCTGATGCTGTTGTAGTGAAGTCACTTCCACATTGGTATTACATCAGTTTTAACGTCTGGAGGTATCTATATATTTTCCTGGTCTTCATAACTTCCTTCAGTGTTACAGTCCTCTGAAATCTCTGCCCTGCTCTAATTCCACACATTGCTGATGTTAGTAGAATCATCATTACCTGACTGAACTCTAAACTCTGGAATTCCCTTCCTAAACTTGCTCTCTCTGATATTGTGTCCTTCTTTAAGCTGGAAGAGAAAGTGAGGGCTGCAGATGCTGGAGATCAGAGCTGAAAATGTGTTGCTGGAAAAGCGCAGCAGGTCAGGCAGCATCCAAGGAATAGGAGAATCGACGTTCCTGAAGAAGGACTTATGCCCGAAACGTCGATTCTCCTGTTCCTTGGATGCTGCCTGACCTGCTGCGCTTTTCCAGCAACACATTTTCAGCTCCTTCTTTAAGCTGCCTACTATTGAAGTATGTAATGTACCGGCCTGTTATAAGCAGCGGGAGCAACATTTGTTTGGATTAACCATCTAATTATTGGGACAGCAATTTAAAATGACTCACTCTGCTCTGTCCTTAATGCATTTTTTTAAAATCTCAACTGGTGTTGGCTATCTTATTTCATGAATACAATTTCATTAATCAGCAGTTTTCATGGTACTTGGTCAAACAATTCACCAAAAATTTAGGGACAATGTTGACTACATTCCCTTCACCAAATAGGAAGCCTCCTGCTAAATGCTACTCAATCCTCTCTCAGCTGATGAATCAGTACACCGCCATGCTGAACACCACTTCAAGGAAGCATTGAGAATGGCAAGGACACAGAATATACTCTGGGTCCAGAATGCCAATGTCTACGACCAAGAGTGACTCAGTAACATTGCTACTGACTGAGTTAGCTGAGACCTAAAGATCATAATTAATCAACTTGGCCTAAGACAGGTGGTGAGGGAACATATGAGGGTAAAACATGTTTGACATCATCTTCACAGATGCATCTGTCCATGACAGTATTAGTAAGGGTGACCTCTGCACACTACTTGTAGAGATGAAGTCCAATCTTCACATTTATGATAACTTCTCTTGTATTATATAGTGCAACAACTGGGCTGGATGGGAATGATGTTGAAATGATCTAGCAACTGAGATGCTGTGGGGCATCTGCGAGCAGAATTTCATTCAACAACATGTTCCTACTGTGCCATTTACATCAAGCATGGAGATTAGCCTGGTTCAATAAGGAGTCCAGGAGTTAGCGGGTTTCAACGAAACGTCTGAAAATGAACCTTCCAGCTCAGCGAGCAAACTTACATCATGAGTGCAGGAGTGCATTCCAGGAGCAGCACGAGGCAGATCTAAAGATGCACTAGCAATATGGTGAAGCTACAAAACAGGACTGTTTGTGCCCCCAGTAATTTCTCGAAGTTTCATTAAAATATTTAGAGCAGTAATGACATTTATTTTCAATCAAGTGACATTTCCTTATCTCAAACTGATCCTCTTGGCTTCTTCTGTTTCACATTTCCTCCCACTTATCAGTTTCTGTGTCAATTTCACACAAAGTGATGACTTTCAAGTGTTAGTTCACTGAGACTGCTCAATAACCTCTCAAGCTGTATATTGGACAGTACTTTGGGAGAAAGTGACTTTTCCAGTGGAGCAATTATCAGCTCTTTAATTACTGAATGACCAATGGTGAATTTGCAACAAAGAAGTATCCTATTGGTTCAGTATCTAGGCCTGGGTGTGAGGCCACTTTGTCCTGATTGTATTGTGAGGCTGTTCTCCCAGATCATGATGGTATACACTAGACCCTGACACTCTGATTCCTTCAGCCTGAACCCCTCCCTACACTCTGACCCCCCCAACTCTCTCTGAGCTTCTCACCCTGACCTTCACACTTTGACACCCTTTTGCTCTGACTCCCTCATCCTGACTTCTCCCACACTCTGACACCACGCCCCCCTCATTCTGATCCACCTCTGTCTCTGACCACCTCAACTTGACATCCCTGCGTCATTGTGTCTAAGGCAACTGACAATGTGCTTGAGCAGGTCCACATGTTTGTGTCATGGGGCAAACTCAAAACAGAGCAGATTCAGACTGAAGAGTTGGGGAATTCCAACAGATAGTTCACAGAATGATCAAATAATGCAGCAAAGATCAGTGTTTTTGACCAATCATGCCTATACTGACCATCTGAGAATACAGTCCGTGCTGATACAACATGACAGTTCCGTTTCCATGTGATCCCATGTTATAAGAAAATTGTGTAATAGCAGCACCATTTAAACCAATGGGACTAGAATCACATTGTAGCCAGTACAGGTCAGGAAAGTTCATGTTCTACAAATAATAGTCTCAATTCTTCAATCGTGTTATAGCCAAGTCACGTGGAAGAAAGGTGTGTTATATCAGAACCGACTGTATGTGATGTTTTTGGACCATCCCTTTGCTCCTTCACCATCAGTTTATAAATTTCTTCGTTATCCAATTTACCTTTATTTTTGCTCAATTATTAGAATAAAATTGATGTGAAATGGTTTGAACCAATCATGTGTGTCCTGGAAAAAAAAGGATTCTTGCTGTAAACAGATATTGGTGGTGGTGAGGGTCTTGCAGTGCAGGGGTTCTCTTTATCTCTAGCCCTGAAGATGAATTTCAAGTCTCACCTGACCCAGAGGTGTCATAACATGTTCAAACAGGTTGACTGAAACAACACTAGAGATGGTGTGTTTATGAAACTCTAGAGACAGAGCCTAACAAACTGTAAAAGAATATGAGTGTTTACCTATGTTTTGTCAGTGTGCTATACGGTACCATGTTGTCTGTCTCGTGGTGTGCTGATATTTATAGAGTAAGAGTGTTGTTTTGCAAGCATTAATTGGATCATCCTTTGTTGTTGCACAGTTGGTGTGGGTGGCGTAAATGTCTAGTCATTTGTTTTCCTGTATTGGATTGGGCTAGTTATCTCCACACTGACCCTCATTGTGTTCTGCTTGGTGAAGTAACGGTCTGTTATCACTGGACTGTTAATCCAGTGACTGAGGTAATGTTCTAGGAATCAGGTTCGAATCCCACCACAGATGGTGAAGTTTAAATTCAATAAAAATCTAGAATTAAGAGTCTAGTGATGACCACGAGTCCATTGTTGATTGTCGGAAAAACCCATCTGGTTCGCTCATGTTCTTTAGGGAAGGAAATTGCCATCCTTGCCCAGTTGGGCTTACATGTGATTCCAGACACACAGCAATGTAGTTAACTTCTAACTGCCTTCTGATAGTTGGGGATGGGCAATAAATACTGACCTAGCCGTGAATGAAAAGAAAACTCCTTAGTTCACCCCTCTTACCATTCACAGTCACTCGTATGCACGCTCTCACTTTGTATGCATGCTCACTGTCTCTTACTCATGAGATCTGTCTCGTCCGTATTTTCTCTCCAATGCACTGACACACGTTGTCTTTTTCTCATATGCACTCACTCTCAGATGCCACTCACTTACTCACACACATGTTCTCTCTCATTCATACCAAGTCTCCCAGCCCCTCTCTTGCACATATGCACCCACTCTCACATGGAACCCACCATCACATGAGCACCAACTCTCTCACACACATCCCTTCTCACATGCGCACCCACACTCACATGCCCAACCTCTCACGAGCACACATATATTCTTGCACATCCACACACACTCTCTTGCATACCCACTCTCTCTCATACAGACTTGCTCTCACACATGCATACAAACACTCTTGCATGTGCATATTTGCTCTCTCGCACCCATCCATTCTATTGCATGTGCACAGCCACTTTTTCATGTGCACCCACCCTCTTGCTTCTCACACACCCACCCACCCATTCACATACACAGACACACGCACGCACACACACACGCACGCACGCATACACAAACACACACATTTTCTGTCACATGGACTGTGATAATGGATGGGTGATTTATTTACAACAATAGGACGATTTTTTCAGAATTCGTATTGTTAACTAATGTAATGTAAGTGTTGGTCTATTTATGTGAAGAGTTTAAAACTTAACTGGGTCAGTCTTTCTGGAACCATGATTTTATACCAATAGGTGTCACAGAGTAGATGATTGAAAGCCTCCTGTACTGTTAATGGAGGTTTGTTTATATTGTGAGGTGTTAAAACCAAAGAAAGAAAATAATGAATGACATTAGGTTATTCTTGAATTTAGAATATTCAAGGATTGATTTTAGCTTAGAAAAATCCCACAGATTGGAAATCGTTTGGGTGTTTTAAAGAGACCTGATGGAAGCCTATAAGACCACAAAACAGAAGTAGGTCATTCAGCCCATTGAGGTGAACGTGAAGACTGCAGACGATGGAGATCAGAGTCAAGAGCATGGTGCTGGCAAAGCACAGCATATCAGGCAGCATCCAAGGAGCAGGAGTGTCAATGTTTCAGGCATAAAGCCTTCATCAGGAATGAGGCTGTGAGCCGAGGAGTTGGTGAGGTAAATGGGGGGATGGTTTGTGGCTGGGGGGAAGATAGCTGAGAGTGCGATAGGTAGTTGGAAGTATGGGTAATTGTTATAGGTCAGAGAGGAGGGTGGAGCTGATAGGTGGGAAGGAAGATGGACAGGTAGGACAGATCATGAGCGTAGTGCCGAATTGGAAGGTTGGATCTGGGATAAAGTAGGGGGAGAGGAAATGAGGGAACTGATGGAATCCATGTTTCCATGTTGATGCCAAGGGGTTGGAGGGTCCTGAGGCAAAAGTCCTGGTCCAGGCGTCCAGTGGTTAGGGAGTGGCGATGGAGGAGGTTCAGGACCTGCATGTCCTTGACAGAGTGGGAGGGGGAGTTGAAGTGTTCAGCCAAGGGGTGTCGGGGTTGGTTGGTGCAGGTGTCCCAGAGATGTTCTTTGAAGCGCTCTGCGAGTAGGCATCTTGTGTTCCCCAATGTAGAGAAGACCGCATTGGGAGCAATGGATACAATAAATGATGTGTGGAAGTGCTGGTGAAACTTTGGATATGGAAGGCTCGTTTGGGGCCTTGGACAGAGGTGAGGGGGGAATGTGGGCACAGGTTTTGCAATTCCTGCAATGGCAGGGGAAGATGCTGGGAGGGGAGGGTGAGTTGGGGGGGACATGGACCTGATAAGGGAGTTGCGGAGGGAATGGTCTTTACGGAAAGCGGATAGGTGTGGGGAGGGAAATATATCTCTGGTGGTGGGGTCCATTTGTAGGTGTTGGAAATGGCGGAGGATGATGCAACGTATACGGAGGTTGGTGGGGTGGGTGGGGAGTTCTGTCGTTGTGGTTGGTGGGGTTCGAGGGTGGAAGTATGGAGTATGGATGAGATGCGCTGGAGGGCATCATCAACCACGAGAGAGGGGAACTTGCAATGTTTAAAGAAAGAGGTCATTTGGTGTGTTCTGTGGTGGAGCTGGGCATCTTGGGACCTGTGGGTCTACCTACACCAAATGGACTGCAGATGTTCAAGAAGGCAGCTCACCACTACCTTTTCAAGGGCAATTAAGGATGGGCAATAAATGCAAGCATAGCCAATGACAACCACACCCCTTGAATAAAGTTTTAGAAAAATAATCAACCTGATAAATCAGAATAAAATCATCATTTTCAAATAAAGATCAGTACTGAGGGAGTGCTGCACACTCAGAAGGTCAGTACTGAGGGACTGCTGCACTGTCAGAGGGTCAGTACTGAGGTAGTGCTGCACTCTCAGAAGGTCAATACTGAGGGAGTGCTGAATTGTCGGTGGGTCAGTACTGAGGGTATTGCATTTTTTAAAGAAAGAGGCCCTCAGGTGTGTTCTGTGGTGTAACTGGTCCTCACGGGAGCAGATGCAGCAGAGGTGAGGAGTTGGGAATGAGGGATAGCATTTTTACAGGAGGAGGTGTAGTCCAGGCAGCTGTGGAAGTCAGTGGGTTTGTAGAAGATGTCAGTATTGATTTGGTCACTGTTGATGGAGATGGAGAGGTCCAGGAAGGGGAGTAAGGTGTCTGAGATGGTCAGGTAAATTTTCGGTCGGGGTGGAATGTGTTGATGAAGCTGATGAACTGTTCAACCTTCTTGTGGTGGCACCGATGCAGTCATCAATGTAGCGGAGGAAGAGGTGGGGAATGATGCTGGTGTAACTGCGAAAGATGGACTATTCCACAACCGACAAAGAGATAGGCATAGCTGGGGCCCATGCGGGTGCCCGTGGCTGCCTCTTTCGTCTGAAGCAAGTAGGAAGATTCAAAGGAGAAATTATTGAGGGTGAGGACCAGTTCAGCCGAAGTGTCAGTGGAAGGGTACTGGTGGGGGTGTCGGGAGAGGAAGAAATGGAGGGCTCGAGCCCCCTGGTCATATGGAGGTCTTTAGGGATTGGATGCCCATGGTGAAGATGAGGCATTGGTGGCCAGGGAAATGAAAGTCTTGGAAGAAGTAGAAGGCATGGGTGGTGTCCCGAGTTCTTGGACCGAGGGATAGAACAATATCAAGGTATGTGGAGATGAGTTCAGTGGGGCTGAGATGATGGGTCAGCTGGGGTAGTTTGGTGGGGCAGGAGCAGGCCTAGATAATGGGTCTACTCCACCATTCGTTGAGATCATGGGTGATCTGATAACCCTCAACTCCACTTTCCTGCTTTATCTCCATAATCTTTGGTTCCCTTAAGGATTTGAAATTGGTCTATCTCATCTTAATGATCTAGCATCACCAGTCCTCTGCAGTAAAGAATTCTACAGATTTGTGATTCTCTTAGAGGAAACAATTCTCCACATCTTAGTCTTCAATTGGTGACTGCTTACTCTGAGACTGAGCCCTCTTGTCTAAGACTTACTCACAACGGGAAACAACCTCTCAGCAGCTAAGAATCTTATGTATTTTAATAAGGTCTACTTGCATTCTTCAAACTCTGATAGGTTCAGAATCGACCTGCTCAGCCTCTCCTCAAGAAAACCCCTCCATACTTGAAATCCATCTAGTGAACCTTCTCTGGACTGTCTTCGGTGCCAGTATGTCTTTCCTGCGATAAGATGTCTAAAGTTGTTCACAATATTCTAGGTATGGCCTAACTAGTACATTAAGTTTTAGAAAGACTTCCCTATTATACTCCATTCCTGGTAAAATAAAGGCCAACATTCTATTTGCCTTCCCTATTACCAGCTGAACTTCACTGCTAGCTTCCTGTGATTCATGCATTTGTTCTTCCAAATCCTCCTCTGCTGCAAGGCAGATGTTTGTGTAGCATCCAGTGGAAAAACAGAGATTGTTCAGAGCAGCTATGGGACTAAATTACTTCAGTGAAAGAGCTTAGTTTGTGAAACTTCCAAACCACGAGTATTTTGTTGTAAATCTGCAGAGTGTTAAAATACTGGGAAAGTCTAAGATCTCAATTGTGTAAATATTCCAGGAAAGAGGCTTCACACCTCACAACAATTGAATTTATTGTCACATGTACCGAGGCACAGTGAAACGCTTTGTCTTGTGAGCAATACAGGCAGATCACAGAGTTAAGTAGCATAGATGAGTAAATAATAGGTAAACAGTGACAAAAGCAACAACACAGGTACAGGCAAATGTTAAGAGTTTGTGAGTCCATTCAGTATTCTAATAACAGTATGGTAGAAACTGTTTTGAAACCAGCAAATGCGTGTATTCAGGCTTCTGTACCTTCTCCCCGATGGTAGAGGTTGCAGAAAAACATTGCCAGGGTGGGATGGATCTTTGAGAATGCTGGCGGCCTTTTCCTTGACAGTGGGCGTGGTAGATGGATTCTATAGATGGGAGGATGGCCTTTGTGATTGTCTGGGCTGAGTTCACCACTCTGTAACTCCGATCTTGAATGGTACAGTTGTCAACCGGGTAGTGATACATCCAGACAGAATGCTCTTGATGGCGCACCCCTAAATGTTGAGAAGGGTATTCGCTGTCACGTCAAATTTCCTCAGCTGCCTGAGGAAGAAGAGACATTGTAGGGCCTTTGTAACGAGTGGTTCAATTCAATTCAGTTCAATTCAATTCAATTCAGTTAAGTTCAATAAATTTTAAAAAAGCACCAATCCAGATTTCATTCTGGGACCTGACCTGCCCAGTATTAACATCAGCTGGATCATAAGAAGGCATATTCTCACATGCACTCTCTCTTGCACACACCCTCCCTCTCTTGCACATACAAACTCAGCCATGCAAATCTACACTCTCCTTAATGTAGACACTCTCTCACATTGTCTCCTCCTCACGCTCTCCCCACCTCATACTCTCTGTCTCACAATGGCATACATGTATCAGGGTGAAAAGAGTCTTATAATTCAGAACTTGATCCCACTTCCCAGGTCAGGTCTTCCCAGGGTATAATTTGGACATTCGAGATTTCTGGTGGAGGCCTTTAACCATGTGTCAGGTGTGGCAGGATAGCATCTTGTGCTTGGCGTTGGCAAGTGGATGTCTGGCTGGTGGATTTGGCAGGAGGCCTGATCAGGACACAGGCTGATTCACATGCCCCCATCACTCTCTCAGGGCCACCAGCAGCTCTTTCCCCCACTCTACTCTGCTCAGTTCTTACAGGTTCATTCCATATCTGTCCCCTCATACAATGTATTTCTCTAACAGAGTAGGTCACATTGACATGCATTACATGGGAGCAAAGCACCAGAACTGTTAAAGCTAAAATAATTGCAATGCTGGAAACACTCAGCAAGCATAGCATATCTTGCAATCAGAATCTGTTAATGTATCAGGTTTGTGACCTTTCATTAAGCTGATTCATTCATAACTGATTAAATCAGTTTGAAAAATATTCTTTAACTCTTTTCATAAACATTTCTTATTTTAAGGAATGAGTTTGAATTCATGACTGGAATCTATTTGGACTTCCTGAAATTTTCATTTTCCGTGGCATGATGTTGTTGACATAAAAGTGTGGAGAATTGAAGATTGGGACTAATTGATGCTGTGTTCCTCTGTAGTGACCTACTTACAGAGTTCTAATGGCTCAGTTGTTATGACGACTGACATATTAGTTCTACCTGGGCATTATTGGTAGAGTTTTTTTTTAGAAAAACCTGATTCTGTTTGCAGTGTTTTGAAAAAAGCAGAGAGAGTGATGTTGCTGGGATCTGCTTTCCAGCATGTTATTATTTCTGAAGTGAAAAGTTTCAAGAATTTAGCACATTTTGAAAGTGAAATACAGTCTTGGGTTGCAGAACAAGTTTGGTGTGTGTGCTATCAGATCGACGCAATACGTCACAGTGCTGACCAACAAACGGAAACTGGTTCTATTCCTGTTCTGCTTTGTCACTTCTGCCAGTTCTCAGTTCAACCTCTTTACTTGAAAAAAAAATTGTGTTTTTATTGTTATGTTTTCCACCCCTAGTTAATTCCGTCAGCCAGTAAAGTTCACAGGAAAGAATTGCATTTCTATAGCACCTGTAACACATTAAAGAATCCTCAGGTGCTTTGCAGGAACCTTGTTAAACAAAATTTGATACATGCCTCATGTGGTGTTAAATCCGCAGGTGACCAAACATTTTGTCAGAGATCAGTTTCAATTAGGAACTTAAATGAGGAGAGGGAGTGAGAGAGACAGAACAGTTTAAGGAGAAAATTCCAGAACCAAGGGCCCAGCCAACTAAAGAAAAAGTTGTCTCTTAATGGAGTAAAGTGCAGGTTTGGGTGTTGCACATGAGATCATAAGAAATAGGAGCAGAAGAAGGCCTTTCAGCTTCAGGAATGATGAAATGAAAGCATTTGAAGAAGCTAGTGAATATTTTAAAATTGCAGCATTGGTAGACTGGACACAAATATAGGTCAGTGAAATTATGAGTAATGGGTGAATTTGACACAGTTAATTTTCAAGACTAGAAGAAACCTGCAGAATACTTAATGTCAAATTAGTATTTTAATTGTAACAGTACTTCTCTACATGCAAGAGTTCTGGTTATTCTTTCCCCATGTAAGACTTGAACAAAATAAAAACTTCTCATTTTGGGAAATGCTCCGTGTGGCTGTCCATTTATGAACAAAACAGGCTTGTGGGTATACATACAAATTTTGTCAAGTGTCTGGTTTTGTGTCTTGTTTACAGTCAGACAATGTGAAGGTCTACTCGGGAATTTTTTTTGGAGTTGAGAAAGGACACTTGCATCTCGTGGGCTCAATCTTATTCAAACAGTAAACGCTCACATTCCTTGAAATTTGCCTGTTTTAATTTCAGCTTCCATCACTGAAAAGAACAGCTTCCTAATGACTTTATTCCATGAAATAGTGCATGATTTAGGATTCAAATTTCAGAGCAGCGTCATAACTGTGTGTACGCATACATAAATGCTAAAGTTTTGAAACAAGTATTTTGAGTGGCAGTCCTGGGGTTGACTTTTGATTGGATAATGTTTTTGTGAGGTTGAAGCATGTGCTTGATTTGAGCTGAAATGGAATAAAAGAAAAAAAAGACAAAAATTAGTCCAAATAATTTGATATTTAATGTTAAAATCTAAAGTTATTTAATTATTTATGTAATAACATATATATTAGCTACACATATTTCCTCCATCTTGGTTATCCAACATTTATTAATTTGTTGTTGCAAACTGAATACATTGAATCCAATGTTATATGAACCTATAATGAATTAACACTTCACATTGAAATTCTCTGAACCAACTCGGACATCGAAATCACCGAACAATTTGTTCCAATTATTTCATTGCATATTATCACCATATGAATCCTCCTCATCTCCATCATCAGCATCATCCTTGGCAGTAATATTACCATCAATATTTCATAATTTAATTGTCCCAGGTTGCGTTCTGCATATTCAATTTTCTCATTTTAGAAATATTCTTTTGGCAATAATGAAATTGAGTTCATTCCACAGGTCTGTGACTCATTGATGTAAAGTTGTTAGTGATGGTACTCTCAAATGTCTGCCCTTATTGAATGTTTTTGCCTTATCCAACATCCGTTGTTCCCCTCTTTCAATTGTGTCCTTAAAGGATCTTTTTGTGTCCACGTCCAGATAAGATTACATAGTTGGCAAAGTGGGGTTGGATAATCATGGCTCACTTTTTCTGTTTGCAAAGTCCTCTCTGACTCAAATTTCGCAGTTCTTTCATTCCTTTCTTGCAACCGTTTTCATCCATCCAACTTTTCTTGTGTACATGGATGACAACACCTTTCCGAAATTTCTTTGTGCAGAAGGCATTTTGCAAGAATATTATCATTTGTGTCATCTGTCATACTGATGGAGCCACTATAAGCTGCTTGCTTGTCATGACTTGTCATCTTGGAGAAAGTGAGGACTGCAGATGCCGAAGAGTCAGAGTCAAAAAATGTGGTGCTGGAAATACACAGCATGTCAGGCTGCATCCAAAGAGCAGGAACTTGTAATCTATGCCAGGAAATTTTTTTCATCAAGTTTGGTGCAGGTAAAAGTTTTGTTGCTGATTTATTAAAGACCATTGGGTTTTTTTAGGGCAGCACAGTGGCTCAGTGGGTAGCATTGCTACCTCACAGCGCCAGGGACCCGGGTTCGATTCTGTGTGGAGTTTGCACGTTCTCCCCAGGTGCTCCGGTTTCCTCCCACAATCACAAAGATGTGCAGTTTGGCGGAATTGGCCGTGCTAAATTGCCCATAGTGTTCAGGGATGTATAGATTAGATGCATTAGTCAGGGGTAAATTTAGGGTAGGAGGTTGGGTTACTCTTCGGAGGGTCGGTATGGACCTGTTGGGCTGAAGGACCTGTTTCCACACTGTAGGGATCCTAATTCTAATTCATCAGTGGTTTGCATTAAAAACAAATCAGCATGCATTCTGATATTGGATAATAAATAGTTGAAATTTGGTGATTTTATTATTGGGGTCATGAGACAAATGTTGCAAAATGTTCAGTGTTTTTTTTAGAGAACTAAATCATGACTATTGAACACAACTTATTGCAGGCCTCAATTTCTGAAATATTGTCTTTCTTCACTTCTCTGACGGCATTGAGTTGTACCTATCTGTAGGTGATGAACAACTATTTTCGACATGGTCACTTACACAATGCAGCACTTTTTGCTTGAACTTGTTGTTTTTCCCAAAGGCATTGTAATAGTTCATGAGGTACATAAGTCTCAAAAAATGCTTGGCAAATTCAGAAATTCACCAAGGCTCCTCAGACTGCCCTCTCCAGATTCATGATCCCTTCTACCTAGAAGCTCAAGGACAGCAGATAGGTGGGATTAGCACCACCTGCAAGTTCCTCTCCAATCCACTTAGTATCCTGACTTGGATATATATCACCATTTTTTCGGTGCCACTGGATCAAAGTGCTGTAGCAGCCTCCCTAACAACATCATGGCCATACCTAGATTCCCAAGAACTACTGGGATTCAAGAAAGCAACTCAACATCACCTTCTCCAGGGCAATTGGGGATGGTCAGGAAATGGTGGCCCAGTTAGTGACATCCAGCTCCGGGTGAAAAATTCCTTTTTAAAAAAAAAGTCCTTCAGAATTGGAATAGAGAAAATCTAAAGGTTCCTTCAAATGTCTTTAAATAAACAAATCCTAAGAATTGTGTAATTTAATGTGAAATTTATACAGCTGAGAAACATTAATTGCATATTTTTTCCTTAATCAACTTGTTTGATGCATATTCATGACAGGATGCTGGTTGTGCACTTTTGAGGAAAAATCTGGGATCCTGTGGCACTGTGGCAATGTCCCTATCCTGGGCTAGAAGGTTCTATCTGCCACAGAGGTGTGTCACAATATATCTGAATAGGTTGATTAAAAGATATTCAAAGAGAAATTTAGCAACATCAATGGGAGGTTCTAGATTCAGGAACATGATGTTTCACTTTGTGGAAAAAAATCTAATACTACTAAGGATTCAGGTCTTTTCCTTTACTTATGGCCTTTCAGAAATTCACTGTAATTACTGGGGTTTACTTCGTACTTAAAGCACATTTTGTTCCTGGAAATTTGACTTTTATCTGAGGCACATGAAAAAAAAAACTTTCTTAACCTTTGTCATAGATTGGCAGAAAACTGATTTAGATATGCCTCACGATTTTGTCATAGAGATGTACAGCACGGAAACAGACCTTTTGGTCCAACTCGTCCATTCTGACCAGATATCCCAACCCAATCTAGTCCGACCTGCCAACACCCGGCCCATATCCCTCCAAACCCTTCCTATTCATGTGCCCATCCAGATGCCTTTTAAATGTTGCAATTGTACTAGCCTCCACCACTTCCTCTGGCAGCTCATTCCATATGTGCACCACCCTCTGAGTGAAAAAGTTGCCCCTTAGGTCTCTTTTATATCTTTCCCCTCTCACCCTAAACCTATGCCCTCTAGTTCTGGACTCGCTTACCCCAGAGAAAAGACTTTGTCTATTTATCCTATCCATGCCCCTCATGATTTTATAAACTTCTACAAGGTCACCCATCAGCCTCCAACACTCCAGGGAAAACAGCCCCAGCCTATTCAACCTCTCCCTATAGCTCAAATCCTCCAACCATGGCAACATTCTTGTAAATCTTTTCTGAACCCTTCTCCCCATACCCTCATCTGCTGGCCCTATATCAATGGTCCTTTCCTCCCTATTGTCACAGAAACAATTCCTCAGTCAGGGTGACTTAATGACATGGTTCCCCTTACTTCTGCTGTGTTCCATCTCCAACCACCCCCTCTTGGGGTCATAGAATCCTTACAAAGCAGGAAGTAGCCAGTTGGTCTGCATGGACCTTCTGAAGAGCATCCCACACAGACCCAGCTCCCTTCTCTGTATTTCCCATGGCTAATCCACCTAACCTGCACATCCCAAGACACTATTGACAATTTAACATAGCCAATACACCTAACCTGCACATATTTGGACTGTGGGAGGAAACTGGAACACCTGGTGGAAACTACGCAAACATAAGGAGAACATGTAAACTGCAGATAGACAGTGAAGACTGGAATCAAACCTAGATCCCTCATGCTGTCTGGCAGCAGTGCCACCCACTGAACCACCATGCTGCCCTAGCCATGCTCCAAATGCTGTCAGCAACACAAATGTAACTTGTTCCAGTCCTCTGCATAGCCAAAGGTCTGGACACATCAAACTGGTTGTGGAAGAGGAGGTGCTGGTGGTCTTAAATCACATAAAGATAGATAAAATTCTGCGACTTGATCAGGCATTTCTCAGATCTTTGTGGGGAAGCGAGGAACGAGATTGATAGGCCCCTTTCTGAGATATTTGTATCATCAACAGTCACAGGTGAAGTGCTGGAAGACTGGAGGTTGGCTAATGTAGTGCCATTATTTAAGCAAGGCTGTAAGGAAAAACCAAGTAACTGTAGATCGGTGAGCCTTAAGTCAGTGGTAGGTAAGTTGTTGGAGGGGTTTCTGAGGAACAGGATTTATAAACATTTGGAAAGGCAAGGACTGTTTAGGGATAGTAAACATGGCTTTGTGTGAAGGAAATCATATCTCACTAACTTATTTGAGTTTTTTGGAGAGGTGACAAAGAAGATTGGTGAAGGCAGAGCAGAAGATGTCTGTATGGACTTCAGCAAAGCATTCAACAAGGTTCTGCATGGTAGACTGGTTTGTAAGGTTAGTTCACGTGGGATCTAGGGGGAGCTAGCCAACTGGATACAAAATTTGTTTTAAGGAAGGAGACGGGGTGGTTGCAGAAAGTTGCTTTTCAGACTGAAGATCTGTCACCACAGGATCGATTCTGGGTCCACTGCTTTTAATAATTTATATAAATGATTTAGATGTGAATATAGGAGGTATGGTTAGTAAGATTGCAGATGACACCAAAATTAGCGGTGAAGATTATATCAGAGTATAATTGGACCTTGATCAGATGGTCCAACGGGCCAAGGAGGGCAGATGAAGTTGGGTGGGTATTGTATTTCTGGAAGGTAAACAAGGGCAGGACTTTTTTTAAAATTCATTCATGGGATGGGGATGTTGCTAGCAAGGCCAGCATTCATTGCCCATCCCTAATTGCCCAGAGGGCAGTTAAGAGTCATTCATATTGCTGTGGGTCTAGAGTCACATGGAGATGAGATCAGGTAAGGTTGGCAGTTTCCTTACTTAAAGGACATTGGGAACCAGGTAGGTTTTCACAACAATTGACAATGGTCACGGTCATCATTAGATCCTTAATTCCAGACTTTTTTGTTGAATTCAAATGCCACCATCTGCCATGGCAGGATTTGAACCCAGGTCCCCAGAACATTACCTGGGTGTCTGGATTAACAGTTCAGTGATAATACCACAAGGCCATTGCCTCCCATACAGTTAATGGTAGGGGCCTGGGGAGTGTTGCTGAACAAAGAGACCTGAGTGCAGGTGCATACTTCCTTGAAAGCAGAGTCACAGGTAGACAGGGTGGTGAAGAAATCATACATGCCTCCATTGGTCAGAATATTGAGTACAGGAGTTGGGATGCCATGTTGTACCTGTACAGGATATTGGTGAAGTCACTTTTGGAATATTGTGAACGGTTCTGGTCACCCTTCTTATAGGAAGGATATTGTTAAACTTGAGAGAATGCAGAAAAGATTTGCAAGGATGTTGCTGGTACTGGAGGGCTTGAGTTATCGGGACAGGCTGAATAGGCTGGGACCTTTTTACCTGCAGCATTGGAGGCTGAGGGGTGAGCTTATTGAAATTTATCAAATAATGAGTGGCATGGACTCGGTGAATAGCCAAGATCTTTTCCTCAGGATACAAGAGTCCAAAACTGGAGACATGGGTTTAAGGTGAGAGGGGAAAGATTTAGAAAGGATCTAAGGGGCAACTTTTTCAGGCAGAGGGTGGTGTGTATATGTAATGATCTGCTAGAGGAAGTAGTGGAGGTGGGTACAATAAAAATATTTAAAAGGCATCTTGATGGGTATATGAATAGGTAGGAATAGAGTGGTAAGGGTGTGGAATGCCCTACCTGCTAATGTAGTCAACTCAGCCACATTAGGGAGTTTTAAACAATCCTTAAATAAACAGATTATTTTGGGATAGTGTAGGGGGATGAGCTGAGAATAGTTCACAGGTCGGCGCAACATCAAGGGCCGAAGGGCCTGTTCTGCCCTGTATTTTTCTATGTTCTATGATTCAGAGGAATATGGGCCAAATACTGGCAAATGGGATTAGGTGAGATTGGGGTGTCTGGTTGGTGCAGATAAGTTAGACCAAAGGGTCTGTTTCCATGCTGTATGACTCTATGACTAAGAGCAGAAAGTGTTTCAGAGTGATATTCAGGGGGAAGTTGCTGTTAGATGCAATCACTGTACAGCTGTTGTTGTATGTCTCACTGCCTTTTAAGGAGAGCGAGGTATGTCTGCGTATTTTTTGAAAAGCATGACTGAAGTGAAATTATCTTCACTTGTTGGATATCTGTAAAGGTCATGGGGCAATGATTCACCTACCCACTGTATTGAACTCCACTTAGATATGAAGAACTCACAGTAAGCAAAACAAATACTGAAGAGTCTGAGGACATTTCTTTACAACTTAAAAATAATCATTTCCTTGGCTGCAACATTCGCAGATACGGTAAACTGTAAAAATGAAGAAATAATTCAATCGCTTTCTCGAAAATCTAAAATCCGCAGACCAATCTTAATAAGACTGAAACCAAAGCAAGGTCCCTTTTACTTTTGTGGTTTCTGAAATGTGAATTTCACTCAAATCAAAACTAGTTAATTTAGAGATGTGAAGATCATGTGGTTTCAGCAAAAAATACCCAATTCCAGTCATCTTGAAATGTGTGCACATATCAGGATTGGGTCATCCTTTAATTATCTCCAATATGAAGCACATTGCAACATTCCCTCTGCAACATCAAGATCAATCTCAGGGAATTCCACACTGAGATCGGATATCTTACTCCACCCATTCATTCATCCTGAAACCAGTGAAGATCATCAATGAAACCGTAACTCTGTTTCCACAAGATCATAAGTTGTAGGAGCAGAATTAAACCATTTGGCCCACCAAATTTGCTTTGACAGTCAATAACCTCATGGCTGATCTGCTAATCCTCAAAGCCACTTCTCTCTCTTTTCCCCCTAACTGTTGATTCCCTTATTGATGTACAATCTGTCTATTTCAGCTTTGAATACATGTCACAAACCAGCCTCTACAACCCTCTGCATAAAGAATTCAACAGATTCAGTACCCTCTGAGAGAAAGCAATCCTCTTCTTCAGTGTCGTAATGGACAAACCCCTAACTTTCAGATTATCTTTTCTAGTTCCAGACTCTCTGAAAGGGGGAGCAACATTTCTTCATCTACTCTGTCAACCCCCCCCCCCCACCCCAAGAACCTCTTTTGTTTCAATAATGTTTCCTTGAGAAGATGCTGTCTGACCTGCTGAATATATCCAGCATTTAATGTGTTTTTCCAGACTTGCTTTATTTTGCTTCTGTGTTATTCCATCTCTTGTTGCAATGCAAGTCCCTCAAACTAGATTTCCACACCTTGAACTACATATTTGATCTTGGTGTCAGTCACTTTTCCTGACAATTGAAAAGTTATCTCTGGGTTTTCGAATCAATTAGATGTCTCTTTTCATGTTTATGTGTTAAACGTTCAAAACATCAATGCCTAACAATCACATTTTAATTTATCAACCTCTTTTTGTCTTACTTGATTGCTCATTTTGGTCAAAAAGGACTTGGCTGCGACCCCTACTATTGTTCCTGGACACAGTGTCTCTCTCAGTGACCTCCTCCAAAAGCATAATGCCATGTTTCACATGTATGCTGATGGGCCTTGGATTGTTACTGCTTTTGTGTCAGACCTTACTCTTACAGAATTTACAAAGAGTTTCATGGCAATATGAGATTAACAGTCTTATGAAGACATGAACTAGGAGCAGTAGTGGGCAATTCAGTCCTTTGAGCTCGCTTTGCCATTCGATAAGATTGTGGCCCATTCAAATTCCATATTCCCACCTACCCTAATTAGTCTCAATTTCTCTGCCTGACAAGAATCTCTCCACTTCTGGCTCAAAAATATTTAATAACCCTCTTTCCACTACCTTCTGAGGCAGAGCTGCATAGCCCTTTGAGGGAATAAAGAATCTGCTCATCTCTGTCCTGAAAAGATGCCTCCTAATGTTAAAACAGTGCCCCCTAGTTTTGACCTCCCACAAGAGGAAAAATCCTTTCCACATCCACCTTTTTCTGACCATTTAGACTGCATTAACTATGGGTTAATAGTCCTAACATGTACTATAAAATAACTGACCAGTGAGCAGTCATGAAGTTATTAAATTAACAGTGTGTGCATGTGTGTGGGGCTTATATATCCAATGTGTAGCTTTATTGTGTGTACACGGTGTAGTTGGGATTTTATTAAATGTAAAGAGTGGGGCTATAACTGTAACTCTGTAACTGTAGTTAAGTTGAGCTGCATGTCTCTCAGATTTCTGGCAGGGACAGTGTTGGAAGGAGTTTGATTGTATTTCAGTCTGTGAGTCCTTGTTGGTTATCAGCTTTCTATTTATAGCTGTCAGGAACCCAGTGAACTCTACTTATTTGCACAAGGACCCGATATTTAGAGATGGAAAGTTTATCTGCAATGATGATTAGTGAGTAGAATTTCAGTAACTGCTGCACCCTTCCACTGTTTGGTTAGGACCCTGTTTAGCTCCTTTTGTGGTGTATCCTGGCAAACACTCTTTCCTTACACAAACATTCACTACCTGATTTAGACTGAGTACGCCTGCCATCTGAGCACAGCAGGATCCCACAAAGTAACAGTGAGTGACCTTTGCAGGAAAATGGACAAGAGTAGACCCATTCCATCTACACTCACTGCAGATATTTCAGCACAATAGGCAGGGCTGAGGGAGTGCTGCACTGTCAGAAGGCCAGTGCTGAGGTAATACTACACTGTAAGAGGGTCAGTGCTAAGAGTGTTGAACTGTTGGAGGATTAGTACTGAGGGGGTACTTCATTATCACAGGATCAGGACTAAGGGAGTGCTGCACTGTTAGAGGTTTGTTACTAAGGGAGTGCTGCACTGTCAGAGGGTCAGTACTGAGGAAGTGCTGCACTGTCAGAGGGTCAGTTTTGAGGGAGTGCTGCACTTTTTCAAAGTCAGTACTGAGGGTGTGCTACATTGTTGGAGGGTCAGTACTGAAGGAGTGTTGCACAGTTGGACAGTCAGTACAGAGGGAGTTCTGCACTGCCATTAGGTCAATACTGAGGGTGTGCTGCATTATCAGAGGGTCAGTACGAATGAGTGCTGCACTGTAAGAGGGGAGTACTGAGGGAGCACTGTAATGTTGAAGGGTCAGTTCCGAGGGAATACTACACTGTCAGAAGGTCAATACTGAGGGAGTGCTTCTCTGTGGGAAGTCAGGACTGAGGGAGTGCTGCACTGTCGGAGTACCCAGTTGGACAACATGGAAAAATCCAGCCTGGGTGAATCCGAATTGCTCAAAAGTTGGTAAAGTCTCTCTTCCGGTAGGCCCACTGATCTTTTCAGTTGATTATCCATTGCTATTTTGAAATGCTATCCGCAGGAAGTACGCAGTTACTGTCACACCCAATCTTTTGGCTCAGACATTTTACTAACTGGTTAGATGCACGATTTTAATGCTAGAGTGAACAGAAGCCTTGAAATGATAGACCGATAAGATCAATAGGTGTTTTGTTTGTAAGGCTCATGAGGACTAGAGTCAAAGGCAGCTGACTACAGCTGACGTAGAGCTGTTGATTTCACTCAGAGAGACTGGAGGGTTTTATTGACCCCATCGTGTTCCTGTGTGTCATGCAAGAACCTACTCCAAACTGACTGAGCCAAACCGATGAGACTAAAAGAGATATGGAGGTGCTGGTGTTGGACTGGGGGGTGGACAAAGTCTAGTCACACGACACCAGGTTATAGCCCAACAGGTTTATTTGAAAATCCAAGCTTTCGGAGTACTGCTCCTTTATCAGGTGAAGAGACTAAAAATGTCCTGATTTCAGTCCAAACACAGCTGGTTTTCAAGTCTTTTTTCTGAATGTTTAGCACATATTTTTTCATTATTTTGCTGCAGATAAGGTCTGGTCTTGGTGAGATGATAAGTAAGCAGTCTTGATGACAGGATATTGCAACTGTTTGTGAAGTCGGGGAAAATGTAGTCTGCTATTGTTTCTAGCTTTAGATGGTGTAATTGTATGAATGATATTTAATCAGATAGATCAGCAATGATTCGATAGTTCTCACATGATGGAACAAGTTGAATGGCTCGCACTGATCTTGCTGCCTGGGACTCACTGCTCATGTCCAGTGTGGCAAGTGTGCAAAATACGTGCTGGGTGGGGTCTTCAGAATCCACCATCAAGAATGGCTCAGCAGCAGCACGACTGATCGAGCTGGTTAGTCCTAAGGACACAGCTGCTGGTTCTGTGCTAGGTGGTGAGACATCCAACAAAAGGGAAAACCATGCTTGACCTCATCCTTACCAATTTGCCTGCAGCAGGTCTATCTATCCATGACAGTATCAGTATCAGTAGGAGTAACCTCTACACAGTCCTTGAGAATATGAAATTCTGCCTTTACATTGAGAATACCCTCCATCATGTTGTGTAGTATTATCACCGTGCCAAATGGAACAGACTTCAAACAGATCTAGCAACTCAAGACAGGGCATCCATAAAGTGCTGTGGGCCATCAACAACAGCCAAATTATACTCCCAACACAAGCTGCAATTTATTGGCTTGATATTACCATCAAGCTAGTGGATCAACTCTGCTATGGGAAAGATGTTATTAAACTTGAAAGAGTGCATAAAAGATTTACAAAGATGTTGCCGGGGTTGGAGGGTTTGATCAGGGTGGGGCTATTTTCGTGGGATGTTGGAGATTGAGGAATGATCTTATAGAGGTTTATAAAATCATGAGGGTCAAAGTCTTTTTCCCAGGGTAGGGGACTCCAAAACACGAGGGCATAGGTTTCAGGTGAAAGGGGAAAGATATAGAAGGGACAACTTTTTCACGCAGAGGGTGCTGTGTGTATGGAATGAGCTGCCAAAAGAAGTGGTGGAAGCTGGTACAATAATGACATTTAAAAGGCATCTGGATGGATACATGGATAGGAAGGTTTGAGAGGGATATGGGCCAAATGTTGGCAAATGGGACTAGATTAATTTAGGGCATCTGATCAGCATGGACGAATTGGACCGAAGGGTTGGTTTCCGTTCTGCACATCTCTATGACTCTATCTAACCATCATCCTGTAACATTTCATAAAATTATCATTGCTGAATCCTCCACTGTCAACAGCATGGGGGTTACCATTGACAGGAAACTGAGCAGGACTAGCCACATAAGTACAGTGGCTGCAAGAGCAGGTTAAAGTCTCAGAATCCTGTGAGGAGTAACGCACCTTCTGACTCCCCAAAGCCTGCCCAGAAACTGCAAAGCCCAAGTCAGAAGTGTGATGGAATACTCCCCCACTTGCCTGGATGAGTGCAGCTCCAACAACACTCAAGGAGCTTGACACCATCCGGGACAAAACAGCCTGCTTCAGTGGCAACACCAACTACAAGGTGCTTTGCAGAAATTCACCAATCTTAGAATCTCTGCAGTGTGGAAACAGGCCCTTCGTCCCAACAAGTCCACACTAACCCTCCAAAGAGTAACCCCGCCAAACCCATTCCCCTCCTCTATTACAATGTACCTAACTTACACATCCCTGAACACTATGGGCAATTTAGCATGGCTAATTCACCTAACCTGCATGTCTTTGGATTGTAGGAGGAAACCAGAGTACCTGGAGGAAACCCATGCAGTCACGAGGAGAATGTGCAAACTCCACACAGACAGTCCAAGACTGGAATCGAACCCAGATGCCTGGCACTGTGAGGCAGCAGTGCTAACACTGAGCCAACGTGCCACCCATCCACAAATGTGACTGACCCAGTCGACCCATAGTCTCTGCCTGCTCCTGCCCCACCAAGGCTTCTTGAAAGTACCTTCCAAACCCAGAATTGCTACTGTCCAGAAGGACTCGGGCAGCAGATACATGGGAACACCATCACCTACAAGTTCCCCTCTAAGCCACTCATTCCCCTGACTTGGAAATATATCACCATTTTTCAGTGTTATTGGATCAAAATCCTGGAACTCCCTCCTTAATGGGTTGTGGGTCTACCTAGGTGAAAGTGAGGACTGCAGATGTTGGAGATTAGAGTTGGGAGTGTAGTGCTGGAAAAGCACAGCAGGTCAAGCAGCATCCGAAGAGCAGGCGAGTCGATGTTTCGGGCAAAAGCCCTTCATCAGGAATGAGGCTCTGGGCCGAGGGGATGAAGAGATAAATGGGAGGGGGGTGGGGCTGGGGTGAAGGTAACTGAGAGTGCGGTAGGTAGATGGAGGTGGGGTAATGGTGATAGGTCAGAGAGGAGGGTGGAGTGGATAGATGGGAAGGAAGATGGCCAGGGAGGATAGGTCATGAGGGAAGTGCCGAATGGAAGGTTGGATCTGGGATAAGGTGGGGGGAGGGGAAATGTGGAACATGGTGAAATCCACATTGATGCCATGGACTGTCCAAAGGCGGAAGATGTGGTGGTTCTTCCTCCAGGCTTTGGGTGGTTATGGAATGGCGATGGACGAGGCCCAGGACCTGCATGTCCTTGTTGGAGTGGGAGGGGGAATTGAAGTGTTCGACCATAGGGAGGTGGAGTTGATTGATATGGGTGTCCTGGAGGTGTTCTCTGAAGCGCTCTGCAAGTAGGCGTCCTGTCTCCCCATTGTAGAGGAGGCCGCATTAGGGGCAACGGATACAGTAAATGACATGTGAAAGTTTGAAACTTTGATCGATGTGAAAGGCTCCTTCAGCGCCTTGTACAGAGGTGAGGGTGGAGGTGTTGCTGCAGATTTTGCAATTACTGTGGTGACAGGGGAAGTTGCTGGGCGAGAAGGGTAGGTTGGTGTGGCGCGTGGACCTGACGAGGTCATCGCAGAGGGAATGGTCTTTACGAAAAGCAGATGGGGGTGGGGAGGGAAATAGTTCTGTGGTGGTAGGGTCCGTTTGTAGATGGCGGTAATGGTGGAGGATGATGCAATGCATACGGAGGTTGGCGGGGTGGAAGGTCCTCACCAGGACCGCGGGGGGTGGTGGTTCTGTCCTTGTTGCGGTTGGGGGTTGGGGTTCGAGGGCGGAGGTACGGGACATGGATGAGATGTGCTAGAGGGCATCGACCACGTGGGAGGGGAAATTGCAGTCTTTAAAAGAAAGAGGCCATCTGGTGTGTTCTGTGGGGAACTGGTCCTCTTGGGGCCTGTGGGTCTACCTACACCAAATGGACTGCAGATGTTCAAGGAAGCAGCTCACCACTACCTTTTCAAGGGCAATTAGGGATGGGCAATAAATGCAGGCATAGCCAATGACAACCACACCCCTTGAATAAAGTTTTAGAAAAATAATCAGCCTGATAAATCAGAATAAAATCATCATTTTCAAATAAAGGTCAGTACTGAGGGAGTGCTGCACTGTCAGAGAGTCAGTACTGAGGGAGTGCTGCACTGTCAGAGGGTCAGTACTGAGGCAGTTCTGCACTGTCAGGGTGGCAGTACTGAGGGTATCCTGCACTGTCAGGGTGGCAGTACTGAGGGAGTCCTGCACTGCCAGATGCTTAGTACTGGCCTGGGCCAATTATCACTGACACATAAGTGCAGTAGAGAAAGTCAACCAGCAGTGCAGCCACTGCATTCTTCAGATTTAATGGGAGGCTTGTCAAACAAATGCTAATGTTCTCCCTGTAGCCAGCACCACAAGCATTCAGGCAACAGTCCTGAAAAGTCAGCTGTGATGATTGGACAACGTGTCCTGATGACCAAAGATATCCCCCCCATCAAGGCCTGTTATGGTTAAAATGGCCAACAATCCAGGGGAGGACAAATAAAACACTACAAACAAAAAAAAAACACTGCAACACTCCTTGAAGTGCAGCAATTTTGACATTATTGGCTGATGGGGCTTGCTACAAAATGTTCAAAATTGCAAAACCTTGTCCATCTGCCTCATCACTGTTTGAATGCAAACACCTTAATGACAAGGCAGGGTGTCAGCAAAGAAGGCAAGAAAAGGAAGCAAATCCTGCACTCTAGAACCTACTGCCTCATGGGATGTCCTGCCCATCTTATCCAAAGCTAACTGAGAATTGGCCTGTTCACTCATATAACCATCCAGAAAGAAGGGACAGCCAAAGACATCATCGATGATTAGTAGTTGTGTGTAGACTAGCCAGTATCTGAGTTCAGTATCTGACAGAAGATAAATAAGTAAACATCCAATATCCATGGTACACTCTCATTAATTGATGACCTGCATACAGTTGCTCAGTTTTCAGGCTTTTAAAAAAAACCTAAAAATATTCCACCATAGTGTTGCATCAACAGAATTCCATTCAGTTCTTCTCTGAGTCAGGAGTTAAGGAATTTTGGCAAACTAGTGAACAGCGAACTTTAATCTATTTTCTGGATTAGTGGTGCTGGAAGAGCACAGCAGTTCAGGCAGCATCCGAGGAGCAGTAAAATCAATCTTTAATCTATAACTTATCCCATGTTGTAGCTGCCTCTGGAGTGTTTGATGAAGGCAATGCAGAGGGAGCTTTTCTCTGTATTTGAACCTGTGTTGTAACTGCCCAGGAAGCATTTGATGGAGACAGTGTGGAATAGCTTTTATGTAATCTTAATCTAATCCTGTCTTGCACCTCCCCTAGTGGTTTGATAGTGACAATTTTGAGAGTTTTACTCTGTATCTACCCCAATGCTGTATTTGGCCTGGAACCAAAATAGACCATAAGACACAGGAGCAGAATTAGGCCACTTGGCAATGAACTATTAACTAATACCCTAGTGAATCTTTTCTGGACTGTCTCCAATTCCAGTGTATATTTTCTCAAGTAAGGGGCAAAATTGTTCACAGTAATAGAGGTGTGATCAGACTATTGTCTTGTACAGTTTTAGCAAGATTCCTACCCCCTTTTTATATCTCTGTGCTACAGCTTTCTGCAATTTTTTTCCATTTAATAATGTTCAAAACTTCTATTCTTTCTCATAAAGTGCATGCCCATATATTTTCGCACATTATGTTCCATCTGTTTGCCCATTTACTTAACCTGGACTTATACCACTGCAGGAGAAAGTGAGGACTGCAGATGCTGGAGACCAGAGTTGAAAAATGTGGTGCTGGAAAAACACAGCAGGCCAGGCAGCATCCGAGGAGCAGGAGAATCGATGTTTCGGGCATAAGCCCTAACATCCTCGCCAGTCACCTCCCTATTATAGTACATTCAGTTTCCTCATTCAAATCAGTAGAATATATTACAAATAATTGTGGCCCCAGCACTGACACTTGTTCTACTCATTGCAGGTCACCATCTTGAAAATGCCCCATTGTCCCAACACTCTGACTTAATGAGATTAGTCAAATTTCTATCCACACTAATATACTACCATGGACTCCTATCCTATTCAGCAGTCTTATGAATGGTATCTAATCAAATACCTGGAAATCTAAACATATTATGCCTACTGTTTCCTTTTATATATCCTGCTTGTTGCCTCCTCAAAGAACTTGAATAAATTTGTCAGGTATGATTTTCCCTTCATGAAGTTATGCTGATTCTGCTTGATCATACTATGTATTTTTAAATGTTCTCTATCTCATGACTCATTGGGGCAGTGCACTGGACATAAGTCCTGCTATTCCGGGAGTTACAACCACATTTAAAGAATTTTAAATATGCAGGGGTTCCCTGATTTATTGCCTCTTAGAACAATTATGAACCATCAACATATAACTCTACTTAATAAAACTCTAATCCCCTTATAAATAACCCTTTATACACAAACGGACTGACAGATATAGATGGGGAGAAAAACAATAGGTGAAATCGATAATGGGAACTCTGGAAAGCAATTCAGTCAACATGATTGACAGGATCCACTGAGATGGCTCTTGTGCTGGTCAGAATGCTGCTTTTCAGTCTTTTTTTTTAATCCTTCCATTGGTTTGAACTAGGCACAGGGTGGTTGTTTCACCGATAAAATGTCTCTGACTAAAAATTACACCTTACAGCAACTGCTGAATGAAAGAAAAACTGGTATTTTTCAGCTTAAAGTGGCTTTATTTGCAGAGAACAGACAGTGCTCCTGCACTGATGATCTGAGATATTTCTCTGCATCGTGTTCCCAGACCTAAGCAGTTTGGCTATATGAGAACCAATCAAATTATTTACTTTCATACCATGCTGTAGTCCTTGATTTTAAATGTTATTTTCTTCTTTCAGTACAAAATAACACGCTAAAATAAAGACACTCAGTCTTTATATTTTATAACAGATTCTAACATTTTTCTTGTGACTGATGTTAAGCTAACTGGCTACTTCTTATTGTCTCTGTCTTTAAATAAAAGCGTTATATTGACAATTTTCCAATTTTCAAGGGCTTTTGCTGAATCTGAATTTTCTTGGAAGATTGGAATTCATTTCCTTGTTTACATCTATGAGGGTAGGAGTAAAATTGTCCAGAGACTAATGAGGATTTTTCGATCACTATGTCACTATATCACTGAGTGGTCAGTGCTCAGTTTCACAATGTTAACTCTTGCTCAGTTTCCTCAGCACAGAAGTCTTGTTCCTAAGTATCAGGAGACTGAGAAAATTGTAAATAAAACTCCTGTTTCCAACCTCAAAAACTTGTCATATTTAGAATGGTACTTGGTAATAATAATCTCTGCTGCAATTGATGCCCCAAAATGAATCTGAAAGGATAGGATATCAATCTATTTCAATATGTGTAGTATGTAGAATGAGGCCAGTCATGAGGCCAGGTTAACCCAGGCACAGGTTGGATCGAGTCATGAGTGAGCAGTGGTCAGACTTCTGCCTGTTTCTGCTGTCTTGGTGTTAGTGTAGTGGTTTTGGCTAAGCTGTGATATTGTGGCATGCTGACTTAGATTGAATCCAACAGATGGTTAAAGACAGTATTGTTGATGATTAGAGAATGTCCCTTTTAGTAAGTCAAAAAATCTCAGAATTGTTAGTGTTCAAGAGTGTTACTGAGCTCATCATGTCTGCAGTGGCTCTTCACATAAGCACTTCACTTTGTCCCATTCTCCTTTATTTTCCCCCAGAATTATGCATGTTTTTCCTTTACAGATGATAACACAACACTGTTTTGAAGGCCACAACTGAGCTTGCCTATTCCATACTCCCAAGCAGTGCATCCCAGATGTCAGTCACTAACTATGTGAAAAAGATTTTTCTCTGTCACTATTGCATCTTTTGCCAAATACTTTAAAGCTGAGTTCTCTTGTTCTCAGTTGAAACTTTATTGCTGGAACAGCACAGCAGGTCAGGCAGCATCCAGGGAACAGGAGATTCGACGTTTCGGGCACAGGCCCTTCTTCAGGAATGAGCAGAGAGTGTTCAGCAGGAGAAGATAAAAGGTAGGGAGGAGGGACTTGGAGGAGGGGCGTTGGAAATGTGATAGGTGGAAAGAGGTCAAGGTGAGGGTGATAGGTCGGAGTAGGATGGAGGCGGAGAGGTCAAGAAGAAGACTGCAGGTCAGGAAGGCGGTGCCGGGCTGGAGGGATTCGGCTGAGACAAGGTGGGGGGAGGGGGGATGAAGAAACTGGTGAAGTCCAAGTTCATCCCCTGTGGTTGGAGGGTTCCCAGTCGGAAGATAAGACGCTCCTCCTCCGACCGTCGCGTTGTTGTGGTTTGGCGGTGGCACCCGCATGGGCCCCAGCTATGCCTGCCTCTTCGTAGGGTATGTGGAACAATCCATCTTCCGCAACTACACTGGCCCCACCCCCCATCTTTTCCTTCGCTACATTGATGACTGTATCGGCGCTACCTCGTGCTCCCACGAGGAGGTTGAACAGTTCATCCACTACACTAACACCTTCCACCCCGACCTCAAATTCACCTGGACAGTCTCGGACTCCTCCCTCCCCTTCCTAGACCTTTCTGTTTCTATCTCAGGCAACCGAATCAACACGGACATCTACTACAAACCAACCGACTCCCACAGCTACCTGGACTACACCTCCTCCCATCCTGCCCCCTGTAAAAACGCCATCCCATTCTCCCAATTCCTTCGTCTCCGCCGCATCTGCTCCCAGGAGGACCAGTTCAAAATACGTACAACACAGATGGCCTCCTTCTTCAAGGACCGCAATTTCCCCCCCGACGTGGTCGACGGTGCCCTCACCGCATCTCCTCCACTTCCCGCTCCTCCGCCCTTGAGCCCCGCCCCTCCAACCGCCACCAGGACAGAACCCCACTGGTCCTCACCTACCACCCCACCAATCTCCATGTACAGCGCATCATCCGCCGTCACTTCTGCCACCTCCAAACAGACCCCAGCACCAAGGATATATTTCCCTCCCCTCCCCTATCAGCTTTCCGTAGAGACCACTCCCTCCGCGACTCCCTTGTCAGATCCACACCCCCCACCGACCCAACCTCCACTCCCGGCACCTTCCCTTGCAACCGCAGGAGGTGCAACACTTGCGCCCACACCTCCCCCCTCACTTCTCTCCAAGGCCCCAAAGGAAACTTCCATATCCGCCACAGATTCACCTGCACCTCCACCCACATCATCTACTGCATCCGCTGCAGCCGGTGTGGCCTCCTCTATATTGGGGAGACAGGCCGCCTACTTGCGGAGCGATTCAGAGAGCACCTCTGGGCCACCCGGACGAACCAACCCAACCACCCTGTAGCACAGCATTTCAACTCCCCCTCCCACTTGACCGAGGATATGCAGGTCATTGGACTCATCCACCGCCAAACCACAACAACGCGACGGTCGGAGGAGGAGCGTCTTATCTTCCGACTGGGAACCCTCCAACCACAGGGGATGAACTTGGACTTCACCAGTTTCTTCATCCCCCCTCCCCCCACCTTGTCTCAGCCGAATCCCTCCAGCCCGGCACCGCCTTCCTGACCTGCAGTCTTCTTCTTGACCTCTCCGCCTCCATCCTACTCCGACCTATCACCCTCACCTTGACCTCTTTCCACCTATCACATTTCCAACGCCCCTCCTCCAAGTCCCTCCTCCCTACCTTTTATCTTCTCCTGCTGAACACTCTCTGCTCATTCCTGAAGAAGGGCCTGTGCCCGAAACATCGAAACTCCTGTTCCCTGGATGCTGCCTGACCTGCTGTGCTGTTCCAGCAATAAAGTTTCAACTTTGATCTCCAGCATCTGCAGACCTCACTTTCTTCTCTTGTTCTCAATCCTTCCATCAATGGGAACAGTTTCTGCCTGTCTATTCTGTCCAGACCCTTCATGGTTTTGAACAGTGTGATCAAACTTTCCCCCAGTCTTCTCTTCTTCATGAACAGTCTCACATTTTTTGATCCATGCTTGTAACTGAAATTCCTCACCCCTTGAAGCATTCTTCTATTCCCGTTTTGCACTCCTGCTCCATTCCTTCACAAGGTTCTTATAGTATAGCATCCAAAATTGTACAGAATGCTCCAGCTGAGGATGAAATAATGTCTTTACAAGTTCAGAATAACCTCCCTGCTCTTGTACTCCAGACAGTAGTGATAAAGCCCAGAATACTGTGTGCTTTATTAACTACTTTTTAAATCTGACCTGCCACTTTTGATGAATTATGCACGTGTACACCCGGGTGTCTCTGCTTATGCACTCCTTTTGAATTCTACCCTTTATTTTATACTCCTCTCCAAACTCTCCCTCCTCAACTGTTTCACCTCACATTTCTATGCATTGAACATCATTTGGTATCTATCTGCCTTTCCCACCAACTTATCTACACTATCATCACTATAGTTTACAATATTTGAAGTTCTGCATCATCCTCTGACTTTGAAATCTTCCCCTGTACACACTGGTCTGTATCATAAATACATAACAGGAAAAGCAAGAATTCCAACATTGATCCTTGGAAAGATTCACTCCACACCTTCCTCTCGAACGTGCCCCAAAAAGAAATCCATTGACCAATAGTCTGTTTCTTCTCACTTAGCCAATGTTGTGTCTATGATGCTTCTATTTCATAAGCTTTAACTTCACAAGTCTGTTGTGAGCCACTGTAACAAATGCCATCTACATCACTTCACATTATAACATCCATCAATCCTCTCTGTTACCTCATCAAAAACCTCCAATAAGTTAGTCAAGCGTAATTTGCCCTTTAATTAATCCCCATTTGTACATGTGACTTTTAATTTTGTACCAAATTATCATTTCTGGAGGTTTTTGTGCCTCTGAAGTTAAACTAACTGGCGTGTTGTTTGCAGGCTTAGATTTGCACTCTTTTTGAATAAGGGTGTTATATTTCTAAAATGAAGTATGACTGAAAATCTATTTCCAAAGCCTCACAATTTCCAATCTCACTTCACAGTTGATGCATCTCACCCGGTCCAGAAGCATTGTCAAATTTAAGTACGCAACCTATCCAATGCCTTTGAATGTTTGATCTACCTTCTCTTTCACCATGACCTTGGGCAGCATCTTCTCTCTTGGTAAAAATAGATATCAAGTACTCATTTAATTCCTTGGCCATGTCACCAGGATTTATGTGCTAATTGCCTTTTTGGTCCCTATCAATCTTTGTTCTTCCTTTTACCATATTTTTACTATATATATGCCTGTAGAGGACTTCTGAATTACTTTCTTATGTTTGCTGCCAGTCTCTTTTCATATTCCCTCTTTACTTATTTGTTTTTACACTTCTCCTGTAAGGATCTGTGAAGTCCTGGACACTGGCACCAGTACAGTGACCACCAGAAATGTACTGGGCCAGTATTTTCGCCAAACGCATAAGGAGACGATTTTTAACTAAATAGTGAGGATATAGGATCATGTGGTAAATTTGGGAACATGTGGTAAATCAAAGAGTAGAGTCAAAACTAAAAATATAGAGTTTTAAAATGGGAAATAATAAAAAAGCCACAATGGATAGAGAGTACAAATTTAAGAGTTAACCCAACAGAAAGACTAAAGTTTGCAAAGACAGTAAAAGGATAAAGCTTTTCATCTCATACATAGTATTTGAAACTATAGTGATTGGAACGAGGGCCAGGTGGGTCTCATTGTCTATGAGGCCCTTGATTGAGTTTGTTAAACTGGGCCACTCAGGGAACCCTGGCTTACAGAAGATACACACCTGCACACACACAACATGGGTGCTGGGGAAAAAAATAAGCACTACCGCAGTTAGGCGGTAGTGTGGGGGTTTTAAAAAAAAAATTTTTAAAAGAAAGAAAAAAAAAGAATAGGAGTGCCAGACATTAAAAAAAAAGAAGATTCAGACAGTCTGTTCATTCCAAGGACTGGCTCTGTGCTGGCTGATCAGAGATCATATACTGTGCACATGTAAATAAAGGGTGACTTGGTGACAGGATACTGGCCTCTGTGCAGTTATTTCCGAAACAAAATGGATGAAGCAATGAGTAAATATGATCTGGTAGCCATTACAAAGGCCTCTTCTAACATCTGTCAGAGGGAAAAACATTAGAAGCTATTATTAAAGTTCTAACACAGCACTTGGTTAAATTCAAGGTAATCAGACAGCGTTGACATGATTTTGTGAAAAAAAATTGTATTTAACTATATTCTATTGTAGTTATGTGATGAATTAAGATAAAGGGATGGAAGAAATGGTTTCCAAATTTGCTGATGACACAAAGATAAGTAGGAAAGGAAGTTGTGAAGAGATTGGCATAAGAAACCTGTGAAAAAAAAATGAAGAGTACAGTA
Organism: Chiloscyllium plagiosum; assembly: GCF_037043375.1. Lineage (NCBI taxonomy): Eukaryota > Metazoa > Chordata > Chondrichthyes > Orectolobiformes > Hemiscylliidae > Chiloscyllium > Chiloscyllium plagiosum. The sequence goes on along the minus strand of NW_028270151.1, from coordinate 28,817,891 downwards.
GGAAATTGTGAAATTGTCCATTTTGGCAGGAAGAATAACAAAAGATTGCCTAAATAGTGAGATATTGCAGAGTTTGGAAAATGGACCTGGGGGCTGTTGTGCATGAATCCAAAAAGGTTAGTATGCAAATACAGCAAGTAAATAGAAAAATTAATAGAATGTTATTTATTTGAGTGGTTTGAATACAAAAATAGTAAAGTTATACAAGGCACTACTAAGACCGCAGCTGGAGTTCTGTGTACAGTATTCATAATTTTCTGTAAGAGAATGATGAAAATACATTAAAGATGTTTCAACTCAGGTCGACTAAATTAATTCCTGAATTGAGAGACTTGTCTTATAAGGAAAAGTTGGACATGCTAGATCTCTACCTGCTGAAGTGTAGAAGAGTCAGTGCCGACTTGATTGAAACATAGAAGATCCTGAGATATTAGATGTGAGAGAGGGTGTTTCCCCTTCTGGGAGAAGTCAGAGCTAGGTACTGCTGCTTAAAAATCAGGGGTCACCCATTTAATACAGAGTTAAAGCAAGGGTTGTGAATCATTGGAACTCTTCTGCTGAAAGCAGAGTTTTGAATTTTTTTAAGGTGAAATTAGGTAGATTTTAGTTTATCAATGGGTGAAAGGCTATCACGAGTTGGATTCACTATGTTAATGGACCTCTATCCCAGACCCTATGCTTATATCTTTCATGATGGGCAGACAGTTAGAATGAGAGAAAGACAATGTGGCATGTAAAAGCACAGAGCAAGTGGAAGCTGTTTGTCTGGGGAGGCTGTCTGTCAGAGAAACTCATCTCATACCACTTCCCTGCGACCCTTTCAAGCAGCACATTCTAGACCCTAACTACTAACTGGTGAGGAAAAAGTTTTTCCATCATTTTCCTGTTGATTCTTTTACCAATTAGTCTTAGTCAGTGTTCTCCCATCTGTGATACCACCACCAATAGGAACTGTTCCTCCCTATCGAGTCTGTCCAGACTCCTCATGATTTTGAACACCTTGACCAAATCACCTCTCGGCCTTCTTTTCTCCAATTTCTCAATTTCTCCAATTTCTCCACAGTCTCAAATTCTCCAGTTTATCCTCATCACTGACATTTCTCATCCGTTGAACTATACTTGATTGTTTTCTGCTCTCGCTGATAACTTAAATCTGTCCTCATGTGGGGTTGAGAATAGCAATGTTCTAGTTGAGGCTGAACCAGTGTTATATATGGTTTTGTGCCTGTATTTTATACCTTTTTGTATAAAGCTGAAGATCCCAGATGACTTCTTAACCTGTCCTGCCACCCTTAGTGATCTATGTTAACATACACCCAGGTTCCTTTGCTATTTAGAAGTGTAGCCTTTATTTATATTGTCTTTCCCTGCTTTTCCTATCAAAATAAATCACTTCATACTTCTCTGCTTAAAACCTTACCGCCAACACGTCCATCCATTGATTTGATTTGATTTGATTTATTATTGTCTCATGTACTGAGATACAGTGAAAAGTATTGTTTTGTGTGCTAACCAGACAAATCATACCTTCCATAAGTACATCTGGGTAATGGAATGGAATTCAGAATGTAGTGTTACAAGTACTGAGAAGGTGCAGAGAAAAATCAACTCTAATATATGAGAGATTGATTCATAAGTTTGATAACAGAAGGGAATAATCTGTTGGTACCTGTTTTCAAACTTTTGTATCTTCTGCCTGATGGAAGAGGGTGAAAGAGAGTATAACGGGGTGGGAGGGATCTTTGATTATGTTGACTGCTTTCCTGAGGCAACGGGAGGCATGGACAGAGTCAATGGTTTGCATGATGGGCTGGGCTGTGTTCACAACTCTGTGTAATTTCTTGCGGTCTTGGGCAGACCGGTTGCCATACCAAGCTATGATGCATCCAGATAGAATGCTTTCTGTGGTGCATTTATAAAAGTTAATAAGAGTCATTGTGGACATGCAGAACTTCCTTAGCCTTCTGAGAAAGTAGAGTCGTTGGTCTGCTTTCTTGACTGTAGTATTGATGTGGATGTACCAGAATAGGTCATTAGTGATATTTGCCAATATGGGCGGCATGGTAGTTCAATGGTTAGCACTGCTGCCGCACAGTGCCAGGGACCCAGGTTCGATTCCAGCCACAGGTGACTGTGTGGGGTTTGCACATTCTCCCTGTGTCTGCATAGGTTTCCTCCGTGTGCTCTGGTTTCCTTCCCCAGTCCAAAGATGTGCAAGTTAAGTGAACTGACCATGCTAAATTGCCCATAGTGTTCAGGGATGTGTAGGTTAGGTGCATTAGTCAGGGGTAAATGTAGAGTAATAGGGTAAGGAAATGGGTTTGGGTGGGATACTCTTCAGAGGGTCAGTGTGGATTTGTTTGGCCGAAGGGCCTGTTTCCACACTGTAGGGATTCTATGATTCTGTGACTTACCCTTAAGAACTTGGAACTCTCGATCACCTTCGTCTCAGCACCGTTGATACAGACAGGGGCATATCCTCCACTCTGCTTCCTGAAGTCAATGGCCAGCTCCTTCATCTTGCTGACTTTGAGGGAGAGACTGTTGTCTTTACACCATGCCACTAAGCTGTCTGTCTTCTTCCTGTACTCTGTTTGAGATCCGACCCACAACGACGGTGTCATCAGTAAATTTGTAAATGGAATTACAGATGCATTTGGCCACATAGTCAACTGGTTTAAAGAAAAGATATTGATACAGAGACATTAATAAAAGAGACAGAGAACTCAACTGTCAGATATAAAAGTAACTAAAAGGGATTGAAAAAATAAATCTGGAAGACTACATTTTGACAGGGATCTGGCAGTGAGCTGAAGGTCAATGTTAGAGCTGGAAAGTGATTCATACAAAAGTGTTGGATTCTGGTTGAGCGAATGAGGTTAGTGCTCCTGGAGAAAAGAAGGGCTTGCATTTATATTGCACTTTGGATATCCACTAGCCATCTGAGAGTGCTTTACACTCAATCGTGTAGTTTTAAAGTGGTCTTACTGTAACAGAAGGCAAAATGTACATAGCACACTCCCACAAATGCCTACATGATAATGATAAATAATTCTTTTTCATGATATTGATTGGAGGATAAATATTGCCAGGACCCCAGGAGAACTCCCCTACTTTTCTTTGAAGTCATATTCTGAGTTCCTTTATGTTCACCTAAACAAACAGCTGGAGACACAGTATAAGACCTCATCTGAAAAACTGTGCATCTGACAATACACTGGCATGTCACCATGGAGTTCTGTGCTAACAGTGTTCACTGTGAAAATTTGTGACTCATACAGCTGACACCCTTAGGAGGTTTTGATGTGACAAGTTGATAGGTTTAGGGTGCTGGATCATGTTGAATGGACTGAATGGCCTGGCCTATTCATAGGAAGAAGTGATGTTGCTGTAACATGTTTGGTGCCGCATGAGCTTCTAATTGAGATTCAAGCTTTCCTCTCAGTGAATAATCTCTTACTTCAATCTGCTTTGTTTTAGATTGGTAAATAATGTCCAATCCAACTTGGCTGACCCCATGGCAGACTGATGACTCTGGGCATGTACCAGCTCGAATGGAAACCATGGCATCAATTGCCACACCCAGTATCTCCATATCTACTCAACAAACTCCAAAGAAATTCGCACCTGTGGTGGCTCCAAAACCCAAGTTTAATCCCTACAAACAGAATGGACAGCCCCTGGGACAGGTGCAAACTGAAAGTAAGTTGAACAGAATTCAAATCTACTATAAAAATGCATGTATGGTGTACAAACCTGATGTCGCTGCAAGTTAGGTGTAATATGTTTCTTCATTCTTTGCTATGAAAATCATTGGCTGCACCAGAATTTATTGCCTATCCCTAGTAGCTCTTGGAAAGGTGGTATTGAGCTGTCTGCAATCCATTTTTTTTGTAGGTTTTCTGTTAGGAAGGAAGATCCAGGATTTTGACCTAGTGGCACTGAAAGAATGGTGACATATTTCCAAATATGTTTGATGAGAGACTTGGAGGTGAATGTACAGGTGGTGGTGATGTTTCCATGTATCTTCTGCCTTGTCTTTTTAGTGATTTGAAAGTCACTGCTAAGGAGCCTTGGTGAATTCTGCAGTGCATCTTGTAAGTGGTAAATACTGTTGCTACTGAGCGTCGAAGTTGGAGCGAGTGCATGTATAAGATGCTGAGTGCAGGATAATTAACTCTTTTAATGGTTTCTGTTTTGTAAATCACAATAGGCTCTGATGGCTATATACTTGGTCTTCATTTCAGCTTATTTGTGCTGTGTAATCTTGGCTTGGGTGTGAAGTTCCTTTTACTGAATTAGACTGTCAACCCAATTCATGCAATCAGTGGCTGTGTAAGCAAATACCTAGGAAGCCTGTGAAAGGATGTTTGAAATGTTGTGGTTTTGGTGTCTCCTTTCTGATGCCTTTCAGCTTTCAAAGATGTAGCCATCGGAGCATCCAGTCTTGTTCAGTTTGAGATGTGTCAGTTTTATACTGCACACTTCGAACTGTGGTTATGCGTAACTCTTCTTATTTCTATCTTTGTCTTTTCCACTCTCTAAATGTAAATCTATCACTAAATCTCTTTTACTTTTTGTGTATGTTTGTGCCCTGGGACTCACCATCTGTCTGTCTATGCTTTCATAACAATGTGCCTGCCATTTTGATGTGAGTAACTTCATGTTTCCTCACACTCTGAAGTAGCAATTTGCTCAGTACCATTTCCCTGACTTTTCCCTATTATTTTAGGCATTCTTCCCTTCTAGATTAATTTCACTCATGTAAGCCAGGATTAAACCCGTCTTTTTTTCTGTTTGTTTTGGGCATGTGGGTGTTAATGATTAGACTAACGGTCTCTTGCCCATCTCTAATTATTCAGAGGGCAGTTAATGGGGAAGCACATGACAGTCGATCTGGAGTCACATGTAGGCTGGGCCAGGTAAAGCTGGCAGAATTTCTTCCCTGAAGGAAGTCAGTGAACCAGATGGTTTTTACAATAGTCACTCATGGCGGAATTTGAATCCTTGTCCTCTGAACATTACTCCGGGGTTCTGGATTGCTAGGCTACTGACATTGCCACTGTGCCACCACCTCCATTACCACAATGCATTCCAGATGCTAACCACTTGCAATATGTGAACAGCTTTTCCTTGTGTCGTCATTGCTCACTTTATAAATGACCTTAAATTAGTTCCCTGTCTTGTTATTGTTGATTCCAACAATGTGAAGAGTTTCTCCCAAATATGCTGTCCCAAATCTCTCAAGATTCTGAATAAATCTAGCAAATCCCCTCTCAACGTTGTTTCACCAACTTCCCCAATCATTATACATCACTAAAATCAATGAAGAGCCCTACAGAATTTTCTGATGTAATCAAACATCATCATTGCCCCAATTCTCTCCCTCTCTTATAATTCCTCTGTCTTGGATGATTGGACAATTTCTTTGTCCATCGTCTCTCTTCCACTTTGCCTTTGAATTTCTCTCTTTCTCCCCTTTTCACCCCTTCTTTTATGTTCCATCCTCTTCTCTTGATCCTTCCTTTCCCTCATCTCACCATCTGCATCTCATTATCTTTGTCTATCTGCTGCTCCACATCTCTTTGGTAACATCTGGTCTTCTCTCCCATTTTCTATGTTGTGTAATTTTTATTAATTTTGCTCCACCTGTCTCTTTCTTTCTTCCTTTCTCTCTCGGGTCACTACTAAACTGGAAAACGTTTGCTGATAATTATGCCCCATGGCTCCAGAAGCCATCATAAAATGTGTAAATACCACCGCAAAGACCAAATTTCATGACTGACAGCACTTCAGGACAAAAGCAATTCACACCAGGTTTGTAATTCCCCAAAAACAATTATTTGCTTGTATGCACACTTAACTTTAACAAATGACAGAGAAAAGAAAGGTTTTCTGATTGACTATACTTCTCAAACAGTAACATTGTAGAATCATTGAGTCATAGAGATGTACAGCACGGAAACCATGCCGACCAGATATCCCAACCCAATCTAGTTCCATCTGCCAGCACCCGGCCCATATCCCTCCAAACCCTTCCTATTCATATACCCATCCAAATGCCTCTTAAATGCTGCAATTATACCTGCCTCTACCATTTCTTCTGGCAGCTCGTTCCATACACGTACCACCCTCTGCGTGAAAAAGTTGCCCCTTAAGTTTTTTTTAATAGCTTTCCCCTCTCACCCCAAACCTATGCCCTCTGGTTCGGGACACCCCCACCCCAGGAAGAAACTTTGTCTATTTATCATATCCATGCCCCTCATGATTTTATAAACATCTCTTCTATTTTTGTATATGTTTGTGCTGTATGACTCACCATCTGTCTGTCTATGCTTTAGTAACAATGTGCCTGCCATTTTGATGTGAGTAACTCCATGTTTCCTCGCAATTTGCGAGGAAGTAGCAATTTGCTCAGTACCATTTCACTGACTTTTCCTTGTTATTTTAGGAATTCTTTCTTGAGGTCACCCATCAGCCTCTGATGCTCCAGCGAAAACAGCCCCAGCCAATTCAACCACTCTCTTCAACTCAAATCCTCCAACCCTGGCAACATCCTCGTAAATATTTTCTGAACCCTTTCAAGTTTCACATCATCCTTCCAATAGGAAGGAGACCAGATTTGCATGCAATATTCCAAAAGTGGCCTAACCAATGTCCCATACAGTCACAATATGACCTCCCAACTCCTGTACTCAATACTCTGACCAATAAAGGAAAGCATACCAAACACCTTCTTCACTATCCTATCTACCTGCGACTCCTCTTCCAAGGAGCTATGAGCCTGCATTCCAAGGTCTCTTTGTTCAGCAACACTCCCGAGAACCTTACCATGAAGTGTGTAAGTTCTACTAAGATTTGCTTTCCCAAAATGCAGCACCTCACACTTATCTAAATTAAATTCCATCTGCCACTTCTCAGCCCATTGGCTCATCTTATCAAGATCCTGTTGTAATTTGAGGTAATCTTCTTTGCTGTCCACTACACCTCCAATTTTGGTGTCATCTGCAAACTTACTAATTATACCTCTTATGCTCACATCCAAGTCATTTATATAAATGATGAAAAGTAGAGGACCCAGCACCGATCCTTGTGGCACTCCACTGGTCACAGGTCTCTAGTCTGAAAACCAGCCCTCCACCATCACCTTCTGTCTTCTACCTTTGAGCCAGTTCTGTATCCGAATGGCTTGTTTTCCCTGTATTTCATGAGATCTAACTCTGCTAACCAGCCTTCCATAGAAAACCTTGTCAAACACCTTACTGAAGTCCATATACATCACTATCACCTCTCTGCCCTCATCAATCCTCTTTGTTACTTCTTCAAAAAACTCAATTAAGTTTGTGAGACATGATTTCCCATGCATAAAGTCATGTTGACTATCCATAATCAATCCTTGCCTTTCCAAATATATATACATCCTGTCTCTCAGGATTCCCTCCAACAACTTGCCCACCACTGACGTCAGGCTCACTAGTCTATAGTTCCCTGGCTTGTCCTTACCACCTTTCTTAAATATCGGCACCACGTTAGCCAACCTCCACTCTTCCGGCATCTCACCTGTGATTATCGATGATACAAATATTGCAGCAAGGGGCCCAGCAATCACCTCCCGAGCTTCTGACACAGTTCTAGGGTAGACCTGATCAGGTGCTGGGGATTTATCCACTATTATTTGTTTCAAGATATCCAGCACTTCCTCCTCTGTAATAAAGACATTTTTCAAGATGTCACAATCGACTTCCCTACATCCATATCTTCAATATCCTTTTTCACAGTAAACACTGATGCAAAATACTCATTTAGTATCTCCCCCATCTCCTGCGGCTCCACACAAAGGCGGCCTTGCTGATCTTTGAGGGGCCCTGTTCTCTCCCTAGTTACCCTTTTGTCCTTAATGTATTTGTAAAAACCCTTTGGATCCTCCTTAACTCTATTTGCCAAAGCTATCTCATGTCCCCTTTTTGCCTTCCTGATTTCCCTCTTAAGTATACTTCCACTGCCTTTATACTCTTCTAAGGATTCATTTGATCTATCCTGCCTATGCCTGACATATGCTTCCTTCTTTTTCTTAACCAAACCCTCAATTTCTTCAGTCATCCAGCATTTCCTATACCTACCAGCCTTCCCTTTTACCCTAACAGCAATATACTTTCTCTGAACTCTCGTAATCTCATTTCTGAAGGCTTCCCATTTTCCAACCATCCCCTTACCTGCGAATATCTGCCCCCAATCAGCTTTTGAACGTTCTTGTCTAATACCATCAAAATTAGCCTTCCTCCAATTTAGAACTTCAACTTTTAGATCTGGTCTATCCTGTTCCATCACTGTTTTAAAACTAATAGAATTGTGGTCGCTGGCCTCAAACTGCTCCCCCACTGACACCTCAGTCACCTGACCTGCCTCATTTCCCAAGAGTAGGTCAAGTTTTGCATTTTCTCGAGTTGGTACATCTGCATATTTAATCAAAACATTTTCTTGTACACACTTAACAAATTCCTCTCCATCTAAACCCTTAACGCAATGGCAGTCGTAGTCCGTGTTTGGAAAGTTAAAATCCCCTACCATAACTGCCCTATTATTCTTATAAAAAACTGAGATCTCCTTACAAATCTGTTTCTCAATTTCCCCTCAGATTATTAGGGGTCTATCATACAATGCCAATAAGGTGATCATCTCTTCCTTATTTCTCAGTTCAACCCAAATAACTTCCCTGGATGTATTTTCGGGAATATCCTTCCAAAATACAGCTGTAATGCTATCCCTTATCAAAATCTTGCAGAGTTAAAAATGTTCACCACTTGATTTTTACAAGTTGCAAAACTCTCCTGACAGTTCAGCTGTATAGCAGTGTCAGACTTTCATTTCAGTTTATACTAACATTGGAAAGATACGTCGTCCCTTGTACACTTTCCTCTGTATCGTCTCCTTCTGTTCTGACACATTGGCAGCTGATTCCCAAGATAATCACATTTAAAAGTCTCTTCGTTGTTTTCAAATCCATCCATAACCTCATTCTTCCCTGCCTTTGTAGTTTCCTCAGCACTACAAGGCAGCCCCACAGCACTAATATTCTCTCAGGATCTCCCTCTGATTGTGAAATATAATTACCAACCTCCCACCATCACTTGCTACCTGGCCACCAGCTTTCCACTCGCCTCACTGGTTCTATTGTCAGTATCCCTTCGTTTATTTTATAAGGGTTGGTCACCCTGTCTTTGAGCACATTTTTAGTTACCTGTACTAACAGCTTCCCAACAATTCAGTGCCAAATTTTGTTGGATCGTATTCCTGAGAAGCATCTTTGGATTTTTCACTGCATTTTTAACTGCTTGTTTATTGTTTTGTTTTTTTCTCTCTCTCTACATTCTGCTGCCCTTCCTCCCTACCGCTTGCCATCCTTTCTTCAACCTTCTTTCATCTTTCTCTTTTTTTAAAGAGATTGCTCTATTGAATTGACCTTAACTTTTCTTTATTGCTTTATGTCTGGAGTGTAGGTCTGACGAGATAAGAATGATAGATTTTCAACCCTAAGGCTATTATTGAATAGATGGATTTTTGTCAAAATGTATCTCTAGTCATTGTTACTGAGATTTTTGTTCTCGATCTACTCGACTAATCGCCTCATGGAATAATGCTTTAGTATTGTTTGATAAAGACATAGTGGTGTAGCTTTTTGCCTTGCGCTCATCGGGATAGATGCAAAAATGCCAAATTTCATAAGGAGCAAGAACTTACATTGCATGAAAAAGGTGTTGACTGGTTGGTAAATTAACTTGGATTGGTCAAGGTGTTGTGAATGTACAAGGGCTCTAAAGTCCCACGTGATTTTGTTTCATTAATTAAAGGTATAGTTATGTGTTTTTTTTCAGCTTCTATATAATAGCTCTCTGTGTAGGATTATATGTACTTTTGGCAAATGTAAATGAACAGTACTCTAAGCGTGATTGATAATCTCCAATAATCATCTGTTGGCATGACTCTTGACACATTTGGGATTGTTCAGCCTGATTGTGGGATCACATCTTTAACATTAGACATTAAGTCCCAAATTTTGCAAGCAAGGGACGGTTGAGTATGGTCAGTACTCTTCCTAATGCATACAGTTTAAGGAATATTTGATATGAGTTGTCAAGTCGGACATACATTGCTCATTTGTGTCATAGCAAACCATCTTTTTCATGCAGTGGAATTGTTGCTGCCTTTGAAATTTGGTTTTCTTGCATTTGTCCTGATGTTTGCAAGACAAAAACATTCAATAAAATGTCTCTTCTCTTTAATTAATTGCATTTAAGTTTCTTTTGGTGATATTTGGATTACCAGTCCTGTAACATTATATCATGTTTCCCACACTTTCTCATACACATTGGAACAATGACGATTCTAAATGATCTTGAGTTTGCTCCTTTATCGATCACTCTTTAGATTGTTGGAGTCAAATAATGGTAGATATCATCTAACAAAGAGTGGTCTAATTATAGCATGGTGGCTTATATTCATGTTCCTGGGTGTTAAGAGTGCTGAAAGTTGTCTGACACAGACCACATTAGTGCATTGTCTATTTACATGTAAACAGTGCAGTTAATACTTTAAATCTGCACAGGGAGACTGGCTGTCCAGTTCTGCAATTAATCACAATTTATTTTGTACATTTGAACCCAACATACAAGGGGGCACTTTTTGAACATTTTGAGCATTTGGATGAATAACGCTTGCATTTCCCTAGTGGGATGATCCCAATAATGAGGAGCAAGTGTGGCAGACATTTTGCTCACCACAAAATCCCAGCAGCAACAATGTAAACATGACCAGACAATCTGCTTTCAATCATGTTTTTCCCTCAACCAACACCAGCCCTGGAGTAAGGGAGAACTCTCCAGCTCTTCTTTGCAATTATGCCTGTGGGATCTTTTACATACAGCCGAGAGGGCAGGCAAGTTCTCTGTTTAATTCCACATCCGAAAGATATTTAATAAATTGAATGCACTGTTCGCTTGAGCTGAAAGTGTTTTCCTGAAACCTCGCCAAGATATCCTCAGTCTGTTAGCATTAATGCTCACTCTGAGATGTCAGCACAAGGTGAAAGGAGTTCAGATACTGTTTATATAAGAGTGTGCAGCTGTCAGGTAGTGTAGTGTTGTGTACTGCATGCCCATTTCACAGCCATTCACCGTGCTTAGTCAATATGAGGGTTGATTACATGTGTTTGTGTTGGCTCTGAGGCAAGATGCTGGGTGCAAAACTATCCCTTAATTACTGTAATCAGGTCACTAGATGGAGAAGTAATTCATGGTCACCTTAACAACTGCATGAGGATGATATGAAATGAATAAAATGGTTTATGTTTTCAGGGAAGTGAAGCTATGGAGAAACGTACTGACAATTGAGGCTGGGAGTTCATTGTGCCCTCAGAAAATAAACAGGATAGAAACGCTCATTTTAAATTGAGCTCATTACTTCTGTGAGAATTTCTTTGGTTAAAAAGGAATTTCAGCTCTTGAGGCATTGGGACACTGCCAAGTGGTAATCATGGTGTCAGCACAGGCCATTTATTCCTTTTGTTCCAGTGATCTAAAGTCAGTGAGACTCATTGCCTTCAATTAAAGAGCTGGAGATTCCAGCTTGCTAATGCCTTGCTGGCGATAGATGTCCCCCTTTCTGGAGGAATCCCCTCAAGGACAACATGTCAACACATGGAAGATATTGCAAAAAATGAATCACGTTCCAAAAACAATTGCAAACAACTCAACACAGCCTTTCCTGCAAATCATCAAAACAAATCTTTGTTATTTATATAAAATCTGTGTCACTCCAACGTGTACAAGAAATATATTAAATAATTTCAAAGAAAAGATCTCTTGTAGTTTGGGTAAAACATTGCATATGTTTTACCCAGCAAATTTCTGTGAATAGCAATGAGAAATATGTCTCACACAGCACCGTCAGAGGGTCAGTACTCAGAGGGTGCTGAAATGTCAGAGGGTCAGTAACTGATAGAGTTCTGTACTAACAGAGGGCTAATCTTGAGGTAGACCTATATTGTGAGAGGGTCAGTCCCAATGAAATGCCTCACTGTCACAGGGTCAGTACAGAGGAGGTGTCTCATTGTCAGAAGATCAATACTAAGAAAGTGCTACACTGTTGGAGAGACATTTCTTGCTGCATTGTCATGTTTCAGCACTGAGGGAGTGCTGCACTGTCAGAGTTAGAAGAGAGGGAGTGCAAGCAATGTAAAATATCCCATGGTACTCTTTGTCCAATATTTAACACTCGACCAATAAGATTAAAACAGATAATTTGGTAAATATTGCTTTGCTTTGTGGGATTTAATGGTCTGAACGTGGCTGCCCATGTTTCCTATATTGGGATTGAGATAGCACTTTGATAAATTTGTAAAGTGCATTGGCATATCTTGACGTGTGACATGAATGCAAGCCCTTTCTTTCTCCTTGACGTCCTTAAGTTGAGTTACAGTTTCTTCATTTTTTTTGTGTGGGTAATGCACTTGGATTCAGCTTTGAAACATGTTCTGTTCATTCACTGATGTCAGGAACTCTATAACCAGCTGTGTCCTGTTACAGGACTGTGAGCTATACTCAACCAGAGCTCACAGAGATGAAATCACAGATAAGCAAAGGGCACCTCATGAGGGCTTGCGGGTCCGTTTATTAGTCGGCTTGGATGGTTGGTTGGATGATTGATGTGATACTCAGAGGTATGGGTCCTGTTATAGCAGATCTGGTTAAATGGGCATGAGCTGATCAGCTGGCTTTAGAAGAGTCGAGGGTGGGTTAGTCTTGAGCCATATGGTTTGGCAGGTTTAGCTTATTCTGTTCTTTGACGGCAGTGCGGTTTCTGATGTTTAAAGTGCTACATTGAGTGATGCTTCCTGGATGTTCTCTCCAAAAACTAAAAATAACTAGAGGTCATTGGTAATGACTCAATTCAGGATATAAAACCATATACAAGTTCTCTTCCTGAAAATCCTGTACACTATCGGTTGCAAGAGGTTTCCGGCCACTTGCTGTGTTTCTGCAACTCTTTGAAGGGCAGAAAGTGTAGATCAGTTCAAGTGACACAATTTTCAGTAAATGTGAATCTTTGAAACTGTATGTAATACAAAAATGACCCAGATCCCTCACCCGAAGACTGGGCCGCAAATTGTACAAACTCCTGAAGTTTAAATCTGTTTGAGTTGTTTTATTTCACAACAGTAATGTTCAATCGTCATGAGAGCAATGGTTCATAAGAAAACAATGTTTAACAAATAAAGAAGTAGAATTCTGTTACAGGAGATTGGATGGACCAGTGGCTTAGACATGTTCGCTGATGCAGATATACATTATTTTATTCACTCACAGGATATAGGCATAACTGGCGGGGCCAGCATTTGTTGCCTATTTCTGGTTGCCCTTGAGAAAGTAGGGAGTTGCATTCTTGAACCATAATCCAGATATACAATAAACAACTCTGAACACAGCAATGAGAGGAAGACAGTCAGTCGTCTGAATCTGATCCACTGACCTGCCACTTGGAAGCCTGACTGCAACCAAAATCTAATAATTTTATTTTTAAATGTTCAGTTGATCAGATGGATTCAGACCAAGTGCCTTTTTAACTCCATGGATCTGCCTAACAACGAAACGGGTTTCAATTTCCTCGTTAATGGCATTGTGGGTCAGTCAACTAAAATGTATTGCAGTCATTCAAGAAGCAGCTTACCACCAGCTTCTCAAAGTCAAGAAGGGTACTCAATAAATATTGGCCCCACTAGTGACGAGTGAAGGAGCCCTGGGTCACTCCCTGAACTAAACCCACTGCTCCACACTCTCCCCATAGTCTATTTCCACTAGTTTGCACTCTCCCTATTGTCCTGTATAAAACCCAATCTAATCGCACTGCCTGCTATCTCCCCAGAGTGTTGTAGCATTCCCAAACTAATTTGTGTACTCAAGACAGAGATAGGTGTTTTTTTCGTAAGTAAGGTGATCAAATGTTACAGGGAGAGGGCAGGAGAATGGGATTCAAAAACTTCTCAGTTGTGATCAAATAGTGATGCTACTTGCTGGGCTGAATGACCTAATTCTGCTCCTATATCTTTTTTTTTAGATTAGATTAGATTACTTACAGTGTGGAAACAGGCCCTTCAGCCCAACAAGTCCACACCGACCCGCCGAAGCGCAACCCACCCATACCCCTACATTTACCCCTTTAACCTAACACTACGGGCAGTTTAGCATGGCCAATTCACCTGACCCGCACATCTTTGTAACTGTGGGAGGAAACCAGAGCACCCGGAGGAAACCCACGCAGACACGGGGAGAATGTGCAAACTCCACACAGTCAGTCGCCTGTCTAATCGCAGTGCCTCATTCTCACCACTTACCCCTATATTAATCCCCTAATTAACTCCATTGCCTCTTTTTGAACCATCTCCCTCTCCTTTAAGTTTTATGTAGTTTTTCTTTAAAAGGTGACCTGTTCTCTAAGTCATCCTCTCTCTCTCGCTCTCTCTGTCTGAGGCAATTCATTGCATGTTTGAAGAAACTTTTCTTTAGACATGTTTCACCATTTCCTTCTTTCACTGATGTTGTAGTTCAGATCCAAGGAACCCTCAACTTTATTCTATCAAAGCAAATATCCATTGTATAAATCTTTAAAATCTTGCAAAAGGAATAGTCCCAGTGTTACAATACTTTCCTCATAACTCTGGCTCTCCATTGCTGACTTTACCTTGCTGAATGGACACTGTTTTCTCTTTGGCTTTAATTTGATAAAGGGGAGTTGATGGTCGTAGTATATTTAGATTTTCAGAAGGCTTTTGATAAAGTTCCCCACAGGAAACTGGTTGTAAAACTTAAAGCACATAAGACAGGAGGTAATGTACTGGCATGGATTAACAATTGGCTGACAGACAGAAACTAGAGAGTAGGAATAAATGGGTCATTCTTGTGTTGGCAGGATGATTGCTGGGACACCAAATGGATCAGTACTTGGGCCCCAGCTGCTTACAATATAAATCAATAATTTTGAGTTGGAGACCAAGCATAACATTTCCAAATTTATGGATGCTACAAAGCGAAATGGGAAATGTGTGTTGTGAGAAGATGTAAAACGACTTCAGGAGGATTTAGACAGTTTTAGTGAATGGACAAGGACATCACAAATGGAATATAATGTGGAAAAATGTGAATTTATCTACATTGGTAGGATAAACAGTTGTGTTTATATGCTGGAAACATCTGAGAATATATAATTTGTTCAAAAGTGCATGTAGAAACATACAGAGACCCTGAAGCTCACAAACAGTAACTGAATGAATAAGCAGAACATTTGTTTCAGTGACATTGGTTGGGGGACTTTGGGGGAACAATGGCCCTCTCTTCAATGGCAGAAAACTGGAGTTCAGATCAACAATTGTCTGCGATTACCTTAAGTGACAGAGCAGGCTCATTGAACAGAATGGCCTACTCATGTTCCTAATTATGTTCCTCAAGTTGTGAATGGGAACTTTCACATCCACCTGACATGAGGCGCAATCCTGGAGTTATAAATGGGCTGATTAACCAGGTGTATTTCCTAAGAAATGATTGTATTTTTGGACTGTGCTTTCCCTTTGAAACAGCTATCCACTCGGTTCATTCCCTGCTCTATCCATCGCTGTTTGCTTTGTGCTCCGGTGGTTGAATCCCTGGATTTTAATCATTGACTCTCAGGGTGCAGTACTGATTGAATCTCTCAGCTTTTGAGGAGGTGAGATTAGAACATACCTGACCGTCACTGTCCTGGTTTCCAAATGTTTTGAAAATCTCTGGAAGCATGACTCCTCCCTCATGCTGAGGTGATTGAGGTTCCTTTTCTGACACCATTGACTGCACCTCACAAGCAGCCCTAGGCAACTTGGGTGTGTATATTTTGTTAAGCAAATTGAATTTGATCTAAGTGTTTTGGCAACTTTTGTCTGCATTTTTCAAAGCAGTAGGTCAGAGATAGAATTAAGCATGACTTGGGAGCAGCGAACAGTGCAACTTAGGGAGGAGGGCAGGGGCTGAATGTCAGTCAGACTGACATACAACAGTGTTGTGGGTGTGCCTACACTAAGCGGACTGCAGCCCACCAGTATCTTCTCAAGGACAACTAGGGATGGGCAATAAATGCTGGTCCAGCCAGTGAAGGCTGTATCCCACGAATGAATAAAAATTGTTGATTTATGTAGTGCCTTTAATCTAGTAAATTATCCCTAATGACTATCAAGCAAAATTCAGCACCAAGACACACAAAGAGCCACAAGGCATTAAGATGAGTGACTAAAAGACTTGTTTGAAGATGAATGTTTCAGGAGCATTGTAAAGAAAGAGAGAGAGAGGCAGAATGGTTGAGGGTAGGAGTTCCAGACCTTTGGATCCAGAGAGCTGAAGGCGCAGTTACTGACGGTGGAATCAAGTGAAGGGGAATCACAAAGGATTCACGTGGAGGACCTAATATGGCCTAAATACTATTTTGTACATCATCACTTTTACATTCACATCTCAATGTACAAGCTGCTGTGTCCCATTCTCCCTTTATATAAAC
Organism: Chiloscyllium plagiosum; assembly: GCF_037043375.1. Classification (NCBI taxonomy): domain Eukaryota; kingdom Metazoa; phylum Chordata; class Chondrichthyes; order Orectolobiformes; family Hemiscylliidae; genus Chiloscyllium; species Chiloscyllium plagiosum. The sequence goes on along the minus strand of NW_028270151.1, from coordinate 28,801,319 downwards.
TGCTCTATCTGGACCTGCACTCTCTGTGGGTGCCCTCACTCTTGCTTGAGAATCTTGCTGTTTAGGGTGAATCCCCTTTACCAGGTTGGTCCATAGTATTCTTCTTATGCAGCTTCATTGAAGGTCCAGAAAGAGAAACTCTCAAGAAATGATTACGTTGAAAAGAGCAGGAGTAAATTCTTTACTCCATGAGTTATTAGAACATAGAACAATACAACGCAGAACAGGCCCTTCAGCCCTCGATGTTGCGCCGACCTGTGAACTATTCTCAGCTCGTCCCCATAGACTATCCCAAAATCATCCATGTGCTTATCTAAGGATTGTTTAAATCTCCATAGTGTGGCTGAATTGACTACCTTAGCAGGTAGGGCATTCCACGCCCTTACCACTCTCTGTGTAAAGAACCTGCCTCTGACATCTGTCTTAAATCTATCACACCTCAATTTGTAGTTATGCCCCCTCGTACACGCTGACGTCATCATCCTAGGAAAAAGTCTTTCTCTGTCTACCCTATCTAATCCTCTGATCACCTTGTGTGTCTCTATTGCACTTCGATGTTGTGGCTATTACGGAGACATGGCTAGAACAGGGACAGGATTGGCTGTTGCAGGTTCCAGGATTTAAATGTTTTAGTAGGGTCAGAGGTGGGGGTAAAAGAGGGGGAGGTGTGGCATTGCTTGTCAAAGATAGTATTACAGTGGTGGAAAGGACGATGGATGAGGACTTGCCATCTGAGGTAGTTTGGGCTGAGGTTCGGAATAGGAAAGGTGAGGTCACCCTGTTAGGAGTCTTTTACAGGCCTCCCAATAGTCCTAGAAACGTAGAAGAAAGGATAGGGAAGGTGATTCAGGAGATGAGTGACAGTAATAGGGTGGTGGTTATGGGGGACTTTAACTTTCCTGATATTGATTGGGAAAGCTATAGCTCAAGTTCGTTAGATGGGGCAGTGTTTGTTCAATGTGTGCAGGAGAGTTTCCTGACACAATATGTAGACAGGCCAACAAGAGGTGAGGCCATACTGGATTTGGTTCTGGGTAACGAACCAGGCCAGGTGTTAGAATTAGAGGTAGGTGAGCACTTTGGGGATAGTGACCATAATTCGGTGATTTTTACTCTCGTGATGGAGAGGGATAAGTGTGTACTACAGGGCAAGAGTTATAGCTGGGGTCAGGAAAATTATGATGCGGTGAGGCATGACGTAGGATGTGTGGCTTGGAAAAGTAGACTCCAAGGCAAGAGTGTAAATGATATGTGGAGCTTGTTCAAGGAGCAACTATTGAGTGTCCTTGATAATTATGTACCTGTCAGGCAGGGAGGAAAGGGTCGTGCGAGGGAGCCGTGGTTTAATAAGGAATTGGAATCCCTTGTTAAATGGAAGAGGGCGGCCTATCTCAAGATGAGACGTGAAGGTTCAATTGGGGCGATTGAGAGTTATAGGGTAGCCAGAAAGGACCTGAAGAGAGAGCTAAGAGCAGCAAGGAGGGGACATGAAAGGTCCTTAGTCGGTAGGATTAGGGAAAACCCTAAGGCTTTCTATAGGTATGTTAGGAATAAAAGAATGACTAGGGTAGGAATAGGTCCAGTCAAGGATAGTAGTGGGAAGTTGCGTGTGGAGGCGGAAGAGATTGGGGAGACACTGAATGAATACTTTTCTTCAGTATTTACTCAGGAACAGGGCATTGTCGTCGATGTGAATACTGAGTCACAAATAAGTAGAATGGATGGCTTTGAGGTATGTAGAGAAGAGGTGTTGGAAATCCTGGAAAAGGTGAAAATAGATAAGTCCCCTGGGCCTGATGGCATTTATCCTAGGATTCTCTGGGAAGCAAGGGAGGAGATTGCAGAGCCATTGGCCTTGATTTTTATGTCCTCTTTGTCTACAGGAGTAGTGCCAGAAGACTGGAGGATAGCAAATATGGTTCCCTTGTTCAAAAAGGGGAGTAGGGATAACCCTAGTAACTATAGGCCGGTGAGTCTCACTTCTGTTGTGGGCAAAGTCCTAGAGAGAATTGTAAGGGATAGGATTTATGCACATCTGGATAGGAATAATGTGATCAAGGATAGTCAGCATGGTTTTGTGAAGGGCAGGTCGTGCCTCACAAACCTTATTGAATTCTTTGAAAAGGTGACGAAGGAGGTTGATGAGGGGAAAGCGGTAGATGTGGTATATATGGATTTTAGTAAGGCGTTTGATAAGGTTCCCCATGGTAGGCTACTGCAGAAAATACGGAGATATGGCATTGAGGGTGAGTTGGAGGTTTGGATTAGGAATTGGCTGGATGGAAGAAGACAGAGGGTAGTAGTTGATGGCAAAGTTTCTTCATGGAGTGCCGTCACTAGCGGTGTTCCGCAAGGATCTGTTTTGGGACCATTGCTGTTTGTCATTTTTATAAATGACCTGGAAGAGGGGTTAGAAGGTTGGGTGAGCAAGTTTGCGGATGATACGAAAGTCGGAGGAGTTGTTGACAGTGAGGAAGGATGTGGCAGGTTACAGCAGGATATAGAGAAGCTGCAGAGCTGGGCAGAAAGGTGGCAAATGGAATTCAATGTAGCTAAATGTGAGGTGATTCACTTTGGGAAGAATAACAAAAAGATGGGGTACTGGGCTAATGGTCGGATACTTGGTAGTGTGGATGAGCAGAGGGATCTTGGTGTCCATGTACACAGATCTCTGAAAGTTGCCACCCAGGTAAATAGTGCGGTGAGGAAGGCATATGGCGTACTGGCTTTTATTGGTAGAGGAATTGAGTTCCGGAGTCCTGAGGTCATGATGCAGTTGTATAAAACTCTGGTGCGGCCGCATCTGGAATATTGTGTGCAGTTTTGGTCGCCATACTATAGGAAGGATGTGGAGGCACTGGAACGGGTGCAGAGGAGGTTTACCAGGATGTTGCCTGGTATGGAAGGAAGATCGTATGAGGATAGACTGAGACACTTGGGGCTGTTTTCATTAGAGAAAAGAAGGTTTAGGGGTGACTTGATTGAGGTGTACAAGATGATTAGGGGGTTAGATAGGGTTGACAGTGTGAACCTTTTCCCGCGTATGGAGTCGGGTATTACAAGGGGGCATAGCTTTAAATTAAGGGGGGGTAGATATAGGACTGAAGTTAGGCTCAGAGTGAAGTTCTTCACTCAGCGAGTCGTAAGTTCATGGAATGCCCTGCCAGCAGCAGTGGTGGACTCTCCCTCTTTATGGGCATTTAAGCGGGCATTGGATAGGTATATGGAGGATAGTGGGTTAGTATAGGTTAGGTGGGCTTGGATCGGCGCAACATCGAGGGCCAAAGGGCCTGTACTGCGCTGTATTCTTCTATGTTCTATGTTCTAAATCCCCCTCTTAGCCTTTTCTTTCCAATGAGAACAGACCCAAGTCTCTCAGCCTTTCCTCATAAGACCTTCTGTCCAGACCAGGCAACATCCTGGTAAATCTCCTCTGCACCTTTTCCAATGCTTCCACATCCTTTCTATAATGGGGCGACCAGAACTGTACACAATATTCCAAGTGTGGCTGCACCAGTGTTTTGTATAGTTGCAGCATGATATTGCGGTTCCGGAACTCAATCCCTCTACCAATGAAACCTAATGAGTCTCGAACCAGAGGACACAGCTTAAAAATAAGGGGTAGGCCATTTAGGACAGAGATGAGGAGGAACTTCTTCACCCAGAGAGTGGTGGCTGTGTGGAATGCTCTGCCCCAGAAGGCAGTGAAGGCCCAGTCTCTGGATTCGTTTAAGAAAGAGTTGGATAGAGCTCTCAAGAATAGTGGAATCAAGGGTTATGGAGATAAGGCAGGAACAGGATATTGATTGAGGATGATCAGCCATGATCATAATGAATGGTTGTGCAGCCTCGAAGGGCAGAATGGCCTACTCCTGCACCTATTGTCTATTGTCTAACACATAGTATGCCTTCTTAAGAGTACTATCCACCTGGGTGGCAACTTTCAGGGACCTATGCACATGGACTCCAAGATCCCTCTGCACATCCACACTACCAAGAATCTTTCCATTGACCCAGTATTCTGCCATCCTGTTATTCTTCCCAAAGTGCATCACCTCACATTTAGCTGCATTGAACTCCATTTGCCACCTCTCAGCCCAATTCTGCAGTTTATCCAAGTCCCCTTGCAGCCTGTAATATTCTTCCAAACTGTCCACTACTCCACCGACTTTAGTGTTGTCTGCAAATTTACTAATCAATCCACCTATGCCTGTGTCTAAGTCATTTATAAAAATGACAGACAGCAGTGGTCCCAAAACAGATCCTTGTGGCACACCACTAATAACTGGACTCCAGACTGAATATTTTCCATCAACCACCACTCACTTACAGAAAGCCAGTTTCTAATCCAAACTGCTAAATCACCCTCAATTCCATGCTTCTGCATTTTCTCCATCAGCCTACCATGTGGAACCTTATCAAAGGCTTTACTGAAGTCCAAGTATACCACATTAACTGCGCTACCCTCATCTACATGCTTGGTCACCTTCTCAAAAAACTCATTGAGGTTTGTGAGACACGACCTGCCTGTGAGATTTAGTTGCTGGATTCGTTGCTGGGAAAAGAAACAATGTCAACTATAAATAATTAGGTATGGTGGATGTGGGAGTAGGAGACAGCTGTGGTCAAGTGGAAGAACATTTGAAGGAGTCTAATTATGATCAGACCTATAGTTTTTGGGAAGGGTAATTACCTGTATGGATTTTAAGGGCCAAATTACCTGTTTTTGATGTGTTCCAGGTGACAGTAATGTCAAAGACATTTAAACTTGTGATGACTGGATTTGATAACAGGTTAAATGTGTTTGGGACCCATTCTAGGAGAGGACTCTTACCCTTTGACCCCTTTTCATTGTCTCAGGTATCACCTAGAGTGATAGTGTGTGTTGGGGAAATATTCATAAATAATTTTTTTTGAAAAACAGAATAAAATACAAACAATGAACTCAAGAAATTGGTGAGGACTTAGGTGTTTATATTACATTTAACTTATTTAAATTGTCTGTTGATTTTAACTGATTCTCTGATAAAGTTTTTTCCTTTGAAAGTGGGAGGTTTGTTTGCTTGATTTCTACGGGCTGATCCATTATAGCAATAGCTGAGGAGCTAATCACTTACAATGTCGTTGAGCAAGTAGTTTTTTCACACATGAGAGTTCTGAAAACCAGCTGACCAGGGTGTGTGAGATAATGAACCCCGTCTAACTAATGAAGTGTCGTTTGCCAGGTCTCTGTCATTGGGGAATGACTAGTCACAATCATGCACACACACGCGCACACACACACACCACTCACACACACATGTAAACATACACATGTGCACACATGCACACACGCCCACCCACACACACTTACACGTGCGCATGTGCGCACATACACACGCACGCACACACACATATTCACATTCCTATGTACACAGAAGTTCTCATCCACACACACACACACACTCTAACACACCCACCCACATGTACACATAGCCACTCACATTTCTGCATATATACACACACACACACACACAAAACCACACATATGCTCACATCCACACACAGACTTCCACCCACGTGCAAACATTCACATACACTCTCACTCACCCACCTATGCAGACACCTACACTCTCACACTACCACCCACACACACAAGCTCCCACCCACACACATCCTCTCACACTTGCGCACACACACACGCTCCCACCCACATGTACACAGGATTCCCACACACACTTCTGCACATGCACTCCTGCATATTCCTATGTGCGCACACACATACAGTCACATGCACATACTCACACACACTCCACAAGCGCACACATTCTGTTTCACACACACATCCAAACTCCGACACATAGACACACATGCACACACTTCCAAAAACACATACACACTGTCAGGAGTACTGTAGAAAATTGAAGTCTTTGTTGCTTCCTTCACTCTGTTTAGGAAGTATTGAATAAAGTTTATACAATCCAAGAGGCTGGACAATGCTGTCCAACTTGTGTAATGATTGAAAATGAGCAGGCACAAGTTTAAAGTAATTAGTAAAATAAGCAAAGGTGATATAAGGCAAACGTTTCACACAGCAAGTGGTTAGGAATGTGCTGAGGGGAAGGCAGGTTCAGTCAATGCTGTCAAAAGGAACTGAGTCTTTATCTGAAAAGGAAGAACGTGCAGGGTTGGGGGAGTAGACAGGAATTGGCACTGGGTGAGATGTTCATTCAGAGACCTGGTGCAGATGGGCTGAGTCGACTTCTTCACACTAGAACAATTCTGTGATTACATTAACTTCAGTTGCAAGTAAATAAATGAAAATTCTTTCTTAAGGACAGATTATAATGTGGTTGTGCATAACGTATGTTTTATATTGTTTAATAATGCTCTCATAGTGCAGGTGTCACACACAAGGTGGCAATTAACATTTGAAAGATTTGCAGAGAGGGTGAAAAGGGAACTTGTGGAAACTGACAGGAGATGTTAATGCAACTTGTAGAGGCTGCGTGCAGAATAGAACTGGGTGTGCTTGGTGCAGTTCACCCTGTGATGGATTTAGGCAAGTGCTTGTTATTCTGAGTTTGTTTTACATATTGACCCACTTCTCTTTTCAAATTGGGATGGTGTTGGGATGATGGACTTTGTAAATGAACATCTACCATCAGCAGACTTTTGAATTACAGTGAGACCTGGACTTTATATCAACACCATGTAAGAGTACAAGGGAAATTCCACCAGCAACACCCTGGCTCATTCTCCAGAATCAGTTGATGAATGACTAAATGCTATTGCCCCCTCTTGAAACAGCTCCACAGATGTTTAGGCTAAACTCCTGTAAACACAACTATGCTAGTCAGCATCCAAACCAGATTCCCATTGCTTTTGCATTTAGTGAATCCTTCAGTTCTGTGCACACCCAGTTTTCGTTAATTATGATTGGAATGTGCAGCTTGAAAGGGCAGTGGAAACAGATTATATAACAGCTTTTAAAAGGGATTAGATAATAGTTGAAAAGGAAAGATTTTTAGGTATATAAGGACAGGGCAGTGCTTAGTTCTGTTTGTTGTCCACTCCTAATTGCCCTTGAACAGAGTGGTTCGCTAAGCCATTACAAAGGGCAGTGAAGAGTTCTCCATATTGCTGAGTCACATGTAAGTCAGACGAGGTAAGGGGGCTAAGGGGCCTTAGTGAACCAGATGGCCTTTAACAACAATTGATGATTTTTGTTTAGGTCACTGTTTTATAAATTCTTTCTAGCTTCATACAAATGAAGCTGAAGGACAGGCAGAGAGACTGAACAAAGGGTTTTCATATCTGTTGCTTCAGCTTTTACATGCTAATTTACTACTTTGCAAGTACTAACTCATGTGATATTTCACCAGTTCCTGTGATGCTATGTATATATTAGCATAAACATATATTCATATGATTCTATTTTACATGCTGGCAAATAAACGATCGTAATCTCCCCTTCCCTTAAATAGCAACCCTTTGCAGTAATTACACTAATATATACATGAATAAACAACCGTTATGGTATGCTAGAAATTTGATAACCAGAACATTATTTACATGAAATATTCAAATATATGAAGAACACTTGGGACACTCCTCCTTGAGGCATTGCCTGAGTTGGGTACTCTGTTTGTTGTTGGTTGACACAAACAAACGTTGCGCGAACGATATGTGATGTGTCCTCAAACTGTCTGCCCTCTCTTCCTGAAGATTATATTCAGCTGCAGTCTCCAATATTGTCTATTTGCTGTTTGTTGTCTCTTTATCTTCGAAACATATGAGAGCGTATATAGGTAATACTGGTTGGTTGCCTTGTGCCTAGTAAACAGAGAATCCCCGGGTGTGAGAGCTGTTTCTTTGCAGATCTGTAGATCCAAATAAATCTGTTGGACTATAACCCAGCGTTGTGTGATTTTTAACTCTTTGCAAATTGTCACTATTGTCATCTCATATGAATGTGATTGCTTACACATTTCTGATTCTGGGTATCTGCTGCTCACATTCTGGGAAATGTGTAGCATGGTAATTCTGCCTCACATGAAAGTTAGTTGCTTCTGTTGTAACTGGTCTGTGATCCAAGATAACTTGATGAGATGAGAGCTTGGTAATGTGGCTTTCACTAATTTACCGAACAGAATCAAAGCAGGTGATGGCCATCCTATCTGATTTCTCAACTCATAGAGTCATAGAGGTGTACAGAACAGAAACAGTCCCTTTGGTTCAACTCGTCTATGCTGACTGGATATCCTCGATAAATCTAGTCCCATTTGCTAGCATTTGGCCTATATCCCTATAAACTGATCCTATTCATATACCCATCCAGATGCCTTTTAAATATTGACATTGCACCTGCCCCTACCACTTCTTCTGGCAGGTCATTCCACTCGCTATGTGAAACGTTGCCCCTTAGGTCCCTTTTAAGTCTTTCCACTCTCACCTTAAACCTATGCCCTCAAATTTTGGACTCTTCCACCCTAGGGAAAAGACCGTGTCTATTCAACCTCTCCCTGTCCCTCATGATTTTATAAACCTCTATAAGGTCACCCCTCAGCCTCTGACACTGCAGAGAAAACAGCCCCAGCCTGTTCATTCTCACCCTATAGCACAAACCCACCAATCCTGGCAACATCCTTGTAAATCTTTTCGGAACCTTTTCAAGTTTCATAGCATCCTTCCTTTAGCAGGGAGACCAGAATTGCACACTGTATTCCAGAAGTGGCCTAACCAATGTTGTGTACAGCCACAACAAGACCTCTAAACTCCTATAGTCGATGCTTTGACCAATAAAGGCAAGCATACGAAAAGCCTTCTTCACATGAGGCAGCGGCACTGTGGCTCAGTGGTTAGTACTGCTGCCTCACAGCACCAGGAACCCGGATTTGATTCCACCCTTGGGCAACTGTCTGTGTGGATTTTGTACATTCTCCCTGTGTCTGCATGGGTTTCTTCCGGGTACTCTGGTTTCCTCCCACAGTACAAAGATGTGCAGGTTAGGTAAAGTGGCTATGCTAAATTGCCCATAGTGTTCAGGGATGTGTAGTTTAGGTGGATTAGTCAGTGGCTAATTTAGAGTAATAGGGTAGGGGAATGGCTTTGTGTGGATTACTCTTTGGAGGGTCGATGTGGACTTGTTGGGCCAACAGCCTGTTTCTATACTGTAGGAATTTTATGATTCTATGATCTATGAATGTCACTAAGTCACAATACTCATTCAGAGAGCTAGTGTGCAAACAATAAACAGAGCGCCCTCCTTCTGCACTGTAACAGTTCTGTGATTCTGGATACCATCGGATCGGTAACTTAAGTGTGGATTAGTTTTGGATTGTTGCATCACTCCGTGGAGAGAGTAGGCCAGTGATATCAGTTTGGGTTTGATACAGAACTATGGGGAGAGTGCAGAGCAGTGTGATTAAACACAGAAACCAGGAGCAGACTGTGTCCCACTCAGTCACCAGCATGGTCGTGGCTGATCATTTATCCCAAATCTGTATTCCTGCCTTTTCCTTGGCTTCATGCCCTTAAAATTGAAAACTTTATTGAACATATTCACTGACACAGCCTAGATGCTAGAGAATTCCACAGGTTTACTACCCTTTCAGTTGAAAAAATGTTTCCTTCCCTCAGTCCTAAATGGTCAACTTCAAATCCCGAGACTGTGTTCCCCTGTTTCTATACTCTCCAATCAGGAAAACATCCTCTCTCCATCAGTTCTGTTAGAACTTTATGCTTCTCAATCAGATCCCTTCTCGTTCTTCTCAACTCTCCCAAATACAGGCCCAGTTAAACCAATCTTCCTCATAGGACACGCTTGCCACCCGTATAGAAGCTAAGAGGAGAAGTAACCTATTAAGCCCCTTGAGCATGATGGGAAAGAGTGTGGCAGTGAGATTACTTTGGGGTGGAAAAGAGCTATGCAGAGATAGTGGGACAGTGTGACTGGTTTGAATGTGAAACAGGGCGAAAGAGCAAAGGAGAGGCAATGGAATTTGTTTGGGTTTGATACCGAGATAAGGGCATAGAGCAGGGCAGAAGGGATTAGTTTGGGTTTGATGTAGTAGTAAGATGAGAGTGGGTTCGTGGGATTAGATAGTGATCAATACAAAGTTGTGGGGAGAGAATGGACTACTGGGATTTATTTGGGTTAGGTACAGGCCTTGGGAACTGAGCTGGACAGTGGGATTAGTTTGGGATATGTAAAGGGCTATGGGGAAGAGAATAGCGTAGTTGAATTAATTTGGGATTGATACAGAGCTATGGGGAGAACTCATGGTAATGGAATTAATTTGATACAGGGTTATGGGGAGAGCATGGATTAGTGGGATTAGTTTGAGAATGATATATAGCTATGGGGAGATAGCATGGCAGTGGAATTAATTTAGGATTGATACAGGGATATAGAAAGAGTGCAGGGCAATGAAATTAGTTTGGAATTATTACAGGGCTGTAAGGAGAGAGCAGGGAAGTGACAATATTTTTAGTTTGATGCAGGGCTGTTGGGAGAGTGGGGGGCAGTGGGATTAGTTTGGGATTGATACAGGGTAATGGAGAAAGTCCAAAGCAGCAATGCGCTGCCCTAGACCAGTATTGTACTGTCATTTTCTCTGCTTCAAAGCTCTGGTGCTGAGGTAGGTAATTTCAATACTGTCAATCCTGCTTTTTCACAAACATTCTTTCATAGTTTGTTGACGTATTCTATATTTAACCTCCATAAACACCCAATTATTGCAGCAAACCTTGCCGCCCAGTTTGAGAGGCAGTTCGCGTGGTTTGTTAAGTCCATGACTCCATAACCTTGCTACCTGTTTATCCTGGGCTGTTTATACTTTAAATACCCTGTTGGACAGTGAACTTACACTTCCTATCTGTGCTGCTATTTTGATGTGCGGTTTAATGCTAAGCGACGGTAACAGTGTTGGCAAGAGCCATGACCGCTTGAGGTACAGTATTGGAGAAGGAAATTGAATTTGGATAGCAGGTAATTTTGGACACTGAGGCTTGGCTTCAAGAACAGGCAGCTACTGAGAAAATAGTTGAATAGATGGACCCGGAACTCCTTTAGTTTGTTACAGATATCCAGTGTACAGAACTGGGAAGTGGCAGCAGGAGTCAGGAATCCAAGAGGGCAAGGAGCATGGATCCTTCCTGATGTGAGGATGAGGAGGCAAGTGGGTGTACTGAATTGGATTCCATCAACAAATATCGTACAAAGCAAATCCTGTTCAAGTACTGGCAACAACAGGAACACTTGGCATTTAAATATCACAATGAAAATATCACAATATATATCACAGAAAGTGTATTTGACTTTAAATTGAAATGTTATCACATGGATAGTTAAGACATGTGGTAAGATAGGTTTAAGTTACATCTTAAACAAGGAGAGTGAGTCAGTAGGCTTTTGGGAGAGAGTTTCATAGGCATCTGGAAACATAGCCACAAGTGTACATAGCCATAGAAAAAAGTGGAAAAGCAGTTAGAAAGAGATACAAACTGTTTCCAGAGAGATATCAATAGGTTAGGTAAGTGGACATAGAGTTGGCAAATGGAGTATAGTGTAGGAAAGTAGAAAGTTGTTCATTTTGGAAGGAAGAACAAAAGAATATTTTCAAATGAAGAAAAACTGTAGAAAGCTTTGAAACAAAAGGATTTGTAAGTACTTGTGCACAAAACACAGAAAGCTAGCACACAGATGCTGCAGATAGTCAGGAAGGCTAATGCAAAGTTACCCTTTATTTCAAAAGGGTTGGAGTGAGTAGGGAAGTCTTGATGAGACCACATTTGGACACTGTGAGCAGATTTGGTCCCTTAGTTAAGGAAAGATATTATTTCATTGGAGACAGTTCAGAAGGGGTTTAGTACGATGATCCCTTGCATGGAGGCATTGTCTTCTGAGCAAAGGTTAAATTGATTGGCTCTCTACTTGTTGGAAATTAGAAGGAGAGATGATCTCATTGAAACATGGAGGAGTCTTAAGGACTTCACAGAGTGAATGCTGAGCATCCCCTCATGGGTGAGTCTAAGACCAGATGGCATAGTCCCAGAATGAAGGGACACCAATTTAAGACTGAGATGAGAGGAATTACTTATTTCAGAGGGTTGAGAGTCTTGGGGACTCCTTGCCACAGAGAGCTGCGGGGCATATTTTAGTGTATATTTAAGGCTGAGATAGATCCTTGATCAGTAGGAGAATTTAGAGTTACAGGAAAAGGGCACAAAAATGGATGTGCAGAGTATCAGATCAGCCATAAGCCTATTATCTGGTAAAGTAAACTTGAAGGGCCAAATGGCTTTCTCCTGCACCTTGTTCTTATGACCATGATGAACTGGGATGCAGTAAAGTCCAGAATGGTGGAAGCACAGGGAATGTGAAGGTTGCAGTAGTTTACACAGATGTAAGTGGCAAATCCACGGAGGAGTCTGGGCACATGAAGAGCTGCCAGTGGGGTTTACAACTTACACCAACAAATTTAGATCTCTATCCACAGTGTGCCCCAGTGTTATACAGTGACAGATCTATCCCCATTGGTACTGTGCCCCAGTGTTTTAAAGTTTTAACACTCTGTCTAGGCATGACCCACACTTAAAAGAGTAGATTCTGTAAGTTTATTGTGGGTGTTTTTTCCATTTTAAGTGAAACTTTCTCACACCCACAATGTTCTTTTGAATGTTTTTCTGTGTGTAAATCATCTCACTCACCTGCTTTATTATCAGGTGTTTTTTTTTAAATTTCCTTTTCAGGGTGTGGGTGTTGCTAGTAAGGCCTGTATTTTTAGTGCATTCCTAGCTGCCTAGAACTAGTGGATCATCTTTCTTCAACTGTTCATAATTCTGGTAGAATTGCAGAGCCTGTGCAGAAAGTGGTTAGGTGCTAACCGTATTAGTTTAGGTTTGGAGTCATACATAGGGCTGGACTGTGCATGGACACGGTGAGTTCAAAACTAGAGGGCATATTTTCAGGTGAGAAGGGAAAGATTTAAAAGACATGTGGACAGGTACATGGATAAGAAAGCTTTAGAGGGATATGGGCCAAACATGGGCAAATGGTTCTCGTTTAGTTTGGGAAACTTGGTTGGCATGAACAAATTGGACTGGTTCCGTGCTGCATGAACATTGACTCTATGTCTCCAGATCTCCTTCCCTAAAGTACCAGCTGTGGATTTGAACCATAAACCAACGTCTTTTTAAAAAAATGAATTGAAAAACATGAGACATCTAGGAAATCATGGAGGGTTACTTTGTTCCAGAAAGCAGTCACATTTTTTTGCTTAATGTTTCAGATGTCAGGGACAGGAAGATATGACCCTTCTGCAAAGCAGGTGTGGAGAATTAACTTAGAAATGTAGAGTCCGTACAGTGCTAAAAGAGGCCATTCAGCTGATCGAGTCTGCACTGACTCTCTGAAGAGCATCCCCCACCTACATCCCATCCTATCCCCATAACCTTGCATTTACCATGGCTAACCCACCTGATCTGCATATCTTTGGACATCATGGACAATTCAGCATGCCCAATTAACCTGACCTGCACATCTTAGAACAGTGAGAGGAAACCGGACTACCTGGAGGAAACCCATGCAGACACGGGGAGAACATGCGAACTCCTCGCAGACAGCTTGGAATGATGCAACAGCTGAGGGATGATCAACATGTATGTGGAACTTGCTCCTTAGATGCACAAACTGACCATAGCACCATGGTGCTGAAGGCCATTAAAATGAGGGCATGACAAGAAATATGGTTACAATAGGAATCAGTTTGGTCAGGCTGTTGCTGCTGTCCCATGCAGCCATGAAGATTGTGTTGCTATGTTGGGTGTTAGGAATTTCCTCGCAACTGGAGAGAAATCTGGAGCTGGAAGGGTTCAGTTGTCATGGTTCATTAGGAGCCAACAACATATGTGGAACTGACGAAAATGAGCTTGAGGAGCTAGGGTCTGAATGAAAACACAGAACCTCAAACAACCTCTGGATGTTTGTGTGGGCTATGCCCAAATTCATGTTGGGTTAATCACATTGGGGAAGTAAGCATGTGGCACGGGGATTGTGCAGCAAGAAGAAATTTCCATTCATGGGGAACAAGAATCGACGATGAGGGAACTATACTCTTAGGCTGAGCTTTGTAATGCACTGGTGAGTCATATGACAAGTCCTGTGGACTGGTCTTTAAATTAGGGAGGAGGGCTGGGTTCATGGTAGGGATGGGGGTCAAGGAAAAAGTGTAAATCCAAACAGAAGATTTGGGTCAATAAGGCGCTTAGAGTTTCTTTTATCATGGTTTCATTGTTATTTTAATATGTCCAAGCTGTAAGTAACTGAGAGTCCTATCTTGACTGAAAAGACTATGTTGGATTGGTTTGGACATCTGCAAAGCTAGTAGCTCACCTTAATACTGTTGCCGCTTGGAGATACCTCTGAATCTGCACCACTTTGAGCCTTTCTCTGGCCACATTGTATGTTGTGAAGCTGATGTAGATGGTACTTGAAGGATCCTGAACTAAATTTCAGTGTTTGCCTCCATATTAACTTCAAGGCAGCAGTATTTTCCTGAAAGAGGTGGTCTACATTGCTGATGTTTGTGAGGCTAATTTTATTGGTGTCCTCATATCAGTTTTATGGATGACTTTGTTATTATTTGCCCTTAGTTTCTCCAAAGATTATCTGATTAAGGATGTTGCATTAATTCCCCTGGATGACACGGTCTCTCAGTCGAAACTGAATTTTATTAAGGTGATCATCTTACCGTTGAATCCAAAATGATGGAGGATTTGAGATATAAAAACACAAAATGCTGGAAATATTCAAAAGGTCCGGCAGCATCTACAGCAAGAGAAAAAGAGTTAATACTCAAAACACATGGGGACAACCATTGAACTTACCCCAGAAAATGCCCTTAGAAGCACAGAGTAGATCAGTTACTGGAGTGACCAGTCAAAAAATTGTGCCCCATTACTGAAGTGTGGACATTGTGACAGTCAGCATCACTGAGAGGAGTGAGCGAGGTGAGGACACTATGACAGGCAACTACTGAGAGGAACTGGTGAGGACACTGAGATATGCAGTTAGCATCACTGAGAGGAGCAGACGAGGTGTGGTCCCTGTGACAGACAGTCACCATTACCGAGAGGATCAGGGTGAGGATCCTGTGACAGGCAGTCACCATTAACGAGAGGAGCAAGGTGAGGATCCTGTGACAGACAGTCACCATCACCGAGAGGAGCAGGGTGAGGATCCTGTGACAGGCAGTCACCATCACCGAGAGGAGCAGGGTGACGATCCTGTGACAGACAGTCAACATTCACTGAGAGGAGCAGGGTGAGGATCCTGTGACAGACAGTCACCATCACAGATAGGATCTAGGTGAGGATCCTGTGACAGACAGTCACCATCACAGATAGGATCTAGGTGAGGATCCTGTGACAGACAGTCACCATCACTGAGAGGA
Organism: Chiloscyllium plagiosum; assembly: GCF_037043375.1. NCBI lineage: Eukaryota > Metazoa > Chordata > Chondrichthyes > Orectolobiformes > Hemiscylliidae > Chiloscyllium > Chiloscyllium plagiosum. Next base: position 28,785,882 of record NW_028270151.1, on the reverse strand, counting down.
GCAGGGTGAGGATCCTGTGACAGGCAGTCACCATCACCGAGAGGCGCTGGGTGAGGATCCTGTGACAGACAGTCACCATCACCAAGAGGAACTGGGTGAGGATCCTGTGACAGGTAGTCACCATCACCAAGAGGAGCTGGGTGAGGATCCTGTGACAGGCAGTCACCATCACCGAGAGGAGCTGGGTGAGGATCCTGTGACAGGCAGTCACCATCACCGAGAGGAGCTGGGTGAGGATCCTGTAACAGACAGTCAACATCACTGAGAGGAGCAGGGTGAAAATCCTATGACAGACAGTCACCGTCACCGAGAGGAGCTGAGTGAGGATCCTGTGACAGACAGTTACCATCACTGAGAGGAGCTGAGTGAGGATCCTGTGAAAGGCAGTCAGCATCACTGAGAAGAATGGTTGAGGTGAAGTCCCTGTGATGGGAAGAACCAAAACTGGAGAATCCTGGATGTCAATAGACAAAACATTCAGGATTAAAAAGGAAGCTTACACTCAGATATGAAGTGGTCAATATGGCAAAGACACTAGACATAGGAACAGGAATGGGCTATCAAAACTGTTCCTCCATTCAATGAGTAGCCTAACTCTACATACCTATTCTTTGGCTCATATCACTTAGAACCTTTGCTTAACAGAAATTTATCGATCTCAGATTTAATTGATCTTGCAACAACTGTCATTTGCAGAAGAGAGTTCCAAACCTTTACCATCCTTTTTTGTAGGAGTGCTTCAAACATCTCTCCTGAATGGTCTGGTCCTAATGTTTAGACAATGCGGCACGGTGGCACAGTGGTTAGCACTGCTGCCTCACAGCACCAGAGACCTGGGTTCAATTCCAGCCTCAGGCGACTGACTGTATGGAGTTTGCACATTCTCCCCTTGTCTGCGTGGGTTTCCTCCAGGAGCTCCGGTTTCCTCCCACAGACCAAAGATGTGCAGGTCAGGTGAATTGGCTATGCTAAATTGCCCGTAGTGTCAGGTGAAGGGGTAAATGTATGGGTGGGTGGTGGTTCGGTGTGGACCTGTTGGGCCAAAGGACCTGTTTCCACACTGTAAGTAATCTAATCAAAAAACAAATGCCCCCTTGTTCTGGAATCTCCAATCAATGGTAATTGTTTTTGTTTCTGTCTTTTCCTGTTAATATCTTGAAGCATTCAATCAGATGGCCCCTTATCCTTCTAAATTCATTTGTATAATGTCTCCTCATAACTTAATCCAGGTATTATTCTCCTAAAAACACATTGAGCTGTCTTCAAGGCCAAAATATCTTTCCTGAGGTTTGGTGCCCAGATCTACTCTCAGTACGCCAAGTAGGGGCTAATCAAGGTTTTGCATAACTGCAACATAAGTTCTGTGTCCTTATACTCTATCCTATGGATATAAAGGCCAGAACTCCATTATCATTCTTCATTATTTTAAAGAATCTGTGTACCCGAACCTCCAGTGTATTTAGTTTCTTACCATCCAGAAGGTACCCCGACCTTTCCTTTCTCAGTCAAAAATGGATAGTCTCACACTTGCTTACATTGAACTCTTCATCTGTCCATTCACCTAATTTATCAATATCCATTCACCTAATTTATCAATATTCATCAGCAAATGTAGATATCTGACTTTCATTGCCTTTATCGAAGCCGTTAATAAATATAGAGTAATTGAGGCCCTAACACAGATCCTAGTGGGACACCACTCGTCACATTCTGCCAAAACAAGCATAAAAAGTGCAGGGAAAACTTAGAAAAGAAATAAAGGAAACAAAGAAGGTGCACTAGAATGCATCACTGGGTCAAATAAAGGAAATTCCAAAGTTTTTTAAAAAAAATATATAAAGAGCAAGAGAATAACTAGTGAAAGAATAAGGTCCAGGAGGGATCAGAGAGGTGATCTATTAGGGATCCTGGAAAAGCATGAAGTATTGCACTGAGCACGAGGTGATAAGGCAATTACACTATTAGTAGGATCTGGAATGTACTGAAGATCAGTAGGAAACAAACAAAAACAGAAATTGCTGGAGAAACTCAGCTGGTCTGGCAGCGTCTGTGCAGAGAAGCAGCATTAATGTTTTGAGTCCAATGACCCTTTTTCAGAACTCTGGATTCGAAACGTTAATGTTGTTTTCTCCTCACAGATGCTGCCAGATCAACTGAGTTTCTGCAGCAATTTCGGTTTATTATTGTTTTAAATCTCCAGCATCTGCAATTCTTTATTTTATTCATGATCAGAGGGACCTTGCTGTGTGTATCCACAGATCCTTTAATGTAACAGGGCAGGTAGGTCAAGTGGTTAAGACAACATATGGGATACTTGCCTTTATTAGCTAAGACAAAGAATGCAAGACCGAGGCAGCTGTGCTGAAACTGTATAAAATGCTGCTGAGGCAGCAACTGGACTCCTGTGTGTAGTTCTGGTCACCACATTATAGGAAAGTTGTAACTGGACTGGAGAGGGTACAGAGGATATTTACTGAGATACTTCCTCATTTGGAGCATCTAAGATTTGAGGAAAGCTTGGAAAGACAACGGTTGGTTTCCTTGGAGCAGGGAAGGTTGAGAAAGGACTTGATAGAAGTATATATGATGATGAGGGGCCCAGAGTGGATAGGAAGGGGGCTGTAGGTTTAAGGTAGGAATAAAAGTTTAAGAGGGGAGTTGATGAGAGTTTGTTTCACTCTAGTGGTGGGAATCTGGAACTCATTGCCTGAAAGGGTGATTGAGTGAGAAATTATTGTAACATTTGAGCAGCTTTTAGATATTTGCTTGTGTTGCCATAAACTCCAGAGCAATGGACTAAAAGCAAAAATATGAGATTAGTGGAGTCAGATCTTTTTGACCAGTGTGGATACTGGGAGGTGAACAGCTTCATTCAGAGCCACTCATGTCTGTGAATGAGAAGGGGCACATTCTCAAGGTAAGGGTCCAATCACTTAGGACTGTGATCAGAAAAAACTTTCTTCACTGACAGGATTGTGAAGTGTCCATCATTGAGTATATTTAACTATGGGATAGACCAGCTTTGATTTCTCAGTGAATCGAAGGTATGGATTGTAAGCTGGACATTAAGCCCAAAATCAGGTTGAAGGAGATTTGTTCTAATCAACCTGTTCCGAGATGTTATTACACACATTTGGAACAGGTGTGACTTGAATATAGGTCGGGAGAAAGTGAGGACTGCAGATGCTGGAAATCAGAGTCGAGAGTGTGGTGCTGGAAAAGCATAGCAGGTCAGGCAGTATTCAAGGAGCAGGGGAATCAACATTTCGGGCATAAACCCTTTATCAGAAATGAGGCTTGTGGGCTCAAGGAGGTGAGAGATAAATGGGAGAGGGGTGGGATTGGGGGCAAATGAATTTGTACAGGGACTGATGTCCATGGTGAAGATGAGGCGTTGGGGGCCGGGGAACGAACGTCTTGGAGGAGGTGAAGGGTGTGGGTGGTCTCCCAAACTTCGGTGGGGAGTTACTGGACTAAGGGGAACCAGGACAGTATCAAGGTATGCAGAGGTGAGCTCAGTGGGACAGAAGCAGGCTGAGACAATGGGTCAATTGGGAAGTCAGATTCGTGAATGTCCATTCAAAGGTAGACTCGGGTGGTGCGGGGTTCACGGGTGATAAGGTTGGAGGCTGTGAATGGGAGATCCCCAGAGGTGATGAGGTTGTGGATGGTCTAGGAGATGATGGTATGGTGATAGGAGGTGAGGTCGTGGACGAGGGGGCAGTGGGAGGAGGTGTCTGCGAATTGGCGCCTAGCTTCAGCGGTGTAAAGGTCAGTGTGCCACACAACCCCTGCGCCCCCCCCTTGTCTGTGGGTTTGATGGTGAAGTTGGGGTTGGAGTGGAGGAAGTAGAGGGCTGCACGTTGTGAGGGCAAGGAATTGGATTGGGTGAGGGGGGTATTCAGGTTGAGGCGGTCGATGTCAAGACGGTAGTTAGAAATGAAGAGAACGAGGGTGGGTAACAGGCCAGTACAGGATATCCAGGTGGATGAGATGTGTTGGAGGCGAGAGAAGGGGTCCTCAGTGGGTAGGCAGGAGACTTGATTGAAAAACTGGGCCCGGAGGTAGTAGAAGAAATGTTCAAGGCCGCAACACATGTTGAACTCATTAATCTGGGAGCATAAAGGGATGAAGGTGAAGCCTTTGCTGAGGACTAAATGTTCATCCTCAGTGAGTGGTGACGGTGCTGGGAGGAATAGTGAAGACACATCAGGGCTGGGAGCTTGAGCTGAGTGTGGGGGAGGAGACACTCACTTGAGTGGGCGTGATTATAGGGTCAGGGGTGACGTCACCAAAGAAAGTGACACTTACAATGGGGGATGGAAGTGGGGCCGACAGCAGTGTCTATGGGGGTGGAAGTGATGTCACCGTGACAGCAGCGACGTTGTGGACTGGTTTCTGGTGAGTGATGTCACTGGTGGCGGAAGAGACGTAGGTGATGAAGTCATCCGTGTCCAGGCGAGTAATATCTTTAGGGGGCGGAAGTGGTTGTGGCAGGGGCAACTATAGGGGCACCACACTCCACTTGTACCTCCACTACATCGATGACCGTATTGGCACTGTCTCGTGCTCCCACAAGGAGGTTAAACAGTTCAACAAGTTTACTAACACCTTTTACCCGACCTCAAAGTCACCTGGACCATCTTGGACACCTCCCTCCCCTTTCTGGACCTCTCCATCTCTGGTGACCGACTAACCACGGATACAATCCCACCGACTCCCTCAGCTACCTAGACTACACCTCCTCCCACCCTGCCTCCTGTAAAAGCACCATCCCTTATTCTCAGTTCTTCTGCCTCCATCGCAACTATTCCCAGGATGACCAATTCCACCTTAGAAAATCCCAAATGGCCTCCTCCATCCAAGATCGCAATTTCCCTTTCCTCCAGTACATCTCCGCCACTTCCCACACCTCCACCCTTGAATCCCACCTCACCCAATGCAACAAGGACAGAAGCCCCCCCTGGTCTTCACCTTCCACCCCACAACCTCCATATACATTGCATCACCTTCTGCCACCTCCACCACCTACAAAGGGACCCCACCACCAGAGATATATTTCACTCCCCATCCCTATCAGCGTTCCGGAGAGACCATTCCTTCCACGACTCCATCGTCAGATTCACGCCCCCCACACACTTTCCCTTGCCACTGCAGGCATTGCAAAACCTGCGCCCACACTGCCCTCTCACCTCTGTACAAAGCCCCAAAGGATCCTTCCACATCCGAGACAAATTTATCTGTACCTCGCCCAATGTCATCTACTGTATCTGTTGCACCCGATGTGGTCTCCTCTACATTGGGGATAGGACGTCAACTTGCGGATCATTTCAGAGAACATCTCTGGGACACTTGCACCAACCAACCCCACACTTAAACTCCCCCTCCCACTCCACCAAGGACATGCAAGTTCTGGGCCTCCTCCGTTGTCAAATCCTTACCACCCAATGCCTGGAGGAAGAACGCCTCATATTCCATCTTGGAACCGTGCAACCATATGGGATCAATGTGGATTTCACCAGTTTCCTCATATCCATCCCCCCACCCCCTCAACATTATCCCAGTCCCAAGCCTCCAACTCGGCACCGCCCTCTAGACCTTTCCATCACCTTTCCCATCTGTATGCTCCACCATCCTCTCCGACCTATCACCTTATCCCCCATCTTCATCTACCTATTGCATTCTCAGCTATCTTCCCCAGAGTTAGGGACACTACCTCTGCACCACAAGGACTTTTGAACATATTGAAGAGGAAAGCATGTTCAATACACCCATTTTTCATGTTCTTAGGGCTTCTAACTGCTCTAATGGATTTGAACTCAAGTTTAACCCATGTCTCTTTACTATGAGATCAGCAGTACTGCATGTATTTCTGTTATGTAAACTGATCTGGTATGCTTGGGGTAACTGTGTCATGGATCATTGTCACTTAAATTTCCAAAGATCATGTGATATTTTCTATTTAATGGTCTGTTCTATTTAACATCAATTCGTAGATTGCTTGTTAGAGCCTTGAATGTATCATTTGAAAATCATTAAAAATACTGTCATATTTAAGTCAGATGATATGAAATATAACAGTCTGAATGCATTGTGCTGAGTTATAGAGATCCTTATCTTGCTTTATTTGAAGTTTCTTAATAAAAGCTTGCTTCGTTATCATGTTGTTGTTAATGTATACACATTGCGACACTAACCTCAGTAATTGCTTCCACCATGAACTGCTGAACCCTCAAACAGCAGCAGCCTGACGTTCCACAAATGTTTTATTGCAATGTTTTGAGAAGTTTTGACAACTCTGAAAAAACTTTCTGTCTTCTGCTACAATCAGTCTGAACCTAGCACAGAGAGATTGCCTGTTATGGCAAGGACTTGGCATTGAATTGACATGCTGAAAATGTGTTGCTGGAAAAGCGCAGCAGGTCAGGCAGCATCCAAGGAACAGGAGAATCGATGTTTCGGGCATAAGCCCTTCTTCAGGAAACCCTTCTCCATTGGATTGACATGAGGTGGATCTGAGAATGGACCAGCAGAGGGAGACTGAGCGAATGGGAGAGCGAGACGATAGTGGACAGATACTGCCCCTTCCTCTGCATTCTCAGGTTTCATCCTGACATGAGAAAGCCCACTCAGCTTCCTGCAGCATTCCTATCCATCCATTACCTTTGGTCAGGAGGAAAGGGTTGGCCTCTGCTTGACTATTTCCACCCCTGAATAACCTTTTGAAAGTCTGTATTTAACTGAACTGTTACAGGCAGCTTGATTTCAAACTGCATCAGCCTGATAGTAGGAGAGCGAATCATAAATATAAAAATAAAGATTTCACTGGAGTATTGCCTGAGAAAATTCCCAAATTTTCCACTGATCCTTCCTGAAGATTATAAATTACTGTTTTGGCCTGGACTGGAGCCTTGAGGAGAGTACCAGTCTCCGCACTTCAGGGTGGATGTAAACCCCTTAGAAATGTTACCGGGGCATTACCAAGAATGTGGGAATTGAGATATGAGGAGATTGGAAACATCCTGACTATTCTCCTCACATCAGAAGAGGTTAAACTTCATTGAGAGTATCTGGATGATGAGAGCTTTTGTTGGGAAGAAGCAGAGCTTGCAGTTTTTCATAACACGGTGGGGTGGGGTGCGCTGAGACAAAACTCACGGTAGATCAGCTTTGTGGGTGCCCCACGCATCAAGGACTGCAGCAGTTCAAGAAGGTAGCGCACCACAACCTTCCCCATGGCAACTGGCAGGTGGACAATCAGTGCTGACCCAACCAGTGATGTCCACATCCCAAAAAGGAACATTTGTTTTCACTCCAAAAGGTGCTGGGATCAGGAACACTTCTATCTACAGCCCACAACTACTGGGGAAATGGCAATCAATGCCAATTCAACCAGCAATGCCCACATCCCAAATAGGAATGTTTGTTTTCACTCAGAGAGGTGTTGGGATCAGGAACAGTCTACTTACAAGATGCATTGCAGTAACTCATCAAAGCTCTTTCAACAGCAGCTTCAAAACCTGTGATCTTTAAAATCTAAGTTGTCAAGGACAGCAAATATATGGGAACAGCGCCACCTGCCACCCATCATCCTGATTTATATATAACCATTATATTGGAAAGAGATCACCATTTCTTCATTGCTGCTGGGTTGGAAAAGTCAACTTGCTCCCTTACAGGGGTGTGCCTACACCAAATGGATTGCAGCAGTTGAAGAAAGCAGCTCACCTTCACCTTCTTAAGGCCAATGAGGGATGAACAACAGCTGCTGGCTCAGCCAACTTCCCATTTCCCATTTCCCATGAATGAATTCAAAACAAAACCGTCTGAAGATGATTGGGTCTAGGAGACTACTGTTAGGAATTCCTGCAAAGATAACCTGATTATTCCTAATCAACAGCTGCTTGATAGCACTGTTGATGAAGCCATCGATCACTTTACAAATGATCAAGAGTGGTTTGGGGGAGATCCAAGATGGCGGCGACTTAGCAAGTCTGAGTCTATAGTGTTCCTCCCAAGACTTGGGCAAAGTGGGCCAACTGCCTCTACCACACTTGCCAAATCATTGAAAATAGTTTTTACTTAATGTAATTAGTTGCTCAGTACTAAATTTAAACAGTCTAGTCTCCTGTAAAAATGACTAGGGGGAAAGGAGCCCACAGTTCTCAGCAGGCAGGAGCCCTTCCCCCACCCTCCCCAGCTGCAGCAGAGGCGTCCGCAGCTGCCCCGGGGGACTTACCTACGATGGCGAGCCTTGCGGAAATAATCTCCAAACCTGACGCGACGATCGACGCCTTCATCAAAGAGTCCCGAAGCACGGCCGAGACATCGAGGAAATCAAGCGCCGAGTCGGAGGGCGGAGCCAAAGGCCGCGACCTCCGAGACCATAGCAAAATCGGCTGTGGATCGGGTCCAGACTCTCGAACAGCAAGTCCGGACCTTAGAGAATCACATCGACGACCTCGATGGGGGGGGGGGAGGTGGTTACCTTATCCTATTTTATCTCTGTCCTTAAGAGTGGGGTTGTTTTCCCCTATTATTTTGTATTACTATACTTAATTATTATTTGCTGAGACTATTTTATAGTCATTTTCGTTCATACATGGTATTAACATTACCAAATATATCCAGGTGTTGGTGTGGGTGGGGGGCGGGAGGGGGGAGGTTGTGGATTGTGTACTCATTGTTAGTTCTAAATCAGTAGTATATTTGAATTTTCTTTATCCTATCGTGGGGTGCCTGGGTCAAGGGTGGGGCACAGGTTGGGAGAGGTTATAATGGGCTTTTAGAAAGGAAGTGATGCCCCCGGGAACAAGGGGGAAGATCTCCGTTTAAATACGTTTTATTTTTATTCAGAAATCGTTTTTTACTATATTGATCTGAGTGTATTAAAGAGCCTTTATTTTTGTGAATTTTATATGCTCAATGCTCGGGATGTTTTGGATAGGGTTTCTTCTCCCGAGGGGTCTCAGACTTGCCCGGTGACGATGGTTAATCAGTCGATTAAATGGTGCACCTGGAATGTCACGGGGAGTAATTCGCCAATCAAAAGGAAGAAAATATTATCAAACCTCAAGAAAGAAAGGGTTGATATAGCTCTCCTATGGGAGACACATTTATTGGATAAAGAAGACCTGAAATTACGACAGGGAAGAGATTATTTTCCATTCTCTCTTTCTGTGCAAGGAAAAACATTTTGGTAAACTGGGTGGCTGAGGGCCCTCATGGACTTTCGAATTGGCACAGAATAATTATGGAATATACTCCCCCTGACTTCCTTACAAATATCGTGCACCAAAAAAAAACGAATTACTCCATAAAATATGGCAGCCCTTCTTGAATTACACAAATACAGATATCTCGGTCATCCTAATAATGGCCTTTATTTAATTAAGGGGTTGAACCTGGCTGGTCTGGGGCCCCTTGGGAGAGGAATCCCACATGAATATGGGTTTTGTTACGATCTGATGTTAACACATTCCGGTCATGAATATCACGACTCAATTTCTGTGTTATCCGTCGTTTTATTTTCTCTTGAATAATGGAAGAGATTTAATCATACACTCTGGTTAGTTGTAGGTTGGATGTGTAGTTAGTTGAGTTTTTTTCTCTCTCGGTATTTCTTTTTTTCTGTTTGATAGGTTTTGGTTATTTATTTAAGATTTAATTGTATATCAATGTTTATACTTGGGTTTTTTTTCACACAGAGGGTGGTACGTGTATGGAATGAGCTGCGGAGGAAGTGGTGGAGGCTGGTACAATTGCAACATTTAAGAGGCATTTGGATGGGTATATGAATAGGAAGGGTTTGGAGGGATATGCGCTGGGTGCTGGCAGGTGGGGCTAGGTTGGGTTGGGATATCTGGTCGGCATGGACGGGTTGGACCGAAGGTTCTGTTTCCATGCTATACATCTCTATGATTCTATAACTGGCATCCAGGATATTGGAGACCTCTGGATGACTGTACCTCCATTCCACACAACATACTGACTCAGGTGCATATCGCTGTTCTGTCACTGATAATAGGTCTAAATCCAGGAACTTCCTACCTCACATCATTGTGGGTGTGTCTGCTCCACACAGATTGCAGTGCTTTCGGGCAATGTTTTCATCATTGTCAAGGCAATCAAAGATGGGCAACATGTGTGGTGCAACACGTGCACAGTGCTGTGAGGTAGGACATTCCAGGATTTAGACCTATTAAACCAGTTAGTGATGCCCAATAATGATGAATCATGAAAAATAACCTAAAAAGGGGTTAGGACCTGATTACATAAATAATTTTCAAAGGGAGCTGGACAGAGACTCAAAAATAAGAAACCTACAGACTGGATTTTATAATCCCGAGGCATTTGACATTCCTAAGTTGCTGTGAGAGGAGGTTGCTATGCATTATGACACTGTGAAAAAGCCCATTGTTCTCGTTTGTAGGTTCACTCCTGAAGCATTCAGTCTGACATTTTGAAATATAAGGAAAACCAACCGACTTTAAATTTGAAAGGGTTAAACAATTTGATTTCATTGAAGTTTGATATATTGAAGTTTTAACTAAAAACAGGCTCTAATAAGGAGAAGATATTTCAGGTGATTATGCAGCAGTAGAATTGGAGAATGGAAATTGGGATGTCACCAGGAGAATTACAGAAAAACAGAGACTAAGGGACAGCATGATTACATTAAGAAAACGTGAACTCCAAAAAGAGAAGGAAATTAGAGAACATGATTTAGCAAAAGCAAAGCATAAAATGTAAAGCTAAAATTAAGCCATAATGTTCTTGTAATACAATAGAGGTGCTCTAGCAGTGAGGGTGAGAATGCAGGACCTTCATGGTAACCTCAGCTAGTGTGGAAGTTGATCTCAGATTGATTCACTGCATCACAAACCAGCTATCCAGCCAACTGAGCTAACCAAACCGCAACAACAGGAAAGAAGAAGTTAGCATCACAGATAATGATTCTGATTCCAATGAGGCGAGTTGATATCACTAAGAATCTGTGGTGAGCCCCGAAATGCATTGAAGATGGAGCAGAAAGGTATTTTCCTTCATTGAGAAGATCGGTGGACAGGTGTAATGGCGGAAAGAGGTTTGAAACTTAATGTGACAGTGTGTGTTGATGGTACAGCTATGACAGTATGCACCACTTTGTCGGAAGAATAATCTGCAAAATGTGAGATTGTGAAAGAGGCAGTGCCTCAATGCTCATGTGATGTGCTTGAAACTTATCAAATGAAATTTAGGATGTCAAGAAATAAGCCTAATCAGACATTTGTGAATTTTGTGAGTGAGAAAGAGATGCTGTGAGATCAGTGGTTTAGATTACTCAAGCTGAAGGAATGCTTTGAGAATGTAAAGGATATGGTTCTGGAAGAATTCAGAAATAAACTGCTGCAAATTTAAAAACATATTTAGATGGCATCATGTATTCAAGAGCAGAGAAGCAGCTATTCTGGCAGGTACCTATGTTATGTCTAATAGACAATTATAAGTAGGGAGGTGGTCATATGGAAATGCATGCAGAAATTGGAGAAGTAGGAAAATGGTGGATAGAATATTTCTAAAGAACAAACAGAGCATGTCAACGTGATAAGGAGGAGAAGCTAGACCTGGAAAGTGATGGAAAGTAATTAATATGCTTTTGTTGTAATAAGAGTGGACATACCAAAGCGAATTGTTGGAAATTATGTGGGAGATTGATTGCAGCAATAGGACAGTGTAAGGTCCTTTCAGGAAAGCTAACAACAGGAAAGGCATTAGGTACTAAAGTTTTAGCAGTGATACAAAGACAACATGGTTCCTTAAAATGTATTCAAAAGAAAGATATGGCACACAATAGTCATGAAAAAACATATTTTTGAGATTGATAAGGAAAATCAGAGAATTGGAAGTTCTGAATATTTTTTCTCAAAATGGAAGGTACTTCCATACACTTTGTATCAAGGAGGTAAACCAATAAAGGTATTGATAGGCCAGGCGCAAGTCAATCTTTGATGCTGGCTGGTAATTCTATTCATTTTAAAGAAGGGTTAATAATGGAGAAGATATTAGTTGGAGGTATTCACGGAAGTTGTCTCATTGCATAAAATATGACTAAGGAGTGACTTAATGAATTGGGAAGTGGGAGTGGGAGTAGGAAAATAAATTCTCATAAGAGAGAATTAATTTCGTTTTGAAAAATGGCCTGGCAGATTCAAACAGATTGGCATCACTGAGGGTGGTAAAACTTCAAGTGGAGGTAAAAGAGACTGAAATGTTACAAAAAGAACATCCTAGATTAATTCAGCAGGTCTGGCAGCATCTCTAAAGAGAAATCAGAGTTAAGGTTGCTTGTCCAGTTACAGTTCTGAGGAAGGGGCCATTGGACTCTAAACATTAACTCTGATTTCTCTTCACAAATATTGCCAGACCTGCTGAGCTGTTTCAGCAATCTCTGTTTCTCTTTCTGATTTATAGCATCCGCAGTTCTTTCAGTTTTTAGCCTGGATAAATTCCTGTGAAACAGGGAGGTGCCTTGGAAATCCTGTGGTGGGGTACAGCTTTGAAAACGGAAGTAAACAGATAGAGGCGAAGAGAATGAGGCTGAAATGTTTAATTTATCTTCTTTAGTTCGAAAAGTCTGAGCAATTGGAGAATACATCCAAAATGAAACTTTCAAAAGTTAGCCCTTCAACAGCTAGATTGGACAACATGGATGAGAAGGTTGGATAGTACCGTGTCTTACCTTCCAAAAAGTTATGAAAGTGACTTTCTTAGAATTATAAATCAGTGTGTGGAAATAGATCAGAGAAAGCTGTTTTGGCTGTTCATGATGTTAATGTGGAGGATGCATTATTTAGTATGCAACATTCTGGGCAAGAGTCAAAAGTTTGGAATGAGAGGGTATTCAGTGAAAATTGATCCCCTGCAGTCTTGTTACTCAGTCACTTGACCATTTCCAAATCAGTGGTGAATATCAGTATGGATAACATGCTTTCAAGGGAAATTTGGAACACTAGAATACTCAAACAAACAACTTGTTTTCTTTCCAACACAAATGTGAAATTTGGCATTGAGCAGTTGATGGATATGTGTCGTATCTCACATAAAAATGAATGTAGTAAACAAATATTTTTGTCAAGAAGTCAGAATTTTCTAATCCCTGAGGGCACTTGAACTTTCTGCGTGACTGTTAGAGGAGGTTTCTATGGATTTTAACACTCTTGTGTGTAAGTTCATTCCTCAAGCATGCAGACTGACATTTTGAAATATAAGGAAAACCAATCTACATGAAATTTAAAGGGTTAAACAATGCAGTTTGACAGGTGGATATGAGCATTAAGAGTTGAAACTACCTAGAAAGTTCTAAAGGTGATAATTTTCTTGGATTAATTTAGGACTCTCTGTGATAGGCTCTCATGTTGATGACTGAAGGGTTGAGACTGCTTGACAGAAAGCAGGAATGGCTGACGATACTGTGCTGATCAATAAAATTGAACCATTTGGTTTGTTACCTAATATGCTTCGAAGGTAGGACAATGAAAGGAAGACAAGTAGACAGGGTAAAGAAAAGACAGCTGGGAATACCCCATGATCCCTTCCTCGTACCAGAAAGGAAGATACTGAGTGTGGAGGTGAAAATCAAAGGTCTATGTGCTTCCATTGTGATAATGTGGGATACTTTTGTTCAGAATGTTGCAAGTTGCAAGGGAAGCAGATGGAAGTTGTTGGGATTCATATAAGAAAGTTCAAAAAGTGAACTCAAAAGGAAAGTACCACGGCTTAAATTGTAGCTTGAGCTACAATCATGAAACCAAAGAAGAGCACTGCTGTGAGTGCAGGTAAGGTGTGTAAGGCAACTGAGGGCTATAAGAGGTTTTTGTTAAATGGAAAGTTAACCCTTTTTTTATTAAAATGGTACAGCTAAACCCATGACTATCTTAAGAGACACAGGAACTACTTAAGCTTTTTAGTTGGAGGAGGATCTAATTTTCTTTCCATAGAGAGAAATGGAAACCAAAGTACTAAAAATTGTATAAGCGGAGAGTATATCCCAGTTCTATAGTATAAAGTAAGGTTACAGTGTGACATGTTGTTGGAATTACCCGGAAGTAGAGTTGATTTATTCCTGGGAAATGATTTGGCTAGAGTAATGAAAATAACTCCAACCATAATCCTGGAAAATTTGAGTGAAGTTATAGAGACAATCAAGTTTCATATTTTTTCGATTGTGTGTGCTGACCAGAGCAATGTCTAAACAAACCCAGGTCATAGTTACACTACAAATGGGCAAAGTATTGGTCTTATTGACTTTGCAAGGTGAACACCTGAAAGTGAATTTCAGTGGTCCATGCAAGGTAAAGAATAAATACTATTGATTGCAGCAAGAAAAACTGGTTATATTGTATGAAGTTAAAAATCACACAGCACCAGGATATAGTCCAACAGGCTTAATTGGAAGCATTAGCTTTCGGAGCGTTGCTCCTTCATCAGGTGGTTGTGGAGTACATGTAAGACACAGAATTTATAGCAAAAGTTTTCCGTGTGATATAACTGGAATTATACGTTAAAAAATACCTTGATTGTTTGTTAAGTCTCTCATCTGTTAGAATGACCATGTTGGTTTCACTTCTTTCATATGTAAATCACAAAACTTTATTGAAAAGTTACATTCATAAGTTAACTTTAACAATTGGTGTCAGCCCAGATATGTTGTTGGACCCCAGTCTGACACCGGCTTCTCCAAATATTGTATGAGCACATTGAAACAATATCAGTCTAAAGAAGAAGATCAGAAGGAGCAGGTGAGTCAGCTGGGGAGAGTAATAGAGATTGCAGGACAGTAGTTGTGAGTTGGAAGGAGAGGTAGTCAATTTTGAAAGTGAACCTCCTACACTCCAACGAGCCAGTACAGAAATACTAATAACATACTTATCATAATTAGAGGAAGAACAAGACAAAGATTTAGTAGGGTTATGTCAAAACGTCATGGAAATCTACAGCAATATACCTGTGTACTATAGGTGTGTGACATCATGTGGATATGGAGAGCTAGTTCCAATAAACCAGCAACTTTTTTGATTGAGCCCAGAGAAGGCGGTTCAGGGAGAAAGGAAGAGTTAGTACTTGAGTGAATCTAGCCAAAGTAGTTTCTGGTTACCAGTAGTGTTAGTTCCTAAAGCAGATTGGCTGAATAGTTTCTCCGTAGCCCACTGAAAAGTAATGATGAAATTCCCTAACGAATTCGTTGTTTGCAAAGTTGTATTGATAGGATTGGCAGTGCCTAAATTCTTCCTAAAATTGATCATTTGAAGGAACATAATAATATTAATTAAGGAAAAGTTATCTAGAGTTTCACAAGATAAGTTGAAATCGTAATCACTTCAAGCCCATCAAAGTTTTAAAAGGGAAAGTCTCCCTCCCTCCACCATCTCCATCGTGTCTCTCTCCCACACTTCTTATTGCTCTTTCCCACTGTCCCCCACCCCAGAAATGAGCTAGAGAAAGGACTTAGATGTTCTTATAATGGGAATATCTAAGTCCCTGGTAAGCTGTACCAGGGAGTACTGATTCGGACATTCAATAACAAGCTGTTGTTTCAGTTCAAACTATAGAGTGGATGGATCATTTCTACTGTGAGTTTAAACATCTTTAAATCTGTGATATAAGGGAATGCAGTATTTTGTTTTCCTTGTTTCCCTTCATTTCTGTTCTGATTTTCTTTTGTATCTTTGTTAAATAAAGATTGCAACATTGTGTGCCAGTGTTTTAATAAAAGATTGTTTTTTTAAAAACCAAAATGATGTATGGTCCACCCAGCCAGATTCCCGTTTGGAATCTGATTTGTCCTGTACGAGAACCAACTGGGCATTTCCCCATAGCATTAAGGACCCTGAGATCTCAGTAACTTGGGGCTCATCTGGGATCTTTGAATTGGCAACTACAAATTGGTGCTGAGACATAAGGCAGATATGTTGTGGAGAAGGTTTATTGCATGACTTTGGAAATGACCTTGCTAATGGCTTTCTGGAAATGGGTTCATATAGCGGTGTATTAATTAAAATCCTTGACTAAAGCTAAACTGAGGGATTCAGCAAATATTTTGAAATTAGAACTAAAGGCAGACTTTAACAAGGAGAAGATATTTCAGGTGATTATGCAGCAGTAGAATTGGAGAATGGAAATTGGGCTGTCACCAGGAGAATTACAGAAAAAAAGAGACTAAGGGACAGCATGATTACATTAAGAAAACGTGAACTGCAAAAAGAGAAGGAAATTAGAGAACATGATTTAGCAAAAGGAAAGTGTAAAATATAAAGCTAAAGTGAAGCCATAATGTTCCTGTAATACAATAGAGGTGCTCCAGCAGTGAGGGTGAGAATGCAGGACCTTCATGGTAAATTCAGACAGTATGGGAATTGAAATCAGATTGATTCACTGCATCACAAACCAGCTATCCAGCCAACTGAACTAATCAAACCCTAACAACAGGAAAGAAAAAGTTGGCATCACAGATAATGATTCTGATTCCAATGAGGCGAGTTGATATCACTAAGAATCTGTGCTGAGCCCCGAAACGCATTGAAGATGGAGCATAAAGGTATTTTTCTTCGTTGAGAAGATTGGTGGACAGGTGTAATGGCTGAAAGAGGTTTGATCCTTAATGTGGCAGTGTGCGTTGATGGAACAGCTATGACAGTATGCACCACTTTGTCGGAAGAATAATCTGCAAAATGTGAGATTGTGAAAGAGGCAGTGCCTCAATGCTCATGTGATGTGCTTGAAGCTTATCAAATGAAATTTAGGATGTTAAGAAATAAGCCTATTCAGACATTTGTGAAGTTTGTGAGTGAGAAAGAGATGCTGTGAGATCAGTGGTTTAGATTACTCAAGCTGGAGGAATGCTTTGAGAATGTAAAGGATGTGGTTCTAAAAGAATTCAGAAATAAATTGCTGCAAATTAAAAAACGTATTTAGATGGCATCATGTATTCAAGAGCAGAGAAGCTGCTCTTCTGGCAGGTACCTATGTTATGTCTAATAGACAGTTATAAGTAGGGAGGTGTTCATATGGAAATGCATGCAGAAATTGGAGAAGTAGGAAAACGATGGATAGAATATTTCTAAAGAACAAACAGAGCATGTCAACGTGATAAGGAGGAGAAGCTAGACCTGGAAAGTGATGGAAAGTAATTAACATGCTTTTGTTGTAATAGGAGTGGACATACCAAAGCGAATTGTTGGAAATTATGTGGGAGATTGATTGCAGCAATAGGACAGTGTAAGGTACTTTCAGGAAAGCTAACAACAGGAAAGGCATTAGGTACTAAAGTTGTAGCAGTGATACAAAGACAACATGGTTCCTTAAAATGTATTCAAAAGAAAGATATGGCACACAATAGTCATGAAAAAACATATTTTTGAGATTGATAAGGAAAATCAGAGAATTGGAAGTTCTGAATATTTTATCTCAAAATGGAAGATATTTCTATATGCTTTGAATCAAGGAGGTAAACCAATAAAGGTATTGACAGGCCAGGAGCAAGTCAGTCATTGATACTGGCTGATAATTCTATTTATTTTTTAGAAGGGTTAATGATGGAGAAGATATTAGTTGGAAGTTAAAAAATCACACAACGTCAGGTTATAGTCCAACAGGTTTAATTGGAAGCACTAGCTTTCGGAGCGCCGCTCCTTCATCAGGTGGTTGTGGAGGACACAATTGTAAGACACAGAATTTATAGCAAAAGTTTACAGTGTGATATAACTGAAATTATACATTGAAAAGTACCTTGGTTGTTTGTTGAGTCTCTCATGTGTTGGATTGACCATGATGGTTTCACTTCTTTGATATGTAAATCACAAACCCTTTTTTAAAAGTTACATTCTCAGGTTAACTGTAACAATTGGTGTCAGCCCAGATAAGATGTTGAAGGTATTTGCCCCCTATGTTCCCTGTCTGTACCATAGTGTTTATACTGATTCTAATCTAAAAAATGAGTTAGCAGAGTTTTACATGGATTCATGTAGATTTTGAGCAATGTACAATGTAACTCTGCAAGTACAAATTCACCTCACAAACGTATATGTGTATGTGTGCATGTGGGTTTTTGTGTGTGTGTGTGTGTGTGTGTGTGTGTGTGTGTGTGTGTGTCTGTCTGTCTGTCTGGGGTGGGGGGTTGTGAGTGTCTGTGAGACAGTATATATGTCTGTGTGTGAGAGTGTAAAGGGGTCTAAGTCTGTGAGAGGGTGCATGTTGAACATGGGAGTGTGTTTGTCTGTAGGTGTGTGTGAGTGTCTGTGTGCGTGTCTGAATGTGGGTGTGTATGTGTGTGTATAGGAGTGCGTGCGTGTGTGTGTGTCTCTGTCTGGGGTGGGGGGCTGTGAGTGTCTGTGAGAGTGTATATATGCGTGTGTGTGTGTAAAGAGGTCTAAGTGTGTGAGAGGGTGCATCTTGAGTGTGGGAGTGTGTACGTGAGTGTCTTTGTGCGAGTCTGTGTATGGGTGTGTATGTATGTGTGTGTGTGTGTTTAGGAGTGTGTGTAGGAGTGTATGTGTGTATATAGTGCAAAGGTGGTCACTTTTAGTGTGACATAAACCCAAGGTCCCAGTTGAGGCCCTCCCTATGGGTACCAAACTTAGCTATCAGCTTCTGCTCAGCCACTTTTCGCTGCTGCCTATCCCGAAGTCCGCTTTGGAGGGTGGTCACCCGAAGGTCTGAGGTTGAATGTCCTGGACCGTTGAAGTGTCCTCCATCTGGGAGGGAACACTCCTGTTTGTTGATTGTTGTGCAGTGCCCGTTCATCCGTTACCGTAGCCTCTGCTCGGTTTCAGCAATGTACCATGCCTCAGGGCATCCGTGCCTGCAACGTATGAGATAGACAACGTTGCCGAGCAGAGGCTGATAGCTAAGCTTGGCACCCATAGGGAGGACCTCAACCAGGACCTTGGGTTCATGTCACACTACAAGTGACTACCATTGCACTATTCACACACACAGACGCTCCTACACACGCATACACACAGACACGTACACAGACACTCACACACACACCTAGAGAAACACACACTCCCACACTCACACAGACTTAGACCACATTACACTCACACACCCATATACACTCTCTCTCACACACATTCACAACCCCCCACCCCAGACACACACACACACACACACTCCTACAGATTCACACATGCACCCTCTCACAGATTAAGACCCCTTTACACGTGCATATATACACTCTCTCATAGACACTCACAACCCTCCACCCCAGACACACACACACACACACATATACATTTATGGGGTGAATTTGTACTTGCAGAGTTACATTCTACTTTGCTCAAAACCTGCATGAATCCATGTAAGACTCTGTTAACTCATTTTTTAGATTAGAATCAGTCTAAACATTATGGTACAGACAACAGCTCACAGGAGGCTAACACCTTCAACATCTTATCTGGGCTGACACCAATTGTTACAGTTAACCTGAGAATGTAACTTTTAATAATCGTTTTGTGATTCACATATGAAAGAAGTGAAACTATCATGGTCATTCTAACAGATGAGAGACTTAACAAACAATCAAGGTACCTTTCAATGTATGATTTCAGTTACATCAGACTGTAAACTTTTGCTAAAAATTCTGTGTCTTACAATTGTGTCCTCCACAACAAGCTGTTGAAGGAGCGGCGCTCTGAAAGCTAGTGCTTCCAATTAAACCTGTTGGACTATAACCTGATGTTGTGTAATTTTTAATTTTGTACACCCCAGCCCAACACCGGCATGTCCAAATCATATTAGTTGGAGGTATTCATGGAGGTTAAAACCAGTCTCATTACATAAAGTATGATTAAGGAGTGACTTAGTGAATTGGGGAGTGGGAGTAGGAAAATAAATTCTCATAAGAGGGAATTGAATTCATTTTCAAAAACGGCCTGGGAGATTCAAACAGATTGACTTCAGTGAGAGTGGTAGAACTCTAAGTGGAGGTAAAAGAGACTGAAATGTTTCAAAAAGAACATCCTAGATTCATTCAGGCAGGTCTGGCAGCATCTCTAAAGAGAAATCAGAGTTAAGAGTTCTTGTCCAGTTACAGTTTAGAATAGAGTACTTACAGTGTGGAAACTGGCCCTTCGGCCCAACAAGTGTACACTGACCCTCCGAAGAGCAACCCATCCAGAACCATTCTGCTACATTTACCCCTTCACCTAAGACTAAGGGCAGTTAAGCATGGCTAATTCACCTAACATGCAAACTCTTTTTCTCTCAGAACGGTTCTGAGGAAGGGATCACTGGACTCGAAACATTAACTCTGATTTCTCTTCACAAATATTGCCAGACATGCTGAGCTTTTCCAGCAATTTCCATTATTTTTCTAATTTACAGCATCCGCAGTTTTTTCGGTTTTTATCCTAGATTAATTCCTGTGAAACAGGCAGATACCTTGGAAATTCTGTGGTGGGGTACAGCTTTGAAAACGGAAGTAAACAGATGGAGGCAAAGAGAATGAGGCTGAGATGTTTAATTTATCTTCTTTAGTTGAAATACCTGAGCAATTGGAGAATAAATCCAAATTGAAACTTTCAAAAGTTAGCCCTTCACCAACTAGATTGGACAACACTGAGGAAAAGGTTGGATAGTACCGTGTCATACCTTCCAAAAAGTTATGAAAGTGACTTTCTTAGAATTATAAATCAGTGTGTGGAAATAGATCAGGGAAAACTGTTTTGGCTGTTCATGATGTTAATGTGGAGGATGCAGTACTTAGAATGCAGCACTGTGGACAAGAGTCAAAAGTTTGGAATGAGAGGGTGTTCAGTGAAAATTGATCCCCAGCAGTCTTGTTACTCAGTCACTTGACCATTTCCAAATCAGTGGTGAATATCGGTATGGATAACATGCTTTCAAGGGAAACTTGGAACACTAGAATACTCAAACAAACAACTTGTTTTTTCCAATACAAATGTGAAATTTGGCATTTTCGTCAAGAAGTCAGAATTTTATAACCCTTGAGGGCACCTGAACTTTCTGCGTCACTGTCAGAGAAGGTTTCTATGGATTTTAACACCGTGAAAAAGCCCATTCCTCAAGCATGCAGACTGACATTTTGGAATGTAAGGAAAACCAACCTACATGAAATTTGAAGGGTTAAACAATGTAGTTTGACAGGTGGATATGAGCATTAAGAGTTGAAACTACCTAGAAAGCTCTAAAAGTGATCATTTTCTTGGATTAATTTAGGACTCTCTGTGATAGGCTCTCATGTTGATGACTGAAGGGTTGAGATTGCTTGACAGAAAGCAGGAATGGCTGACGATACTGTGCTGATCGATAAAATTGAACCCTTTGGTTTGTTACCTAATATGCTTCGAAGATAGGACAATGAAAGGAAGACAAGTAGACAGGGTAAAGAAAAGACAGCTGGGAATGCCCTATGATCCCTTCCTCGTACCAGAAAGGAAGATACTGAGTGTGGAGGTGAAAATCAAAGGTCTATGTGCTTCCACTGTGATAATGTGGGATACTTCTGTTCAGAATGTTGCAAGTTGCAAGGGAAGCAGATGGAAGTTGTTGGGGTTCATATGAGAAAGTTCAAAAAATGAACTCAAAAGGAAAGTACCACGGCTTAAATTGTAGCTTGAGCTACAACCATGAAACCAGAGAAGAGCACTGCTGTGAGTGCAGGTAAGGTGTGTAAGGCAACTGAGGGCTATAAGAGGTTTTTGTTAAATGGAAAGTTAACTCTTTTCTTATTAAAATGGTACAGCTAAACCTATGACTATCTTAAGAGACACAGGAGCTACTTAAGCTTTTTAGTTGGAGGAAGATCTAATTTTCCTTTCATAGAGAGAAATGGAAACCAAAGTACTAAAAATTGTATAAGCGGAGAGTATATCCCAGTTCTATAGTATAAAGTAAGGTTACAGTGTGACATGTTGTTGGAATTACCCGGAAGTAGAGTTGATTTATTCCTGGGAAATGATTTGGCTAGAGTATTGAAAATAAATTCAACCACAATCCTGGAAAATGTGAATGAAGTTACAGAGGCAATAAAGTTTCATATTTTTTCGATTGTGTGTGCTGACCAGAGCAATGTCTAAACAAACCCAGGTCATAGTTACACTACAAGTAGACATTACAGTAACACAACGTTCTATTCGGAATAGGGGTGATATTTGGCTACAAAGTAAGGCTTAGATTGAAGGTGGGCTGAATGAGTTATGGAGTGTGAGATTATTTTAAAAACTGAGCTTTGAAGAGAATGTGGAGATATTCTCATAGACCTACAGACAAAGAGTAGATGTTTGTTTATCCGATAGTGGTTTCACTCAGATTTTGTAAAGTGTTATTACAAATGGGCAAAGTATTGGACTTATTGACTTTGCAAGGTGAACACCTGAAAGTGAATTTCAGTGGTCCATGCAAGGTAAAGAATAAATACTATTGATTGCAGCAAGAAAAACTGGTTATATTGTATGAAGTTAAAAATCACACAGCACCAGGATATAGTCCAACAGGCTTAATTGGAAGCATTAGCTTTCGGAGCGATGCTCCTTCATCAGGTGGTTGTGGAGTACATGTAAGACACAGAATTTATAGCAAAAGTTTTCAGTGTGATATAACTGGAATTATACGTTAAAAAATATCTTGATTGTTTGTTAAGTCTCTCATCTGTTAGAATGACCATGTTAGTTTCACTTCTTTCATATGTAAATCACAAAACCTTATTGAAAAGTTACATTCTCAAGTTAACTTTAACAATTGGTGTCAGCCCAGATATGTTGTTGGACCCCAGTCTGACACCGGCTTCTCCAAATATTGTATGAGCATATTGAAACAATATCAGTCTAAAGAAGAAGATCAGAAGGAGCAGGTGAGTCAGCTGGGGAGAGTAATAGAGATTGCAGGACAGTAGTTGTGAGTTGGAAGGAGAGGTAGTCAATTTTGAAAGTGAACCTCCTACACTCCAATGAGCCAGTACAGAAATACTAATAACATACTTATCATAATTAGAGGAAGAACAAGACAAAGATTTAGTAGGGTTATGTCAAAACGTCATGGAAATCTACAGCAATACACTTGTGTACTATAGGTGTGTGACATCATGTGGATATGGAGAGCTAGTTCCAGTAAACCCGCAACTTTTTTGATTGAAAAGGCAGTTCAGGGAGAAAGGAAGAGTTAGTACTTGAGTGAATCTAGCCAAAGTAGTTTCTGGTTACCAGTAGTGTTAGTTCCTAAAGCAGATTGGCTGATTAGTTTCTCCGTAGCCCACTGAAAAGTAATGATGAAATTCCCTAACCAATTCGTTGGTTACAAGGTTGTATTGATAGGATTGGCAGTGCCTAAATACTTCCTAAAATTGATCAATTGAAGGAACATAATAATATTAATTAAGGAAGAGTTATCCAGAGTTTAACAAGATGAGTTGAAATTGTAATCACTTCAAGCCCATCAAAGTTTTAAAAGGGAAAGTCTCCCTCCCTCCACCCTCTCCATCGTGTCTCTCTCCCACACTTCTTATTGCTCTTTCCCACTGTCCCCCACCCCAGAAATGAGCTAGAGAAAGGACTTAGATGTCCTTAGAATGGGAATATCTAAGTCCCTGGTAAGCTGTACCAGGGAGTACTGATTCGGACATTCAATAACAAGCTGTTGTTTCAGTTCAAATTATAGAGTGGATGGATCATTTCTACTGTGAGTTTAAACATCTTTAAATCTGTGATATAAGGGAATGCAGTATTTTGTTTTTCTTGTTTCCCTTCATTTCTGTTCTGATTTTCTTTTGTATCTTTGTTAAATAAAGATTGCAACATTGTGTGCCAGTGTTTTAGTTAAAGATCACTTTGGTTTTTAAAAAAACAAAGTATGGTCCACCCAGCCAGATTCCCGTTTGGAATCTGATTTGTCCTGTACGAGCACCAACTGGGCATTTCCCCGATAGCATTAAGGACCCTGAGATCACAGTAACTTGGGGCTTATCTGGAATCTTTGAATTGACAACTACAAATTGGTGCTGAGACATAAGGCAGATATGTTGTGGAGAAGGTTTATTGCATGACTTTGGAAGATGACCTTGCTAATGGCTTTCTGGAAATGGGTTCATATAACGGTGTATTAATTAAAATCCTTGACTAAAGCTAAACTGAGGGATTCAGCAGATATTTTGAAATTAGAACTAAAGGCAGACTTTAACAAGGAGAAGATATTTCAGGTGATTATGCAGCAGTAGAATTGGAGAATGGAAATTGGGCTGTCACCAGGAGAATTACAGAAAAACAGAGACTAAGGGACAGCATGATTACATTAAGAAAGCGTGAACTGCAAAAAGAGAAGGAAATTAGAGAACATGATTTAGCAAAAGGAAAGTGTAAAATATAAAGCTAAAGTGAAGCCATAATGTTCTTGTAATACAATAGAGGTGCTCCAGCAGTGAGGGTGAGAATGCAGGACCTTCATGGTAAATTCAGACAGTGTGGGAATTGAAATCAGATTGATTCACTGCATCACAAACCAGCTATCCAGCCAACTGAACTAATCAAACCCTAACAACAGGAAAGAAAAAGTTGGCATCACAGATAATGATTCTGATTCCAATGAGGCGAGTTGATATCATTAAGAATCTGTGCTGAGCCCCGAAACGCATTGAAGATGGAGCATAAAGGTATTTTCCTTCATTGAGAAGATCGGTGGACAGGTGTAATGGCTGAAAGAGGTTTGAAACTTAATGTGACAGTGTGTGTTGATGGTACAGCTATGACAGTATGCACCACTTTGTCGGAAGAATAATCTGCAAAATGTGAGATTGTGAAAGAGGCAGTGCCTCAATGCTCATGTGATGTGCTTGAAGCTTATCAAATGAAATTTAGGATGTTAAGAAATAAGCCTATTCAGACATTTGTGAAGTTTGTGAGTGAGAAAGAGATGCCGTGAGATCAGTGGTTTAGATTACTCAAGCTGGAGGAATGCTTTGAGAATATAAAGGATATGGTTCTGGAAGAATTCAGAAATAAATTGCTGCAAATTAAAAAACGTATTTAGATGGCATCATGTATTCAAGAGCAGAGAAGCTGCTCTTCTGGCAGGTACCTATGTTATGTCTAATAGACAATTATAAGTAGGGAGGTGTTCATATGGAAATGCATGCAGAAATTGGAGAAGTAGAAACATGGTGGATAGAATATTTCTAAAGAACAAACAGAGCATGTCAACGTGATAAGGAGGAGAAGCTAGACCTGGAAAGTGATGGAAAGTAATTAACATGCTTTTGTTGTAATAGGAGTGGACATACCAAAGCGAATTGTTGGAAATTATGTGGGAGATTGATTGCAACAATAGGACAGTGTAAGGTCCTTTCAGGAAAGCTAACAACAGGAAAGGCATTAGGTACTAAAGTTGTAGCAGTGATACAAAGACAACATGGTTCCTTAAAATGTTTTCAAAAGAAAGATATGGCACACAATAGTCATGAAAAAACATATTTTTGAGATTGATAAGGAAAATCAGAGAATTGGAAGTTCTGAATATTTTATCTCAAAATGGAAGATATTTCTATATGCTTTGAATCAAGGAGGTAAACCAATAAAGGTATTGACAGGCCAGGAGCAAGTCAGTCATTGATACTGGCTGATAATTCTATTTATTTTTTAGAAGGGTTAATGATGGAGAAGATATTAGTTGGAAGTTAAAAAATCACACAACATCAGGTTATAGTCCAACAGGTTTAATTGGAAGCACTAGCTTTCGGAGCGCCGCTCCTTCATCAGGTGGTTGTGGAGGACACAATTGTAAGACACAGAATTTATAGCAAAAGTTTACAGTGTGATGTAACTGAAATTATACATTGAAAAGTACCTTGGTTGTTTGTTGAGTCTCTCATGTGTTGGAATGACCATGATGGTTTCACTTCTTTGATATGTAAATCACAAACCCTTTTTTAAAAGTTACATTCTCAGGTTAACTGTAACAATTGGTGTCAGCCCAGATAAGATGTTGAAGGTATTTGCCCCCTATGTTCCCTGTCTGTGCCATAGTGTTTACACTGATTCTAATCTAAAAAATGAGTTAGCAGAGTTTTACATGGATTCATGTAGGTTTTGAGCAATGTACAATGTAACTCTGCAAGTACAAATTCACCCCACAAACGTATATGTGTATGTGTGCATGTGGGTTTTTGTCTGTGTGTGTGTGTGTGTCTGTCTGGGGTGGGGTGTTGTGAGTGTCTGTGAGACAGTATATATGTGTGTGTGTGAGAGTGTAAAGGGGTCTAAGTCTGTGAGAGGGTGCATGTTGAACATGGGAGTGTGTTTGTCTGTAGGTGTGTGTGAGTGTGTGCGTGTCTGTATGTGGGTGTGTTTGTGTGTGTATAGGAGTGCGTGTGTGTGTGTGTGTGTGTGTCTGTGTCTGGGGTGGGGGGCTGTGAGTGTCTGTGAGAGTGTATATATGCGTGTGTGTGTGTAAAGGGGTCTAAGTGTGTGAGAGGGTGCATCTTGAGTGGGGGAGTGTGCGCGTGAGTGTCTTTGTGCGTGTCTGTGTATGGGTGTGTATGTATGTGTGTGTGTGTGTTTAGGAGTGTGTGTAGGAGTGTATGTGTGTGTATAGTGCAACGGTGGTCACTTGTAGTGTGACATAAACCCAAGGTCCCAGTTGAGGCCCTCCCTATGGGTACCAAACTTAGCTATCAGCTTCTGCTCAGCCACTTTTCGCTGCTGCCTATCCCGAAGTCCGCTTTGGAGGGTGGTCACCCGAAGGTCTGAGGTTGAATGTCCTGGACCGTTGAAGTGTCCTCCAACTGGGAGGGAACACTCCTGACTGTTGATTGTTGTGCAGTGCCCGTTCATCCGTTACAGTAGCCTCTGCTCAGTTTCAGCAATGTACCATGCCTCAGGGCATCCGTGCCTGCAACGTATGAGATAGACAACTTTGCCGAGCAGAGGCTGATAGCTAAGTTTGGCACCCATAGGGAGGACCTCAACCAGGACCTTGGGTTCATGTCACACTACAAGTGACCACCATTGCACTATTCACACACACAGACGCTCCTACACACGCATACACACAGACACGTACACAGACACTCACACATACACCTAGAGAAACACACACTCCCACACACACAGACTTAGACCACATTACACTTACACACACATATACACTCTCTCTCATACACATTCACAACCCCCCACCCCAGACACACACACACACACACTCCTACAGATTCACACATGCACCCTCTCACAGACTAAGACCCCTTTACACACACACACACACGCATATATACACTCTGTCACAGTCACTCACAACCCTCCACCCCAGACACACGCACACACACATATACATTTATGGGGTGAATTTGTACTTGCAGAGTTACATTCTACTTTGCTCAAAACCTGCGTGAATCCATGTAAGACTCTGTTAACTCATTTTTTAGATTAGAATCAGTCTAAACATTATGGTACAGATAACAGCTCACAGGAGGCTAACACCTTCAACATCTTATCTGGGCTGACACCAATTGTTACAGTTGACCTGAGAATGTAACTTTTAATAATCGTTTTGTGATTCACATATGAAAGAAGTGAAACTATCATGGTCATTCTAACAGATGAGAGACTTAACAAACAATCAAGGTACCTTTCAATGTATGATTTCAGTTACATCAGACTGTAAACTTTTGCTAAAAATTCTGTGTCTTACAATTGTGTCCTCCACAACAAGCTGTTGAAGGAGCGGCGCTCTGAAAGCTAGTGCTTCCAATTAAACCTGTTGGACTATAACCTGATGTTGTGTAATTTTTAATTTTGTACACCCCAGCCCAACACCGGCATGTCCGAATCATATTAGTTGGAGGTATTCATGGAGGTTAAAACCAGTCTCATTACATAAAGTATGATTAAGGAGTGACTTAGTGAATTGGGGAGTGGGAGTAGGAAAATAAATTCTCATAAGAGCGAATTGAATTCATTTTCAAAAACGGCCTGGGAGATTCAAACAGATTGACTTCACTGAGAGTGGTAGAACTCTAAGTGGAGGTAAAAGAGACTGAAATGTTTCAAAAAGAACATCCTAGATTCATTCAGGCAGGTCTGGCAGCATCTCTAAAGAGAAATCAGAGTTAAGGGTTCTGGTCCAGTTACAGTCGAGAATAGATTACTTACAGTGTGGAAACAGGCCCTTCGGCCCAACAAGTGTACACTGACCCTCCAAAGAGCAACCCATCCAGACCCATTCTCCAACATTTACCCCTTCACCTAAGACTAAGGGCAGTTTAGCATGGCCAATTCACCGAACCTGCACATTCTTTTTCTCTCAGAACGGTTCTGAGGAAGGGATCACTGGACTCGGAACATTAACTCTGATTTCTCTTCACAAATATTGCCAGACATGCTGAGCTTTTCTAGCAATTTCCATTATTTTTCTAATTTACAGCATCCGCAGTTTTTTCGGTTTTTATCCTAGATTAATTCCTGTGAAACAGGCAGATACCTTGGAAATTCTGTGGTGGGGTACAGCTTTGAAAACGGAAGTAAACAGATGGAGGCAAAGAGAATGAGGCTGAGATGTTTAATTTATCTTCTTTAGTTGAAATACCTGAGCAATTGGAGAATAAATCCAAATTGAAACTTTCAAAAGTTAGCCCTTCACCAACTAGATTGGACAACACTGAGGAAAAGGTTGGATAGTACCGTGTCATACCTTCCAAAAAGTTATGAAAGTGACTTTCTTAGAATTATAAATCAGTGTGTGGAAATAGATCAGGGAAAACTGTTTTGGCTGTTCATGATGTTAATGTGGAGGATGCAGTACTTAGAATGCAGCACTGTGGACAAGAGTCAAAAGTTTGGAATGAGAGGGTGTTCAGTGAAAATTGATCCCCAGCAGTCTTGTTACTCAGTCACTTGACCATTTCCAAATCAGTGGTGAGTATCGGTATGGATAACATGCTTTCAAGGGAAACTTGGAACACTAGAATACTCAAACAAACAACTTGTTTTTTCCAAATAAAAATGTGAAATTTGGCATTTTCGTCAAGAAGTCAGAATTTTATAACCCTTGAGGGCACTTGAACTTTCTGCGTCACTGTCAGAGAAGGTTTCTATGGATTTTAACACCGTGAAAAAGCCCATTCCTCAAGCATGCAGACTGACATTTTGGAATGTAAGGAAAACCAACCTACATGAAATTTGAAGGGTTAAACAATGTAGTTTGACAGGTGGATATGAGCATTAAGAGTTGAAACTACCTAGAAAGCTCTAAAAGTGATCATTTTCTTGGATTAATTTAGGACTCTCTGTGATAGGCTCTCATGTTGATGACTGAAGGGTTGAGATTGCTTGACAGAAAGCAGGAATGGCTGACGATACTGTGCTGATCGATAAAATTGAACCATTTGGTTTGTTACCTAATATGCTTCGAAGATAGGACAATGAAAGGAAGACAAGTAGACAGGGTAAAGAAAAGACAGGTAGTGGTTTCACTCAGATTTTGTAAAGTGTTATTACAAATGGGCAAAGTATTGGTCTTATTGACTTTGCAAGGTGAACACCTGAAAGTGAATTTCAGTGGTCCATGCAAGGTAAATGCCCCATGATCCCTTCCTCGTACCAGAAAGGAAGATACTGAGTGTGGAGGTGAAAATCAAAGGTCTATGTGCTTCCACTGTGATAATATGGGATACTTCTGTTCAGAATGTTGCAAGTTGCAAGGGAAGCAGATGGAAGTTGTTGGGGTTCATATGAGAAAGTTCAAAAAGTGAACTCAAAAGGAAAGTACCACGGCTTAAATTGTAGCTTGAGCTACAACCATGAAACCAGAGAAGAGCACTGCTGTGAGTGCAGGTAAGGACTGTAAGGCAACTGAGGGCTATAAGAGGTTTTTGTTAAATGGAAAGTTAACCCTTTTTTTATTAAAATGGTACAGCTAAACCCATGACTATCTTAAGAGACACAGGAGCTACTTAAGCTTTTTGGTTGGAGGAGGATCTAATTTTCCTTCCATAGAGAGAGATGGAAACCAAAGTAATAAAAATTGTATAAGCGGAGAGTATATCCCAGTTCTGGAGTGTGAGATTATTTTAAAAACTGAGTTTTGAAGTGAATGTCGAGATATTCTCATAGACCTACAGACAAAGAGTAGATGTTTGTTTATCAGGTAGTGGTTTCACTCAGATTTTGTAAAGTGTTATTACAAATGGGCAAAGTATTGGTCTTATTGACTTTGCAAGGTGAACACCTGAAAGTGAATTTCAGTGGTCCATGCAAGGTAAAGAATAAATACTATTGATTGCAGCAAGAAAAACTGGTTATATTGTATGAAGTTAAAAATCACACAGCACCAGGATATAGTCCAACAGGCTTAATTGGAAGCATTAGCTTTCGGAGCGTTGCTCCTTCATCAGGTGGTTGTGGAGTACATGTAAGACACAGAATTTATAGCAAAAGTTTTCAGTGTGATATAACTGGAATTATACGTTAAAAAATACCTTGATTGTTTGTTAAGTCTCTCATCTGTTAGAATGACCATGTTGGTTTCACTTCTTTCATATGTAAATCACAAAACTTTATTGAAAAGTTACATTCTCAAGTTAACTTTAACAATTGGTGTCAGCCCAGATATGTTGTTGGACCCCAGTCTGACACCGGCTTCTCCAAATATTGTATGAACATATTGAAACAATATCAGTCTAAAGAAGAAGATCAGAAGGAGCAGGTGAGTCAGCTGGGGAGAGTAATAGAGATTGCAGGACAGTAGTTGTGAGTTGGAAGGAGAGGTAGTCAATTTTGAAAGTGAACCTCCTACACTCCGACGAGCCAGTACAGAAATACTAATAACATACTTATCATAATTAGAGGAAGAACAAGACAAAGATTTAGTAGGGTTATGTCAAAACGTCATGGAAATCTACAGCAATACACCTGTGTACTATAGGTGTGTGACATCATGTGGATATGGAGAGCTGGTTCCAATAAACCAGCAACTTTTTTGATTGAGCCCAGAGAAGGCAGTTCAGGGAGAAAGGAAGAGTAAGTACTTGAGTGAATCTAGCCAAAGTAGTTTCTGGTTACCAGTAGTGTTAGTTCCTAAAGCAGATTGGCTGACTATGTTCGCCATAGTCCACTGAAAAGTAATGATGAGATTCCTAATCAATTCGTTGGTTAAAAGGTTGTATTGTTAGGATTGGCAGTGCCCAAAATCTTCCTAAAATTGATCAATTGAAGGAACATAATAATATTAATTTAGGAAAAGTTTTCCAGAGTTTAACAAGATGAGTTGAAATTATAATCACTTCAAGCCCATCAAAATTTTTAAAAGGAAAGTCTTCCCCCCCACACCCTCTCCACCATGTGTCTCACTCCCACACTTCTTATTGCTCTTTCCCACAGTCCCCCACCCCAGAAATGAGCTCGAGAAAGGACTTAGATGTTCTTAGAATGGGAATATCTAAGTCCCTGGTAAGCTGTACCAGGGAGTACTGATTCGGACATTCAATAACAAGCTGTTGTTTCAGTTCAAACTATAGAGTGGATGGATCATTTCTGCTGTGAGTTTAAACACCTTTAAATCTGTGATATAAGGGAATGCAGTATTTTATTTCTCCTTGATTCCTTTTATTTATGCTCTGAATTTTTTTGTATCTTTGTTAAAATAAAGATTGCAATATTGTGTGCTTGTGTTTTAGTTAAAGATCACTTTGGTTTTTAAAAAAACTGGCTGATCCACCCAGCCAGGTTCCTGTTTGGAATCTGATTTGTCCTGTACGAGCACCAACTGGGCATTTCCCCGATAGCATTAAGGACCATGAGATCACAGTAACTTGGGGCTTATCTGGAATCTTTGAATTGACAACTACAAATTGGTGCTGAGACATAAGGCAGATATGTTGTGGGGAAGGTTTATTGCATGACTTTGGAAGATGGCCTTGCTAATGTCTTTGTGGAAGTGGGATCATATAATGGTGCATTAATTAAAATCCTTGACTAAAGCTAAACTGAGGGATTCAGCAGATATTTTGAAGTTAGAACTAAAGGCAGACTAATAAGGAGGAGATATTTCAGGTGATTATGCAGCAGTAGAATTGGAGAATGGAAATTGGGCTGTCACCAGGAGAATTACAGAAAAAAAGAGACTAAGGGACAGCATGATTACATTAAGAAAACGTGAACTACAAAAAGAGAAGGAAATTAGAGAACATGATTTAGCAAAAGGAAAGTATAAAATGTAAAGCTAAAGTGAAGCTAAAATGTTCCAGGACCTTCATGGTAACCTCAGCCAGTGTGGGAATCGAACTCAGATTGATTCACTGCATCACAAACAAGCTATCCAGCCAACTGAGCTAACCAAACCGCAACAACAGGTTTCAATGAGGCGAGTTGATATAAGTAAGAATTTGTGCTAAGCCCCTGAGCGCATTGTGGATGGAGCAGAAAGGTATTTTCCTTCGTTGAGAAGGTAGGCGGAGAAATGAAATGGCTGAAAGAGGTTTGATCCTTAATGTGACAGTGTGTGTTGATGGAACAGCTATGACAGTGTGCACCACTTTGTCGGAAGAATAATCTGCAAAATGTGAGATTGTGAAAGAGGCAGTGCCTCAATGCTCATGTGATGTGCTTGAAGCTTATCAAATGAAATTTAGGATGTCAAGAAATAAGCCTATTCAGACATTTGTGAAGTTTGTGAGTGAGAAAGAAATGCCGTGAGATCAGTGGTTTAGATTACTCAAGCTGAAGGAATGCTTTGAGAATGTAATGGATATGGTTTTGAAAGAATTCAGAAATAAATTGCTGCAAATTTAAAAATATATTTAGAAGGCATCATGTATTCAAGAGCAGAGAAGCGGCTGTTCTGGCAGATGCCTATGTTATGTCTAATAGACAATTATAAGTAGGGAGGTGTTCATATGGAAATGCATGCAGAAATTGGAGAAGTAGGAAAACGATGGATAGAATATTTCTAAAGAACAAACAGAGCATGTCAACGTGATAAGGAGGAGAAGCTAGACCTGGAAAGTGATGGAAAGTAATTAACATGCTTTTGTTGTAATAGGAGTGGACATACCAAAGCAAATTGTTGAAAATTATGTGGGAGATTGATTGATTGTGAACAAAGAACAAAGAAAATTACAGCACAGAAATAAGCCCATCAGCCCTCCAAGCCTGCGCTGCTCCAGATCCTCCATCTAAACCTGTCACCTATTCTTTAACGACCTGTATCCCTCTACTTCCTGCCCATTCATGTATTTGTCTAGATACGTCTTAAGTGATATTATCGTGCCCATCGTCAGCACCTCCACTGGCAATATGTTCCAGGCACCCATCACTCTCTGCTGAAAGAACTTTGCTTGCATATCTCCCTTAAACCTTTCCCCTCTCAACTTGAGCTCGTGACCCCCATTAATTGAATCCCCCACTCTGGGGAAGAACCTTCTTGCTATCCACCCTGTCTATTCCTCTCATGATTTCATAGACCTCAATCAGGTCCCCCGCAACTTTCTTCTTTCTGATGAAAATAATCCTAATTTACTCAAATTCTCTTCTTAGCCAGCGCCGTCTATACGGGCAACATCCTGGAAGCTTTTTGCACCCTGTGCAAAATATCCACATCCTTTCAGTACTGTGGAGACTAGAGCTATACACATTAGTCCAAATGTGGCCAAACCAACATCCTGTGTAACTGCATTTTGACCTGACAACTCTTGTACTCAATATACCGTCCAATGAAGGAAAGCATGCCGTATGCTTCCTTGACCACTCTATCAACCCGCGTTGCTAACTTCAGGGTACAACAGTCCTGACCGTCCAGATCTCTTTGCATATCAATTTTCCCCAGGGCATTTACTGAAGTCCATGTATATGACATCTGTAGCCCTTTCCTCATCAATCAACTTTGTCACTTCCTCGAAGAGTTCTATTGAGTTGGTAAGACATGACCTTCCCTGCATAAAATCATGTTGCCTATCAATGGTTTCCTGAAGAAGGGCTTATGCCCGAAACGTCGATTCTCCTGTTCCCTGGATGCTGCCTGACCTGCTGCGCTTTTCCAGCAACACATTTCCAGCATTTACATTTACCGTATAGTTAACTCTTGAGTTGGATCTTCCAAAATGCATCACTCTGCATTTGTCCGGATTGAACACCATCTGCCATTTCTCTGCCCAATTCTCCAATCTATCTATATTCTACTGCCTTTCTGACAGTCCCCATTGCTATCTGCTACAACACCGGTTTTACTATCTCTGCAAACTTGCTATTCAGACCACCTATATTTTCCTCAAGATAACTTATGTATATCACAAACAACAGTCTTCCCAACACGGATCCCTGTGGAACACTAGTGGTCACAGTTCTCCATTTTGAGAAACTCTCCTCCACTACTACTCTCTATCTCCAGCTGCCAACCCACTTCTCCATCCATCTAGCCGGTACACTGGACCCATGTGACTTCATTTTTTCCATCAGCTTAACATGGAGAACCTTAGCAAATGCCTTACTGAAGTCCATGTATATGACATCTGTAGCCCTTTCCTCATCAATCAACTTTGTCACTTCCTCGAAGAGTTCTATTGAGTTGGTAAGACATGACCTTCCCTGCATAAAATCATGTTGCCTATCAATGATAGGCTATTTTTCTTGCAAATGTAAATCCATTCTATCCCTCAGTATCTTCTCCAGCAGCTTCCCTACCACTGACATTTGGCTCACTGGTCGATAATGACCTGGATTATCCCTGCTACCCTTCTTAAACAAGAGGACAAGATTTGCAATTCTCCAGGCTTCCGGGACCTCACCCGTGATCAAGGATGCTGCAAAGATATCTGTTAAGAGCCCAGCTATTTCCTCTCTCACGTCCCTCAGCAACCTGGGATATATCCCATCTGGACCTGGGGACTTGTCCGCCTTAATGCCTTTTAGAATACACAAAGTTTTCTCCCTCCATATGTCGACTTGACCTAGAGTAATCAAACATTTATCTCTAACCTCAACATCCATCATGTCCCTCTCCTTGGTGCATACTGATACAAAGTACTCATTAAGAATCTCACCCATTTTCTCTAATTCCACACATAACTATTCCCCATTCTCCTTGAGTGTGCCAACCCTTTCTCTGATTACCCTCTTGCTCCTTATATACAAAAAAATGTTTTTGAGATTGCACTAATAGGACAGTCTAAGTTATTTTCAGAAAAGCTAACAACAGGAAAAGCATTAGGTACTAAAGTTGTACCAGTGATACAAAGACAATGTGGTTCCTTAAAATGTATTCAAAAGAAAGCGATGGCACAAGATAGTCGTGAAAAACACATTTTGAAGTTTGATAAGGAAAATTAAAGGATTGCAAGTTCTGAATATTTTATCTCAAAATGAAAGATATTTTCATGCACTTTGAGTCAAGGAAGTAAACCAATAAAGGTATTGACAGGCCAGCAGCAAGTACTATTTATTTTCCAGAAGGGTTAATGATGGAGAAGATATTAGTTGGAGGTATTCATGAAGGTTATAAGCCAGTCTCATTACGTAAAATATGACTAAGGAGTGACTTAGTCAATTGGGACGTTGGGGTGGGAGTAGGAAAATAAATTCTCATAAGAGGAAATTGACTTCATTTTGGGAAATGGCCTGGCAGATTCAAACATATTGGCTTCACAAGAGTGGTAGAACAACAAGTAGAGGGAAAAGAGACTGAAATGTTACAAAAAGAAAATCCTAGATTAATTCAGCACGTCTGACAGCATCTGTGAAGAGTAATTCGAGTTAATGTTTCATGTCTAGTGACACTTGCTTAGAACAGATCTGAGGAAGGGCCACTGGATTCAAAGCATTAACTCTGATTTCTCTTCACAGACATGCTGAGCTTTTCCAGCAACTTCCATTATTTTTCTAATTTACAGCATCCACAGTTCTTTGGTTTTTTATCCTAGATTAATTCCTGTGAAACAGGGAGATGCCTTGGAAATTCTGTGGTGGGGTACAGCTTTGAAAACGGAAGTAAACAGATGGAGGCAAAGAGAATGAGGCTGAGATGTTTAATTTATCTTCTTTAGTCGAAATATCTGAGCAAGTGGAGAATGAATCCAAGATGAAACTTTCAAAAGTTAGCCCTTCAACAACTAGATTGGACAGCATGGAGGAGAAGGTTGGATAGTACCGTGTCTTGTCTTCCAAAAAATTATGAAAGTGACTTTCTTAGAATTATAAATCAGTGTGTGGAAATATATCAGGGAAAACTGTTTTGGCTGTTCATGATATTAATGTGGAGGATGCAGTACTTAGAATGCAGCACTGTGGACAAGAGTCAAAAGTTTGGAATGAGAGGGTGTTCAGTGAAAATTGATCCCCTGCAGTCTTGTTACTCAGTCACTTGACCATTTCCAAATCAGTGGTGAATATCGGTCTGGATAACATGCTTTCAAGGGAAACTTGGAACACTAGAATACTCAAACAAACAACTTGTTTTTTCCAGTACAAATGTGAATTTTGGCATTGAGCAGTTGGTGGATATGTGTTGTATCTCACATAATAATGAATGTAATAAACAAAATATTTTCATCAAGAAGTCAGAATTGGATCACTGTCTGCTAAAGAACACCATTAATGATATTTTATGCTCAAAATGTGCTGACAAACAAAAAAATTAAAAAGGGAAGCGTCATGTAAAATGTCATGAAAATATGTTGGGAGTCATTATGGAAACTGCATTATCTGACCATTTGTTGTTTCTTCCTTTTGATGTAAGACAGAATAACATGCCAAAACAGATTAGTCCTGATAAAAATTCTGAAGATGCGACAGAACTTTGTCACAGAGACTGGTAACATGTTCTGTTTGTGCTGAGAGTGTTATGTATATAATGAGGAATGCTATGAAAATCATGGAAAAGAACTGTGTAATAACTTCGAATTTGGCAAGGAGGCTCCATCCTCTACAATATGGCTACAGTGCTGATGATGTGAAGAACAGGATTGTCAAGTTGGTTCAATTAATGATGAGTGAGCTAATTTGATCTGAAAGGCTAAATCAAGCAGCTGATGGAAGCACCTTAATACTGTTGCGAATTTTTAATCTCCAGGAGGGCAGGAGTATGTGGCTGAAATGACTCACAGTATGCTATAACAGGAATTTCTATGCAGCTGTTAGAGTCCAAGAGTGGAGCTCAGTATTTCACCTTGACAAAAGTGATTTATCAATAAGCCCAAGTCAAGTTCTTGCATGCTATCAGTTCTATGGGTCCAAATGACATTCTGACACTGTTCCACAGTGAACCCACATCACATAGACTGTTCTGTAACTGAGTGACATCTGTTGATGCATGAACATGAGGAAGTAGCTTATGATCTCATTGGAAAAGCACTATATTGTTTTGAAGGAGCATCTCACCCAGTGTGTAGCCTGAGCAATGGAAGTAGCAATGATTAAATTATCGATTAGCTTAGAACAGATAATTCTTCCTTGCACTCTACAAATATATAACATTTCTCGAGAATAAAGACTGCGCAGGTATAGCCCTGCTGTTGTGCAAGCCTATCTGCAATCTGGACCCTGAGACAGGTTGTCTGTCTCTATGTTCTTTATTGCTTTTTGATTATTTGGTATGTAGTGCATAAGAATACAGTTCTGGTCTCACCACTGTTCTGCATCCTCAGTGTTATGTAGTCCATCACCTTTCACTCAAACGTTGCCAGAAGTTCTCATAGGTTTTATTCTTTTCATCAGACTCCTGCTTTATCCCACAGTCTGTGAAACCTTCAGTTTGTCATCACTACCCATTATCCTCTGCCTGATGTTGTCTGCTCTCACTGTCCTTTCTATACCACATTCAGGGTCAAGTATTCCACCCTTGTCTGGAGTGAGCTGCACCCACAAGTTGCATTTAGACTGAACTGATCCCAGGCAGTTTTTTTTTAATGCATGATTCTTAAATGGCTAATGCTGAAGACGTTTTTAACCTCTTCCGAATGTATTGATATTGTTATGCACAGCAATAGACTGCCAAATCCAGTCAACCTCCCGATCTCTATATTCACAACACATTAAAATTAAAACATCCAATGACCTTTGAAATTGACTGTCGTGGTTCCTAACCAGGTATTTTGAATAAGCACTACCAGACTTGGTAACTTACAGAACACAAACACAAGGTTTATAGCTTAAACAAAAGATTCAATAATTTATTAACAATATAGTAGTTTTAGCAAAGCAAAACTAAACCACAAAGTAATCTAATTAATGTCTATGAATTAAACCCAATTTTCTTTTATTCAAAGCCCACCACAATCACAAAAATAGACAGGCAAACAGAAAAAGAAATGAATGACATGTAATTAGTTAGTTCAGTTAAGCTGTTTCTATGATCTGTAATCTTACAGGCACTTAGAATTGTATCTTGCTTCGTTTCTGCTAAAATTGATGCTTGCAGATAGCTTCCAGTTGGATCCGAGGAATATTCATTTATTTCTTGTAACTGAGATTCTATTCACCAAACGTTTAACAAGTTTATAATAAGAGGACAACTAGGAAGCAGTCAAATCTCCAATTTAGATTAGATTACTTACAGTGTGGAAACAGGCCCTTCGGCCCAACAAGTCCACACCGACCCGCCGAAGCGCAACCCACCCATTGCCCTACATTTCCCCTTTTACCTAACACTATGGGCAATTTAGCATGGCCAATTCACCTGACCTGCACATCTTTGGACTGTGGGAGGAAACCGGAGCACCCGGAGGAAATCCACGCAGACACGGGGAGAATTTGTAGCTGTGCTAGCCAAAATACACAATTCAAAAACTGGTTCAAACTTTGGTTTTTCTTTGTTAGACTGGTCTCTCCCTATGAGGCCCCATTAGTAACAAAGCACCTGGCATCTCTTGAGCATAATGTCCTTCTGCAGTTGAAGCATCTATAGAGCACTTTTAACAAGAATCAACCTGCAATTAACTTCCATACCTGGCCTCATAAAAAAATAACAGTTTGTATGTTTTTTTTTATAAATCAAACTGCTGCTCACAACCCAAATGTCGTGTTCGGCTCTCAGCTCACAGTTCACAGCTCCAAATCAAAAATGATGGAAATAAAAATAAAAAAAGTAATGAAAGTCTCAACAGTGTCATGCTGAAGAACCATCTAGTTTTCCTCATAGTCTTCGTAACAATGTCTGTTAGTCCAATCAAACTCGTACCTAATTACTGTCTTCCTGATACACTGTTTTGTTGTTTCCTCAACCGCACGAGACAAAGCAGGAGACTTGATTCTAAAATGAGGATGTTTGCAGCAAATCTACGTTATGGTGATCAAAGTTCAGCCAAATCATACAATATCGTGCTAGTCGTGAGCATTAGATCGTTTACTTTAGCCACGACATTACACCAGCTACCTGTCTGGAAGGAGTTGGTATCAGATTCTCAAGGATTTCAGGTGTTCTTAGTCCATATGGGTTAAGGGTTGATGGAAGTGTTCCAATAAACCTGTTCACAGATGTTATTGTGCACCACTGGGGCAGACAGGACTTCATCCTGGACCTCCTGGTTCAGGGATAGGGAAAATGCCACTGTACCACAAGAACCCTGTAAATGGATTACTTGCCAGATCCAGAAAATAATCATTACTTAAAGTCAATTGATGCCACTCATGTCCAAATACAAACCTGCCCAAAACATTGCAGCAATGGCTTCCCATACTTAACAGCCAATTCCAATGTTGAGGCATGAGTTTAATTTTTAAAAAGGTCACATATGCACCTTGAAAAGTGTGGGCAGAGCTATCTTAATCCTAAAAAATCATAAAATCACCAAACACATGAAGTTAATTTCATCTTTGAGTGGTTTCAGTTCTTTCGATGAGTCAACAGGAGGCATCACTGAAGCCAACTGTAACAAATCCAACCTAATGTCTTTATGAGTTGAAACTAGCTCAAATCCAGGTACGATAAATAGCACCTCCGATTATACCTCACTCGTTTAGTGTACCTCCAAAGTTGCAGCACTCCCTCAGTACTGACCTGCCAACAGTATGGCACTCCCTCAGCAGTC
This sequence comes from Chiloscyllium plagiosum, assembly GCF_037043375.1. Classification (NCBI taxonomy): domain Eukaryota; kingdom Metazoa; phylum Chordata; class Chondrichthyes; order Orectolobiformes; family Hemiscylliidae; genus Chiloscyllium; species Chiloscyllium plagiosum. The sequence goes on along the minus strand of NW_028270151.1, from coordinate 28,745,885 downwards.
ACCCTCTGACAGTGAAGTTCTCTCATAACTGATTCTCTCATAACTGGTTGAAAGAGTAGCACCACCAATGCAGCACTCTCTCAGTACTGCCCATCCAACTGTGCAGCACTCCTTCAGTACTACTCTCAAGAATCAGTCTAAATTATTTGCTGAAATCCTCGAGTGCCACTTGACCCCACAATCTGACTCCCAAATAATCATAGTACTGACTGAGCCAGGCTGAAACTATACAGTGCACACAGTCAGTGATAACAATGTGAAACATAGACTCTAATAAAAACAGATACAATATTTGCAGTTCAAGCTTTGTAGCATAAACAATATTTTTTGGAATTTCACCAAGAGTGATGATTGGAACCCTGAGTGCCAGCCTCGAAGAGAGTGTAGATTGGAGACAGATGGAAACATTCCTTCAGGGAAATGTGTAGTCTATTAAACCAAATAAGGAGGATTCAGATATGTAGGACAGTGTAAAATTTATTGATGTTTTGGATTGCACTGACAGTATTTCTTGAACTAATGTTTTTTGACCACATGAGGACAGAATACTCTGGTTTTAAGTTCAAGGAGTTCAATGAAATAAGGGGAAAATCATTACCCTATTTCAAGACAGACTGTGTCCTGCACAATGTACCACAACCATTATATTGTAATATTGCATCAGACTCTTGATGTACTTTATACTGTTTAAAACAAGCAGTCAATAATCATCCAGCTGGGAGATTTATTCATTCCTTTTCAAAAGTTGATGAGTAAGGGGATTAAGACTAATAGGGAGAAGGCAGGAGAATGAGGTTCAGAAACACATCAACCATGATCAAATGGCAGAGCAGTCTCGATTGGCCGAATGGCTTAATTCTTTTCCTATATCTTATGGTCTTCTGGTAACATTTCTCTGTGAATTTTGTTTTAACCAAGGTTAGGTTCCAAAGACCCTTAGACAGAACTTTCCAAACTTATGAGCATTTACATCTACAAGGACAAGGGCAGCAGGTAAAGTGACATACCAGCACTTGTAGGTTCCCCTCCAAGCCACTCAACATTCAGACTTGGAAATATATGACGTTCCATCACTGTCAATGGGTCAAAATCCTGGAATTCCTCCCCCAACAGAATTGTGTGTCTACCTCCGACACATGGACTGCAGCAGTTTAAGAAGCGAGTTCACCACCACCTTCTCAAGGGAACCTAGGGTCAGGTAATAAATGCTGTCCCTTCCGTGAAAAGAAAGTTGAATATGTCTCTGTCCCCAATCCCCATCAAACACGCTCAGAGCAAGTGAGGATTTCAAGACTAGAGGGCACATTTTCAAAGTGAGAGTAGAGAGATTTGAAAAAGAGATGAGAGGTTGCAGGATTTGAGCTACAGGGAGAGGCTGAATAGGCTGGGACTGTTTTCCCTGGAGCATCAAAGCGGAGGGATGACCTCATAGAGGTTTATAAAATCATGAGGTGCATGCATAAGATAACATGGACAAAGTCTTTTCCCTGGGTGGGGGAGTCCAGACCTAGAGGGCACAGGTTTAGGGTGAGAGGGGAAAGATATAAAAGGGACCTAAGGGGCAACTTCTTCACACAGAGAGTGGTACGTGTATGGAATGAGCTGCCAGAGGAAGTGGTGGTGGCTTTTGCAGCATTTAAAAGGCATCTGGATGGGTATATGAATAGGAAGGGTTCAGAGGGATATGGGCCAAGTTGTGGCAAATGGGACTGGATTGGGTTGGGATATCTGGTCAGCATGGACAAGTTGGACTGAAGGGTCTGTTTCCATACTGTACATCTCTTTGACTCATATGAGATAAATCTTTTACATAGAAGTTGGTCCATGTGTGCAATGAACTTCCTGAGGATTGGTGGATGTCTGTACAATTACAACTTTAAGAGACGTTTGGGTAAGTACATGAATAGGAAGAGTTTGAAGGGATACGGGTCAGGAGCAGGCAAGTGGGACTAGTTTAGTTTGGGATTATGTTTGATATGGACTGGTTGGACCGAAGGGTCTGCTTCTGAGATGTATGATATATGAAGTTAGATCCAGAGTAAAGTACTCTTTGCACTGTCCCCATCAAACACCCCCATGACTGGTACAGCATGATGATGATCTAATGATCTATTACTCATCTGAGATTCTATTGACTGGATCATGTGTGGACTAGTTTATTTGAAATAGTAAAACACTTTACAAGTTAGTAACTAATCATAACCGCAACCAACTGATTTCTGTAACTGCAAACCCAAAGCAAATTAACTGCTAGGTAGAATCATAAATTGAATGCACATTGCACACGTAGTCCTTCAAGATGAGCTCCCTTAAATGCAAAGTACATGTACGGCATCTCTCTTCTTTCCAAAACATGTGTGTGAAAGAGTCTGTACAACGTGTGGGTACTTTGCTGATGTGTTCAGATTTCATATTGTCTGGAGGTGACGTTGGTTTCCATGGTCATCAATAGCATTGCCTGCCAATCCTGTTTGTGTTGTCAAGCTTCTTGCCATTGCTGTTTCAGAATTTGCTTATCCTGATGGACTACAACAAGTTTTGTTCCAGCTTAGCCACTGACTGATCTTGTCCCTCAAGCTGTTTCAAATAGTTTGGCATTGACTGTTTCATTCCTTCAGAGTTTCCAGCTTATTTTAAAGCTTCTGTGTTTCTTTTAATTCGAGTAAAATTTTATTCTCTTTCTAATCTTGATTTGTTTCACATTCGGAACCTCCTCGAATAACTGTCCAGCCTCTCCTCCATTTTATTACTTTCAGTTTTCTTTCAAATCTCAACCATTTCCACTCACTGTTTCAGTGGCTGTTTGATTTTCTCTGTCCTGTTCAGTAGCGCGTCATTGCTGGCAGTTCTCTCTGAATGGACTGTCTCGTGAGTGATTTGCAGTTTGGTGTTGATGTGCTGCGCATCTCCATCTGTTTTTGCGGGATTGTCATTTTCTCCACTACTGCTTTGAATTTGAACTGATGTTTCTGTAGAGTTTCCTGCTAAGTCTGATTTGTTTTACATGTGAGTTGCTCCAGATCTTCCCTAGAAACTGGTATTTTTTTCATCAGATCGATGATGCAGAACTGTGTTTCTGTCTTGCATATGAATTACTTGCATAGATCATCCTTTGAACCTAGGGGATTCAGGTCAAATTACTTTAATTCTAGTCAATGGATATGGTCATTTAATCTGACTCTGAATTGATCTTATAATGTGCTCCATGCGTTTTGGAGATTTTTTTAGCTGATAACCCTCACATGTTAAGTCTGTATAGATTCTTGGCCCCAATGGCTAAGCAAGTCTTAATGCCTTGCATTTCTGTATCAGAAATGTTCAAATTCAGAAAGAATAGCTCTGAGTTCTGTTTAAACATTTTATAAGTTCTGTTGGAGGTTTGCTGTATTCTATTTCAAGCTGGAGAATTTTGTGGATGTGAATGATTGATTAAACTCACAGCAGACTGTCAAGTGAAGTTGCAACATTGTATCCCACAGCACATGGAATCCTTATAACCAAACTTTCTTAAAGGCAAGATAACCAAACACATTCCTTTGTGTGGTTTCTATTAAACGCTCCCAGGGCAGGTATAGCATGGGGTTGGATGCAGAGTACAGTTCTCACTACATTGTGCCATCAAACGTTCCCAAGCCATGTTGCACTCATATGTTTCATGTGCTACCTGCAACTCCGCTGTATTGTATTGTGTTCATAATATCTTGCTAATTGTCCTGTTTTGACACCATTACCTTGATTACTTGTGATTAAATGTCTACCTTAATTAGTTTGTCAAGGCTTTGATTATATGTTGCTTTTGTTCCTCCTCTTTCATGCAACTGTGATACCTAATCATGTTATCTCAGCCATTTGGTTTGTCTCTAGCACCATCTTACTTTTGATTATTTGTAATTTATCTCTCTGCTGTAACTAATCGGTTCATAGGTTATTCCTTCACTTTGTTATTCAGCTTGTGGTCACTTTACTCACATTATTTTACTTATCTGTTGACATGCTTAATTACCTGGAATTATCTTGTCATAATCTCTCCGCCTTTATATATTCTGTGCCTGTGCGCCTCTCTCCACTGCACCTGATGAAGGATCAGTGCGCCAAAAGCTTGTGATCTTAAATAAATCTGTTGGACTATAACCTGGCGTTGTGTGACTTCTGACCTTGTACACCCCATTCCAATACCTGAATCTCCATACCACTCTTGTACACTTTATTGTCTCATGTCACATCTGGATTAATTATCTACGTTGCTATCCTGACATACTGCCTTCTTTTTCTCTTTAATGTTCCAAACCCACCCCCTCCTCAATGGAAAGCTCTCCTGCCTTGTTCCCAAGCCATAACTCTGTCCATTAAATCCTTTTTTACAGCCATAGTGCATAATTTACCTGTGCTTTGGTTCAGGCATGCCATCCCAATGCTACAATTCTTTCTGTCTCCTGTATTGTTTTAGTGCCTCATCCCATTACCCCATCGTCTGCCTCTTTATTGGCTTGTATCAATCTCAGAGGAACCCTACTGCTCACGACCCGTCTGTAATCCTGTATCAAACTAAAATTTCAATCCTCAGATGGCTGCTCAATCCCCACATTCAGTGCTTTTCCATTAAGAATACACTCTCATTATTCATTTCAACACAAAATCTAACATTGCACACTGCCACCCATTAATTGAACTTGACACCCATCAGTCCAATTCACTATATCTTATTAATCAACTGGAATTGTAGATGTAGTATGTGCCAATGACCATAGTATTTTCTACACTGATCCCTTGGTCCATTCAAGAAGTATTGCCATGCATTTTTTTTGTTATGTAACACTTTATTTAATCTGTTGTAGGGTCAAGATCCTAGCTCTTCCTTCTGGGTTTACATAGGCAATAGAGAAATTTGCTCATTACCACCTTCTCAACCAAAATCTGAGAAGGACCATAAATGATGACTGAGCTCATAACCTTCATCCTGTGAAAATATTAAGTAAACGTTTATTAGAATAATACACCTTGAACCAACCAGGGAACAAGGCATTCTAGATCTGGTAATGGGTAATGAGATAGCCTTATTTAATGACCTCATAGTTAAGGATCTTTCAGCAAAAGTAAACAAACCATGACAAAATTTCCAATTTGGTTTTAAGATAAACAATGAGGGTCTGTAACTAGTGTCTTCAAATTAAATAAAGGGAACTACAGTGATATGAAGAGAGGTTTACAGATGTGAAATGGGTAAAAAAGGTTAAAAAGTAAATAGTTTAAAATGGTAGGCAATAGCAGACATTGTTGTTGGCATTTAATAACTCTCAGCCAAGAATCCTCCACTATCAACATTCTTGGCATTATCATTGACTAGAGACTGAATTAGACTGCACATAGAATTATTGTGGTGGAAGAACTTTTGTGGCACTGTCTTTACTTCTTAGCCAGGAGACCCAGGTTCAATTTTAACCTACTGCAGCAATGTGTCAACATTTCTGAACAAATTGATTAGAAAATATTGATAAATACTGTGATTACAAAAGCAGGTTAGACGCTAGGATTCTGCAGTAAGTAATTTGACTTCTAACACCTCAAAGCCGAGCTATGATGTACAAGGCATAGGTCAGGAGTTTGATGGAATAGTCCCTACTTCTCTGGATGATTGCAGTTCCAACAACACTCGAGAAACCTGATACCATATAAAGCAGCCTATTGATTGGTAACAGATATTCATTCCTTTCATTCCCAACTCTCAGTAGTAGCAATGTATGCCATCTACAAGATGCACTACAGTAATTCACCAAAGTTTTTTGGACAACACCTTCTATAGCCGCAACGCCAACAAGCTTGAAGGAAAAGGGCAGTAGGCACATGGCAAGTTTCTCTCCAAACCACTAACAATCCTGAATTTGAAATACATCACCATTCCATCATTGTTGCTGAATCAAACTTCTTGAACTCTGTCCCTGATGGCATTGTGAGTCTATCTACGTCAAACAGACTGCAGCATTTCAAGAAGGCAGTTCACCATCACCTTCTCCAGGCAACTAGGGATGGACAATAAATGCATGTCCAGCAATGCCCATATATGAAGAATTAAATTTTTAAAAAGTTACATTCCATTAAGAAAGGGAGCTGCTACAACTCGTGCTGAACTGAGCAGGCTGTGGTTGGTGTCAAACAGAAAGGAACAGTGTACAGAGTTGAAATGATTGGTAGTTGCCCAGAAAACCCTAGCATGCAGAAAAGGGTTACCAACAAAATGAGACAAATTTGAGTATGAATGAAACTAAGCAAGTGATATAAGGATAAACAGTCAAAGCATCTACAAGTTTACATAAAATTGCGAACTTTGAGTTCTTTGAGGGTGAGACTGAGGAAGGCATTATGGAAAACAAACAAATGGCAGAAACTATGAACAAGAATTTTTTCATCAGTCTTCACAATAAAGGACACGGAAAGGACATCCCAAGCAAGGTGATAAGCCTAAATACAAAGAGAAGGGAGGATTTAAAAGAGTCAAGATCAGTGGAAAAGTGATGACCCATATCTTGAGGTTGTAAAGGAGTGGTGCTAATCAGTGGATGCATTTGTTTTAAAATTTCTTAGATTTTGGAAAGTTTGGAAAAACAGCAGTCAGAAAACAGAGCTCTACAGGCTATTTAGTCTGATATCTGTTGTTGGGAAACTGTTGGAATCCATGATTAACTAGATCGTACAAGGATATTTGGAAACAAAATATAGTAGCGACAAAAGAATTGTGAGAGAGAAATTGTGTTTCCCAAATTTATTAGATAATCTAACAAGTGGAATGCATAAAAGGAAGCCATAGATGAGGCTTATCTGAATTTTGATCAGTTCATAAAATCCCTACAGTGTGGAAGCAGGCCTTTCAGCCCATCAAGTCCATACCGACCCTCCAAACAGCATCCCACCCAGACACATACCCCCACCCTATCCCTGTAACCCTGCATTTCCCATGGCTTATCCACCTAGTCTGCACACTATCGGCAATTAGCATGGCCAGTCACCTAATCTGCACATCTTTGTACTGTGAGCGGAAACCTACACACGCATGGGGAGAATGTGCAAACCCCACACAGATGGTTACCTGAGGCTAGAATCAAACCCCAGTCCCTGGTACTGTGAGGCAACAGTGCTAACCACTGAGCCACTGTTGCCATATGTAAAGGTTACTGCACAAGAAAAGAGCCCATGTTGTCTGAGGTGATCATTATATATAGGACTTAGGAACATGAATAGACCATGTAGTTAGATATTAGAATGTATAGGGGATTGGCAAACCAGCAGGAAACAGAGAATCAGGATATCTGGATCATGCTTAGTTTGACAACTTGTAACAAGTAGTGTCAATGGGTTAAACAATTTGTGATCTATATTAATGACTTAGTTGAAGAGAATGAGTGTAATGTTGCCAAATTTGCTAATGATATAAAGATAGGAAGGTAAGCAGGTTGTGAGGAGGGCAGGAATTGTCTGAAAAATACAGGTAGGTTTAAGTACTTTGGAAGAAGCTTGTCAAATGGAGTATGATGTGGAAAATGAGAGATGATGCATTTTGTCAAGAAAATAGAACAATTGAATATTATTGAAATGGAGAGAGACTGCAGAATGCTGCAGTGCAGTGGGACCTGGGTGTACTTGCACATAACTCATGAAAAGTTAACATGCAGGTACAGCAAATAATTAGGAGAGCAAGTGGAGGTTTGGCCTTTATTGCAAATTGGATAGCGAATATAAGTAAGGAACAAACACAGGGAATCTTGAAGAAACTCAGCAGGTCTGGGCAGCATCTGGTGTAAGAGAAACAGAATGAAAATTTTGAATCCAATATGATTCTTCTTCTGAACCCTTTATTTATTATTTTTATTTTATTTCTTTTAATTTATAAAAGTAAGGAAGTTCTGTCACAATTTCAGAGGGTATTGAAGCCCAACAGGTTTATTTGAAAATACAAGCTTTCAAATAAACCTGTTGCACTATAACCTGGTGTAGTGTGATTTTTAGCTTTGCCCACCCCAGTCTGAAACCGGCACATCGGAGACTACACCTAGATACTGTGTACTATTTGATCTCTTATTTAAAGAGAAATGTATTTTTTATTGGAAGTAGAAATTCACTTAGCTAAATCCTGGGATAAATGGGTTGTTTTATAAAAGGTGATTCTGTAAGTTTGGCCTGCTTTCATTGGCAATTAGAGAAATGGTGTGTGATTTTATTGCAGAAGATAGAATTCTAAATGAAATTCACAAGGTAGGTGCTGAGACAATGTTTCCTTTCATGTGCAAACTGGTACACTTTATAAAATAAGCATCTTCATATCAGAACAAGATGAGGTGACATTTCTTTTACAAAGGTCATCAATTTTTAGAATTCTCTTCCCCCATAGAGCAAGGGCTGGGTCATTTAATATCTTCAAGGCTGACTTTAACAGGTTTTGATCAACAGACTAAGGGTCATGGTGAGGCCGACATGAAAATTGAGTTCACATCACAATTAGATCAATCATGGTCTTAGTGAATGGTGAAGCACGTTTGATGGGTCAAATGGCCTACTTCAGCTTCCTTTTTTAATAATCTCATGATTTGACATGCAGGCTATGTATTACACCATGGAGATGGTGGTTGGTAATTTGGAGAATCAGGTTTTTATCCATTGAGTAAAGAAAATGTCTCTTGTTATCCTTCATTATTTTGTTAGTCGCTGTATGAATTGTTATTTTTAATTTGCTGATGAACCCTTTAACCCAGTGATTTTATGTAATCTCTGGCACGAGACTCTAACAACTGCCAGATGTTTTATGGAAATTCTTCAGCAGAGTTTCAGCATTTTACATCATCTGGAACTCACTGTGAACTACTGTAGTTGCCTTGCTGGCTAGAAAAATATCCTGCAGAGATTTGCGATGGAATTTGCCAAGAGCAGTGTTCTATAAAAAGTGATCTTTATATCATGATGCTGTTTTGTTCTAACAGCTCCATTATCGCCAGCTCTCTTCCATTAGTACAGCTATGCTGCTCTGTTGATTGCCCCCTGTATCTAATCACTTTGGATGATCTGGGTTTAGTTTAGTTTTCATAGTTTGTTAATTTCCTTATTTAGTTTCAATGTGTAATTTAGATTTAGGGGTTTTCAAATATCTGCAGCTTTTTTAGCTAAATATGTATTAAATTCTGTACTTGGCATTTGCCCTAATCACAGTCATTCTTCTTTCAGTTCTGGCTCATTGATTGCCTCACACTGTCCTTCTCTGTTCCTTTTACTGTAGTTACTATGTAGCTTTATTTAAAGATCACTGACTTTTTAAGAAATATAGAATCTGGATTTAAATAATGCTTTGCACAACATCTGGTTGTAAAACATTTTTTGACATCCGATGAAGAGTTCAAAGTTAACAATCTGACAACACCAGGTTTTTGTCCAACTGGTTTATTATATTGGAATGCACATTTGGTCCCCATGGGGCTGTTCCATGTGTCTGGTTGAAGATCTAGTTGTCAAAGGTGAAAATGTTGTGGTCGAGGATGAAGTGGATAAGATGTAGGATGGTGCCTGGAGATTGGCAGTTGTTGGTATTGTGTGCTGAGGCTGTTGCAACAATGCTGTCATCTTGGGGAATGCTGGTATAGAGTGTCCGTTGGACTATAATCTGGTGTTGTGTAATTTTTGACTTTGTTCACCCCAGTTCAACACTGGCACTTCCACATTCTGAAGAGGTCCTGAAGCATAGTTGTTTTTGCAATGTAAGAAACACTAACATGTCACAACTGGCAAGCTGACAATGATTCGATCATCTGTTTTTATAGATAAAAACAAAAAATGCTGGAAACACTCATCAGATCATGCAGCAGGTTGCAAGCAGAAACAGAGTTAACCTTTTAGGTTGATGTCCTTTCACCAACATTAGTAAAGCAGCATTCAGTTGCCATGACCTATCAATGTTCTCTGTCAAAGAAAATTCTTTACAATTGCTTGATAGTATAATATCTGGCTATTACTGAAAAGAGAGACACGTTGGCAAAGATTTTCTTATTGCACTCATCAGAGCAAGTACAGAAGTGCCAAATTTTAAATATTTAAATTTATATTATCGCAGATGAGGGTGCTGGTTGTTTGGTAAAATGACACTGATAGGCTAAATCATTGCCATGGAGTAAGCAGTGGGGAAACTAAACACTTCCCAAGTTACAAGACAATTCACAAAAAGTGCAAGGCTTAAACAAAAATTTGTCACTTTGAGCAAGTGTAAACATGTGACCTTACAAATTTAATTTATTGCCTTAAAGTGTTTTTAATGTGAGTTTTGAGAATTGAGTGTTCTTAATATATTTATTGTGAGGATCAGTTAGCTCAGAGCCTAATGATGGGGTTTCAATTCCTAAGCAGACTATTGTCATTCATGCAGGCCCTGCCTTGTTCCATGCTGCAGGGACCATGCCTCTTTAAGATGCAAGAAGCAAAATTGTTATTTTCTAATGAAGAGAGGTTCCTTTGATCCTTTGGAACTATGGCTAAGTGATAATGATATTGCTGATTATGATCATTGCTATTAATGCACTCATGATTGTTCAGCAAGTGTTTCCTAATCAAAGAGTCGTATAACAGGAGATACTTTGTTCGACATTTTCCAAGTGCAAGTTGTTTGAATATAATCTGTACTTTGCCATTAGAGCAGGTGGAAGAATCATGTTGTTTGATTCAATCAGTTAGTTTCTAGGACACACATCTGATATGCCTGACATTGCACTGACACTGAAGTTCTTACACTATGTTCCTGAACTATGTGGTAGGAAGAACATAATTTTGGAATGATTGTGGCATCTGATAAGTGCCAAATATTACTTGCATTATGACTGTGTATTAGTCCTGCTACAGTCAGCCCAAAAGGTCTGATTGTGGCTTCTACTAAGGAATGTCTGGTGGAGAATAATAAAGAACATTGCAAAGATCTTCTCAATTTAGTCCCAGTAGATAGCATGCTCATCTCAGAGTCCTGCTGATTCTAACCATTGACAAACACCTAACATCAACAGCCATTTCACAGTGCTGCTATGAAGTAGTATTTCCTGCTAACAGGATGTTGTTGTCAAGCCAAAGAGATGTTCTGCCCTTGGATACAAATGAGCAATGTGATATATGAATTTGTGTGCCAGTGTGATGCCAGTTATGTAGATGGTATGTCCTAAAGTCTGGCAATTTATTTCAAGCAGCATGTCTATTTGGCTGTTTGCATCAGGTATCATGTTGCATACTCACATCTTGGTATCTAACCAGCCTGGGCGTGCAGAATTCAAAACACCAAGGCTAACAATAGATGTGATTTTGTGAATAACACTTTGTATTGGAACCTACATATATGACAAGACAGGGCATTGTTCTTTACGGAAGGAAAGGACATGTACTATGTCTTTATCAATTGAACAATCATTCTCTGGCTCATTCCTTACAATATCCTGATGAGCCAGAGCCCTGTTTAAATTTAAACAAATCATGGCAGCTAACTGTCAATCATAATCTAACCAGTCAGTTTTCCTTACCAATTATTACAATCCATTTGTATGCTTCAGAAAGCCCAGGTGAATGCAAGGCAAAAAGCTTTTACAGACATGTTTATTTTCAGCGATACTGATTGAAATATGTGGGGTCTTATATTGAACAACTTCATTGTCTTGTTACTTGAATTATGGAAGAGATTGCACTTGACATTTATTTCATTTTTTCTAAAGCATTTTGGGACATCTTGAGATTGTTTTCTGACATCAGATGGGTGTCCCAGATTAGCATCTACTCTGCGATTATCTCACAACTGAAATTGTAACATTCTGTCAGCATGCAACCAGAATCCCACTGCTGGGGCTCGAGATGTCTCCAATAATTGTTATGTGTTTGGAAAAAGGTGCAAAGCATGTAAAGATTATTTCTGTCTACTTAAAACAAGATCCTGAATATTTATGTAACTAGCTTCTAGCTTACCCAAATACACCACAGTACAGACCCAGTTGATGGTCTTAGATTGGTTTTTGGTGTAACTCGTGCCACACTTCTGATTATTTAATAAATGCTTTCCATTTGCAGAATCACAGCTAATGGAGGATATACTTTTCTGAGGCTTGCAAGCAGATTGGCCTGCTTGTTCAATTTTAATTAATGGATATTTGCATTGGCCTCAGATACTGGTCCTGGCAGCAAGGTTGTGACTGCATTGTGATATGAAAAGACTCAAATTCGAACTGGAAAAGGATGTGATGAGGCAATGGCCCACTGTGAAATCCCTGTCTCTGGTACTGTTTGGCATTAATACTGAGAAGACCATTATGTTTAAAGGATGCAGTGATTAAAATTGTCCAATACTTCAGTCAGGCCAAACATGAAATAGTACATCCAGTTCTGGCCTCTTTCAGAATGAGATGTTCGATGGGTTTGCAGAAAAATCACAGTTGATGATCCTAAGCCACAGACACTCACATTGTTCAGATAATTTGGAGAGAACTTGTTGTTCCTGCAGGACAGAAAATGGTTTCAAGGCATCGAACTGAACAAAGGGCAGAGGTCCGATGGGAGTTGAAGGGTTTAACTGGGCAGAGAATTAATCAAGATTGTATTCAGTTCTCATGCAAAGCAGCAATGGAACATTTCAAAACTATTTGAACGATTGGCGTCTGACTGTGGTTTCTCAAATGGAAGTATTTTGAAAACAATCAAGCTGAATTAGACTGCACATCATTTAGAGTAAACATGCTGATGGAACAAGACTAATGCTGAATAAAAGCAGGAGAAAAAACAGGCAGAATATGTGGACATCAGTGAGTGAGTCAAACACTAGTGAGAGAGATAAATATCAGTGAGAGTCAGGCATCAGGAAGAAGGTCAGAAACTTGTTGTTGGCAGTCACTCGTTAATGAGTATGATTGTCCATGTAGGAAATTTGGTGTCACTGGTTATGGGTTCTGTGAGTCCTTGTATGACTGATGAGCCTGATCCTAGAACTACATCACCGACTACACATTTGGACAATGTTTCTGGAAGGTGGAATTGTTCATTGGTACTTCTTCCCCAGTTCCTTTTCCATACTCCATTCTGTCGACAGGTGTTCTCAAAGAATTGTGGCCCTTCATGCAGAAGGTTCCTCAAGTTGGCTTCTTTTGAACAAGAGTCTCCCATGCATTAATATCTGTGTTGCATTTCTTGAGGAAGCCTTCAGAGAACTTTTGACACACTCCCTTTCTCATTTGAGTGCCTTCCTTGAGCTGGGCAAAGATGATTTGCCTTGGTGATCAGAACTAAGCACATTTCCATCCTATTGGAGTTGGTTTTCGATGGTCATGGCCTTGATGCTGGTGATATTAGTGTGCCTGTGGAGAATCCATTTCAAACAGAGCTATGGTACTTCTCAAGTAGCCTGCTTGATTGTCACTAAATCCACAAAAATCCACTCTCTCCACTGCTGATGCTCAGTCACAGCAGTGTATTCCACCTACAAGATGCACTGCAGAAATTTGCAAGCACAGGTTGGGTGTAAGCTTAACACCTTGAGTATGTGCTTAACACCTTACAAATCCATGACCACTTCTCATCAATCTAGAAGGATAAAGGCAGCAGATACATAGGAACACTAACACGTGCAAATTCTCCTCCAAGCCACTCACCATTCTGACATGGAAATATATCGCAGTTCGTTTCCTGTTGCTGGGTCAAAATTCTGGAAATACCTCCTTAACAGCATTGTGGGATAACTATGAGCACATAAAATGTATCAGTTCCACAACGCAGCTCACCACCACCTTCTCAAGAGTGACTACAGATGGGCAATAAATGCTGGACAGCCATGGATATCTGTGTCCATGAATAAGCGAAAATAGAGTACCTTGAGGTGGAGTGCAAATGTAGTTCAAGCTTCGGAGTCATATTCAATAGTGGGAAAGATGACGACTTTATACACAAGGATTTTGGTATTAGCATGGTTGTCAAGGACTCTTATCCTTAGGCGTCTGAAAAACAATGCTCATAGATTGGAAGCAATGTTGAATCTTTTTATTGATGTCAGCTTTAGATGAGAGCTAATTTCCAAGGTAGGAGAAATATTCCACATTTAGGAGAATTTCTCCATTGATCTTTAGTTGGACCAGAATTTGACCTGCGATGGGTTGGTAAAACATTAGAGTCTTCTTGAGGTTGACGCGAAGACCAATTCCTCTGTATACTTCCGTGAAGTCATTAAGCGGGGCTTGAAGATCCTTTCCTGAGAGAGAAGAGACCAGTGAGAGGTTCAAACATCAGCATGAAAATTTAGAGACTTGTTTGAAAAAAATCAAAGTATTTTATTCAGGAGGTAATGCACTGTCACAGACAGAGAACGGAGAGAAAGAATAAATGGGTAATTCTCATATCAGCAGCCTATGATTAGTGGTGAGCAGCAAGAATCAGGGCCTGGGCTTGAACTGTTCACAATACAGTATATATCTCTTAATGGGAGGCACGGACCTAATGTAAAAGTTCCAAATTAGTGGATGACACAAAGTTAAATGGGTATGTATATTGTGAGGATGATGTAAAGCGGATTCAGAAGGATTTGGACAGATCTCATGAGTAGACAAAAACATGATAAATGGCAAATAATGTGGAAACATGTGAGATCATCTGCTGTGGTAGCAATAACCGATGTGTGATGTATTTCTCAAATGGTAAGAAATTAGAATGTGTAAACGTACAAAAGGACTAATCTGTCCTTGTCAATAAATCACTGAAGTTGAACATACATATGCAGCAAACTATTAGAAAGGAACATTAGCCTTTATTGCAAGAGGGTTTGAGTACAAGAATGGTGTAGGCTTGCTTCAAATTTTATAGGAGCTTAGTTACACTACATCTGGTGTACTATGCACAGTTTTAGTCCCCTAATCTCAGGAAAGATATGATTGGCATTGAGGGAGTGTGACAAAGGTTTACCATAACTTATGCCCAGGATGGCTGGACTTTCCAATGAAAAAAAATAGCGCAAACTTGGCCTGTATGATTTAGAGTTTTGAGGAATGTGAGGAGATCCATGGAAACCTAGAAAACCTAAAGGGAGAGACTGGGTCAGGTGCTTTCCCTGGTTTGGGAGTGTAGAACTGAGGGGCAGTATTTAAAAATAAGGCGATTCCACATAGGTCTGAGATGAACAGAAATTATTTTCCTTAGAGAGTTATGAACCCTTGGATTTCTTTCCCACCGAGAGCTGTAGAACTCAGTTTTTAAGTATGTTTAAGATGGAGGTTGATCAACAGGACCATAAGATGTTGGAGCAGGATTAGACTATTCAGTCCATTGACTATTCAATCATGGCGGATATGTTTCTCAACCACATTCTCTTGCCTTCTACTCGAAATCCTTGATCCCCTTACTAATCAAAAACCTATCTATCTCTGTATTGAATACATTCAATGACTTGGATTCCACAGTCTTCTGTGGCATTGGGATCCACAGATTAGCCACCATCTCAACTCCTCCTCATCTCAGTTCTAAACTGGCATCCCTTCACCTTGAGACTGTGCCCTCAGGTCCTAGTCTCTCCTACTAATAGAAATAGCTTCTCCATGTCCACTGTATCCAAATGTCTCAGTATTCTATAAGTTTCAATCAGATCCCCCCTCATCCTTTAAACTCCTCTGAGTACAGACCCGGAGTCATCAGCCACTCCTCATATAACAAGTCCTTCATCAGTGGGATCATTCCTGTAAACCTCCTCCCATGCTAACACATACTTCTTTAGATAAGGTGCCCAGTACTGCTCACAATATTCCAAATGTGGTCTGGACAGAGCCTTACATAATCTCAGCTCTTTGATTTCCAGTGGCGTACAGGGTTATAGTGAGGAGGTGGCTAAAAGTCATTGAACTGTTCAATCAATCGTGATCATACTTAATCACAGAACTGACTTGATGGTCTGCCTGACCTACTCCTGTTTCTCTGTTCCTATTTTTAAACCAGTGTCCTCTAGTTCTGGACATATTCACAAAAGGAAAATATCATTTCCATGTCGACCTTGTCAGATCATTCAGGACCTTATACACTTCAATCAAGTCATCCCCCCTCCTTCTAAAATCCAGCAGAAACAAGCCAGCATGTCCAAACTTTCCTCATAGGACAACCCACTCATTTAAGGAATTCATCTAGTAAACATCCTCTGAACTGTCTCCAATGCATTTACATCATTCCTTAAATGAGGAGACCAAAATGACATTTAATATTCAAGATGTGGTTGCACCATTACCCTGTACAACTGAAGCCTAACATCCTTACTTTTACATTCAATTTCTCTCATAATAAAGGATAGCATTCCATTAACCATGCCTTTAACCTTCTTGATTACATGCTGCACTTTCATACTACCTTTTTGTTTCTCACATACCAGAATACCTGAACCCCGTTGCTTCCTCAGATTTAAACAGTCATTTTCCATCCATTTAAGTATTAATCTGCTTTATCACTGTTCCTGCCAAAGTGAACCACTTCGCATTTTCTGACATTATACTCCCACCTACCAGATTTTTGTCCATTCACTCAGTCTATCTATATCTGTCGCAACCTCCTTATCTGTTTTTCATTACATACTTTGCTACCTATCATGGGGTCGCCTCCACATTGAGCTACCATTCCTTTGCTCCCTTTTCTAAGTTATTGATCTAAAATGTTGAATCCCCTGTACAGACACCTGCAGGACTGCACTTGTCACATCTACCAATCAAAAACCCATTTATCCAATTTCTTCATTTTCTGAAAGCCAGCCAATCTTCTATTTATGCTATTGTGTTACTGTCTACACCATAAGCTTTATTTTCCCCAATTACTTTTGATGTGGCACCTTATCAAATGCATTTGGAAATACCATGATGCTCAGAGGAAGGCAGTTCCAAGAATTTGACCCTGTGACAGTGAAGGAACAACAATCTAGTTCCAAGTCAGAATTGTAACATTGTAGGTGTGTGCTGTTAAAGTAACCTTGACGCATATTGCAGTGATTCAGGGATGCTATTCAAGGAGCTTATACATCATATACAAGATGGTGCACTTTACTGCCACCTTGCACAGTGGTGTGAGAGAGAATGTTGAGATTAGTGGATGGGGTGAGCTACTTCGTCCAAGATGATGTCAAGCTTCTTGGTGTTGTTGGAGCTGCACTCTTGCAGGCAGGTCACGCATAGTTCATAGATTCTGATTTGTGCTTTGTGGATGGTGTGCATGCTTTGGGAACTCACATCAATTACCCAAGGGAACTTTAGGATTCAGGTTGGGCTTCCACCAGCTAGACATGATAAAACCACAATAAAATAACAAAACTATGAAATAATTATTTTTCCCACCGTATTTACCAGGGAGACTAGCATGGTAGACTTGACAATATAAGAGATTGTAAAATATATTTAATTACTTTAATAAAGATGAGACGCTGCTTGATAAATTGAAACAAGTTTCCTGTGACCATGCACATTAAAAGAAGAGTGACACTACACTTAATGTGCATGAGAATAGGAAAGCGAATACTTCTAGAAGGTTAGTGAACAACTGATCTAATTCCTACATTTAAAGTGGAAGAGGAAGTAAGTGCAGGGAATTGTAGATCAATTCATTTAATATCAGAGAAGGAAAAGATAACGAAATTCTAACTCAAATATGTAATTAAGAAATGTTCAGGAAGTGAAAATGAAATAAAGTGTTGGAGCAAATTTCAACAGAGAACTTTGACTAGACACAGTGGCTGATGCAGGATGAGTATTTTTCGTAAAGAGTGCTGAGCTTAGCTGCCAAACAGGAAGGCAATGGAAATTTGATAAAATGGGAATTCTGTGCAAAGTGGGAAAAAAGTGGTAATTGATTTAAATCAAGCAAGTATAGTAAACATGTATATAAAATGTGTATGTAAATAATTGATAATTAATGGAATCCAAAGGGAATTTGTTAGGCAAATTAGTAGGAAAGCTAAGACCCATTGCCCACAATTATGTGGAGATTCCAGGCTATTTGATGTGTCCTGGTGACACCAGTGGTTTCTGAGCTGAAGGAATGGTTAGATATAGGAGACTGAGATTTTCCTGGAAATTGTGTTGCAGCAAGTGGGCCATTCTGCAACCACTGTGAGTTCAGGAGGAGGGTATGTGGATGACCATCTGGCAGGCTGGAAAAAGTATGGAATTCAGGAATCCTCTAGGAATGTGGGAGCAAACCATTTTTCAGCATTGAATGGCAGTAGAGGCTGTGCAACAAAATACATGCACGGCAGCTGACTGCTTGGATGGACAGACACCTCACAGTGTAGCTATAAAATAGGTTAGGAGATTCAATAGTTAGGGAAACAGTCAAGCATTTCTTCCCTTAAGAATATAGGATCGAGGACCAGGAGTAGGCAATTCAGCCCCATGAGCCTACTCTGTTTTTTGATACCGTGAGATCTAATCTCATATTTACCTCAATTACACTTCCTTGCTAGCTCTCCATAACCCTTCAACCCATTACTCATTAAAAATCTGTCTAACTCTTTCTTAACTTTACTCAACATCCCAGCATCTACCACACTCTGGGGGAGTGAGTTCCACAGATTAATGACTCTTCGAGAGAAGTAATTTCTCCTCATTGCTGATTTAAATCTGCTAACCCTTCTCCTAAAACTGTGACCTCTTCTTCTAGATTGACCCACATGAGGATGTGTCCTTTGTGCGGTTACTTTGTCAATCCCCTTTAGCACCTTATATATCTCATATAGCATGCACCTTATTGTTCTAAACTCGAGAGAACATAAACCTAAACTGCTCAATCTCTCTTCATAAGACTAACCCCTCATGTCCGAAATCAATCTAGTAAACCTACTTCCAGACTGATTGCCCCAGAGATCCTTCTTCAGGGACATTACGAAGTGAGTGCTGAATAATTTGAAGGTGGTGGAAAGGAACAGCCAGAAATCATAGCAGATTGAGGTCCCAGATTCAGCATTGGAGAAACAAGTGAGGCATTTAAAAAGCTCTAGAGAGCTTTGAAAAATCACAGTGCAATGGGAGAAGACAAGAGACATGGAACTAATTAGAGATTACTCACTAAAGGTCATCCCATTATATTGCGCGTTTTGCTAACGTGAATTTGCGAAACCACAGTTGACGAATTGGAGACAGTGTTTCTAAAGCGGGAACTCTTAAAGCATATATTGGTTATAACGCGATTCCAGCCCCATTAGTTTAAATGGAGCTGCTTTTACATGATTTTCTTATAACACAGGATTGCATGAGAACGGAACCACTGCGTTACATCAGAACCGACTATACTGAAAAGCTGCACCTAAGTAATGGACTTGAATGTCCTCCTTCTGTGTTGTACCATTTATGGTTCATAGAGTTAGATTTAGAAGATTATGAAGTGGTGTTCTACAAAGAGCCATTGTTTCTCCCAATTTCCCAAGCTGGAATCATATCTCAGTGAAACACACAGCAGAATGTGTCCCTGAATGGACAGTCCCAACTTTACTAAGGCCATCTCCACTACATTGGTTTACTTTAATGTCACTAATTATTTTTACGATTAAATTGAGAGATAAGGGCTTTACTGGCATAAAAACAGCATTTCTGGCTCATCCATAATGGCCTCGGAGGAGGTGGTGGTGAGCTGCCTTCTTAGACCACTGCAATTCATGTGGTTTCGGTAGACCCAAAAGGATGCTGCTGGGGACAGAGTTCCAAAATTTTGATGCTGCAACAGTGTCTTCACCTCTGATCCTGCTGGGTTACTGCATGCTGCAGTCCAGAAACCTCAAATTGGACAAACCAGTGACAAGTAAGTTTAAAGCAATTGGGGCTGAGTTTCTTTGGGCTCACAGGCCTGAACAGTCAGAACTGTTTCCCTTTCAAGTTCCTTCATAATATTAAAGTTTAAAAGGGGATTTCTTTACTCCACCTGCTTAGGAGGGTTTGTATTGAGTATTTAATACTTAAGCACACAGAAAATCTCTTTCAAGTGTTCAACCATTAAAAATAAATTGCAGTCTCAGAGATGTTGAACATCTGACCAAATTGTCGTTTTGTTGCATTATTAACTTGGAAAGCTACCATAAATCACATCGCAGAAGTGGATTTGATATAGAAATGGATGCCAGATCTGAGAAAGAGGTGTCATGACTGATGGAGGGGAAAATATTGGAAATATGGTCAGCATTTTATTATCAAGGTTAAAAATCACACAACACCAGGTTTATTTGGGATTACAAGCTTTCGAAGTGCTACTCCTTTGTCAGGTAGCTAGTGGGGCAGGATCATAGGACACAGAATGTATAGTAAAAGATCAAAGTGTCATTCATCTGATGCGATGTATTGAACAAACCTAGATTGCTGTATCAAGGCAGGTTTCGTAAACTGGGTTTATTTTCCCTGGAGTTCAGAAGGTGGGAAAGTGACCTAATTGAGGTGTTTAAAATAATTCATTAGGATAGATACAGAGCCACTAAATTGATCTGCAAACTTAAGTGTGGCACTTGCTATTGCTAAATTAGCCAAGCATGAATATGTCTGATGAAGAGTTGAAAGCTCAGAGGAGGAACAGCACTGGTCACCTCCCAACCAGTGAATATTCTCTTTATTCCCCACTCACTCCTCTCTCCGAACAATTAGCGATTCATCTTTTCTGAAGGAATTTCACAGTCCCAGCGATGTTATGTTATTTACTCGCATTCCTTATTCATAGAGTGTGTTTTTGGTCTGGTTGCAGTTAGCTGGGTGACAATGATCACCTTTGGCTTTGTTTTTGTGCTTTGAGCTGGCAGCAGACTGGGAGGGGCTGCTGGTGCAAGGAATGAGGAACGGATTAATCCTGGTGTAGAAAGCTGGAACAGTTAATGACACATCACTGTCAGGGCTGATATCCTGTTTGGTGGTTTCTATAGGACCATAACACTAATTGCTGAGGAACATGGTGTTCTCTCAGTGTCCTAGCCAGCATTCCCTTCTCAACCAGCAAAAATGCATTTAGCTGGATATTAATCTGACTGTGCAAATTTTCGTGCACCAAGTGCCTGCATAATAACCATATCTTAGATCCAAAGTCTTTCAAAATATCTGGAGTGTGTTGAGCGGATTCTGCAGGATCTAGTGAGATACTGTAGAAATTCTGGACTTTGGAACCACTGCTTTCATGGCTTAGATCATGGAATACAGGGTAACATTCAAAAACTTATCCATGATTGTTGATAAGTTGGCAAATGCATGGCAGATGAAACACAATATGGAGGTTACTCTTTTTGACAACAAAAACAGGAAGGCAGATTATTACCTGAAAGGAAATAGATTGGGAAAGGAGACAGGGTGCAATGAATCATAGCATGATTACCATGCAAGAAGACCATTTGGCCCTTCTTGTCTGCACCAGCTCTATTATCTGGAGCCAATTTCCTCATATCCCTCCCATATGAATACTATCCAAATAACCATCCATTATCATCTTGAATTCCTCAACTGATCCTGCCTCAACCACATTTCTAGGCAGTGCATTATATACTCTAACAGCCTGATGTTTGAAAAAAGCTTTTTCTCATTCCACCCTTGCTTTGTTTGAATATCATTTTCGATCTGTGCTCCCTCGTTCCTTTTCCTTTTACAAGCAGAAACAGCCTCACCCTATCTGCTTTGTTCTGCTCATGATTTTGGAAACCTCAATCAGAACTCCTTTCAGCTTTCTTCTGTCCAAGGAGAACAGTCCCAACATCTTCAATCTATCTTTACAATTAAAGTTTCTCCCACCTGGAATCAATTTAGTAAATCACTTCTGCATTCTGTCAGTGCATTCCCATCTCTACTATAATGTAGCAGCCACAAATGTACTCAATACTCCATCTGAGGTCTAACAAATGTCTTGCATTAGTTCAACGTCACCTCTTTGTTCTTGTAATCTATGTCCCTATTAATAAAGCTGAGAACATTGCATGATTTATTTATTCTGTCTCCACCGTAGATCCTAACTTTTTCTTATTTCAAAGGCAAGTGTCAGGCATTGTATTCTGGATGCAATTCGGTTATCAGGCTTGAAGCAAAACACACTTTATTTCTACACTGTAGTTAAAATACAGACATAATGAAATTAAAAAAAAGCTTAACTGTAACTCTTGAAATACTTAATAATAATAAATGGATCATTAACTGTTCCAATATATTAACATCCCATAAGCACACACTTGGTAAAGGCAAATCCAGTAAAATAGTTTGTCTCACATACAATTCTAGCAGCAAGAAGCCAAAGTAGCATCATAGTGCCCATATACCTCCAGGCTCTTCTTTCTTGCACCCTCTTCAGAATTGTGCCCTGCATCTCATCTAGTCTTTCCATGTTCTTCTGCCCAAAGTGTATCACCTCATGTTTCCCTACCACCTTTCCACCCACTACATTAACATAACAATGTATGTTTGGAATTCCATACTATCCTCCTCACAGTTTACAGTTCTTCCAAGGCACAGATGTTCTTGTCCTTGGGGAGAAAGTTAGGAAATGGAGTATAATGTAGAAAAATGTGACGTTCATTTTGGAAAGGAGAATCAATGAACTTAGCATTATTTAAATGAAGAAATTCTGCAGAAAGCTGTGACACAAAGGAACTTGAGGGTACATGTACACAAAGCACAGAAAGCTAGCACACAGGTGGAGCAGATAGTCAGGAGGACTAGTGGAATGTTGGCACTTATTTCAAGGAGATTGGAGGATAGGAGTAAGGAAGCCTTGCTGCAACTGTGCAAGGTACTGGTGAGACCACATCTGGAGTACTGAGAACAGCTTTGGTCACTTTATTTAAGGAAAGGTATGTCATTGGAGGCAATTCAGACAATGTTCACTAGAATGATCTGTGGTATGGAGGGATTGTATTATGAGCAAAATTAATCACTGGAATTTAGAAGAATGAGAGGTGATCTCATTGAAACATGTAGGATTCCCAAGTGGCTTGACAGAGTAAACACTGAGTAGATGTTTCCCCAGATGGGATATTCTAGAACCAGAGGGACATAGTCTCAGAATAAAGGGATGCTAATTTAAGCCTGATTTGAGGAGGAATGTCTTCTCTCATAGGGTTTGGTATCTTTGGAAGCCCTTGCCAAAGAGAGATGTAGGGCCAGAGTGTTTGTGTATACTTAAGACTGGGATATATAGATTCTTGATCAGTTGGGGCATCAAAAGTTACAGGGAAAGGACAGGAAAGTGGATGTGAGAAATGTCAGATTAGCCACAATCCCATGGGCCAAATAGACTTCTTTTGTTCCTATTGCCCATGGTCTTATGGTTCTTGAGAAGGTGCAGAGGAGATTTCACCAGAATAATTCTAGGAAGGTTTAGCAACAATGTTGGATTGGCAATATTGGAGTTTTTTTCTTTGGAGCAAAGGAAGCTGACAGAACGTCAGGTTGAAGTGTATGGGATTAGGACATGTTTTGATAAAATAGACAAAGAAAAGCTATTCTCATTGTGGATGATAAATGGATGAGAGGATACAAATTTAAGGTTTTGGTAAGAAATGGAAGATGATTGTGAGGAGGAGCATTACACTAAAATAGGTGGAAAACTAAGTTGCAATGAAGCAATAAGAAATGTACAAATGAATGTGGATAGGTTTGGTGAATGAGCCAAAATTTAAGAGATGAAGTTCATCATGATGTGAGGTTATCCATTTTGGTCAGAAAAATCAAAAGGCAACTATTCGCATAAATTGAGGGAAAGTGGTGGCCCAGTGGTATTATCGCTGGACTGTTAATCCAGAGACTCAGATAATGTTCTGGGGACCCCAGGTTCGAACCCTGCCACAGCAGGTGTTGGAATTTGAATTTTACAAAATAATCTGGAAGTCTAATTTTGACTGATTCCATCGTCAATTTTTGGAAAAACCCATCTGGTTCACTAATGTCCATTAGGTAAGGAAACTGCCATCCTTACGTGGTTTGGCCTAAATGTGACTTCAGACCCACAGCAATGTGGTTGACTCTTAACTCCCCTCTGGGCAATTAGGGATGGGCAATAAATGCTGGCCTAACCAGTGGTGCCCTGAACCCATGAATGAATATAAAAAAGGAAAGAAATGGGCAGCGGGATCTGGGAGTGCTTGTGCATGAGTCGGACCAAGTTAACCATGCAGGTACAGTAGATGATAAGGAGGGCAAATGGAATTATGGCATTTGTTGCTAAAGGAGTCAAGATGACAAATAAGAAAGTGTCGCATTGGTAAGACCACATCTGGAATACTCCATACAATTTTGATTCCCTTCTGTGAGGAAGAATGTCATGTCATTGGAGGCAATTCAGATATTAGTTTAAAATCACACAACACCAGGTTTTTAACTTTGTACACCCCAGTCCAACACCGGCCTCTCCAAATCACAGATATTAGTCAGTTTCAGAGGTGAAAGGCTTGTTTTATGAGGAGAGATTGAGCAGTTCAGGCCAATACTCACTTGAGTCGGGAAGACTAACATGAGATCTAATTGAGATATGTAAGATGCTAAAGGAGATTAACAAATTATACTTAAAGTGGATGTTTCAACTCGTAAGACGAACGGTCACAGTTTTAGGTTAAAGGGTCATAGATTTATAACAGAGATGAGGAAAAATTACTTCTCTCAATGGGTCAAAGAATTCCTGGGATTCACGACAAAAGTACTGGAGCTTTGAATAAATTTAAGAAGGAGATAAGTTTTTAATTAGTAAAAGGTTAAAGGGTTATAGAGAGTGGGCAGGAAAGTGGACTTGAGGCTCAGATGAGTTCAGCGATTATTGTAATAAATGGCAGTACAGGTTCGAGGGGCTGAATTGCCGACTTCTGCTTCTAGTTCTTATGAACCTTTTCACACACAGCAGAACTCACTGCTTACAAGGGTGCTTGAAGTGGTGTTGATCAACAAATTGGAAAGGAAGTTGAATGGGTGATAGAGCGGGTGAGTTGAACTGACTGGATTACACCACGTACAGCCAGCATGGAGTCGGTAGTTTGAATAGGCTCTTTCTGTGCTGCAGTGGTTTTGACACTCTAACTCTGACTACAAGCCTGCCAGTCTTTGTGAATGAACAGGTGACTGCAGCTCCAGAAACTTCATTTCCTATTTTTGGATTTTTAAGATTGAATCCTAATAGAAACCATACGCTGGGAGATATTTTAATGCTGGATATGTTGAGCGTTTTATTTATGCACCGTATTGAATCACAGCCCATACAGAACAAGAAAAGAATCCAGTCTGTGTAACACAGGTAGTTTCTGTTATGTGCTGGCAATCATACAAGATCATTCTTTGCACCAAAGGTACTAGGTTACTGTGGTTACTGCTTTCCCTCCCTTCTCACTGAGTCTTTCCTTCCTTCTTATTCAGACAGTGTTGAGTCTCCCTAGGTTTGGGATACAGATCCGATGGTGTAAAGTGTTACTGTAGACAATAGGTGCAGGAGTAGGCCATTTTGCCCTTCAAGCCAGCACCACCATTCAATATGATCATGGCTGATCATCCTCATCAGTATCCTGTGCCTGCCTTATCCCCATAATCCTTGATTCCACTATCCTTATATCTTTGTTCAAGGGATAACTACAGACAATGTATATAAGGAGCTATGTTATAAAGACATCAGAGCACATAGAACTGAGAACTGTGTAAGGCACCTCATATTTTTCCTTTTTAGTCTATACATTGAAACGGAAGTTAGAAATAAAAAGAGAAATTGCTGGAAAAGCTCAGTAGGTCTAGCAGCATCTGTGGAGAAAATGACCATTTCAGGTCCAATGACCCTTCTTCGATTTCTGTTTTTGTTTCTAATTTCAGGTAACTGCAGTTCTTTTTTTTGTTTAATGTAAGTCAGGTATTGCATTATAGCTAAATACCAGAAGGGTTCTATAAGTTTGAAAGAGCAAGTGGTAAACAATTTTATCTTTGAAAGGCAAGTTACTTTCTGACTCAATGAGATCAATAAATTGAGACAGAGTGATGCCAGGAGTCTTTGAGTTAAGGAAAGACTGCCTGTTGTCAGCCTTTGGATTGGTTATGTTGCAGTTTACTGTACATCTCTAGTGCAGGACAAGGTCAGAAGTCACACTTCACCTGATGAAGGAGCCGGGCTCCGAAAGCTTGCAATTTCAAATAAACCTGTTTGACTATAACCTGGTGACATGTGACTTCTGACCTTGTCCACCCCACTCCAACAGCAGCACCTCCATATCTAGTGTAAGACAAGCAGAGACACTTAAAGCCTGCAACCTGAAAATGCTCATCTGATGCCACTCACTTGCTCTGAGGCTGAAAAGACAGAGAAACAAAGAAAGCTTGAAAGAAAGTGTTCTAACAAGAGAAGACTTGGGTCCACCTGATCAACCATCAAGATGTCAGACAACTACCACCTGGTGCATCAAAGAAAACTGAGAAAGACAGTCAAACACACCGTTGTGACCTTGACTTTCGTTCACAAGAATTTTCTTCCTTGTCAATACTTTATCCATCCATAATATTTGTGTCCAACCATCTGTTTTTGTGGGGTTTTTTGTCAATGAGTGTGTCTGTGTCTGGAATTTTAAGGGGGTATCGTTTGAGTCACATAGTAGACGAATAGGAATGCTTTCTTATCTATATCCTTTGTTAACACTAACTGTGTTGCAATAAATAGTTATTTTCTGAGAACGACAAAACCCGCTTTTGTCCTGAATAGCAGTTAGTTGGGAAATTCATTATCTTGCTGGTCCCCTTAGGAATTTATTCAATTTGGAACTCATGGAAAAGAGGGGCAAGATGATTGGCAGTCTTCTCAGTTAAGTTGTGAACTCTGTGACTGCAGGATTGTTTTTATTTTTAAAAAAATGTCTTTTTTTGGGGAATGTGGGATGTGGCATCACTGGCTGGCCAGCACTTATTGCCCGTCCCTGGTTGCCCTTGAGAAGGTGGTGCTGAGCTCCCTCCTCGAACCGCTGTAGTCCACCTGCTGTGGGTAGACTCACAATGCCCTTAGGGATGGAATTCCAGGATTTGGAACCAGCAACAGTGAAGGAGTGGCGATGTATTTCCAAGCTGGGAAGGCAAGTGGCTTGGAGGTGAAGTTGAAGATGGTGGTGTTCCCAAATATCTGCTGCTCTTGTCCTTCTAGATGGAAGTGGTCATGGGCTTGGAAGGAGTTGTCTGAGGATCTTATGTGAATTTCTGCAGTGCGTCTTTTAGATAGTACACACTACTGTTACTAAACATCAGTGGCGGAGGGAATGGATTCTTATGGATGCAGTGCCAATCAAGCGGGCTGCTTTGTCCTGGATGGTGTCAAGCTTCTTGAAGTGTTGTTAGGGCTACATTGATCCAGGCAAGTGGGGAGTATTCCATCAGACACTTGACTTGTGCCTTGTGAACGGTGGACAGACTTTGGGGAGTCAGGAAGTGAGTCACTCACTGCAATATTCCTAGCCTCTGACCTACTCTTGTAGCCACTGCGTTCATGTGGTGAATCCAGTTGAATTTCTAGTCAATGATAACTCCCAGGATGTTGATAGTGGGAAATTCAGTGATGGTAACACTTTTGAATGTCAATGGGCAGTGGTTAGATTGCCTCTTATTGGTGCTGGTCATAGCCTGGCATTTGTAACATTGTGGCATGAATGTTACTTGCCACTTTTCAGCCCAGGTCTGGATATTGTTCAAATCTTGTTGCATTTGGATACAGACTGCTTCAGTATTTGAGGAGTCACAAATGGTGCCTAATGTTGTGAATCATCCTCAAACATCGCCAGTTCTGACATTATGATGGAGGGAAGGTCATTGATGAAGCAACTGAAGATGGTTGGACCTAAGTCACTACCTTGACGAATTCCTGAGAAATGTCCTGGAGCTGAGATGACTGATCTCCGACAACCATGACCATCTTCCTTTGTGTCAGGTATGACTCTAACCAGCGGAGTGTTTGCCCCCTGATACTTGTTTCCAGTTTTGCTAGAACTCGTTGATGCCACACTTGATTGAATGTAGGCTTGACATCAAGAGCTGTCACACTCACCTCATCTCTGGAGTACAGTTCTTTTGTCCATGTTTGAACCAATGCTTAATGAGGTCATGAGCTGTGTGGCCCTGGTGGAACCCAAATTGGGCGTCTCTGAGCAGGTTATTGCTGAGCAGGTGCTGCTTGATAGCACTGGCGATGACATCTTCCATCATTTTACTGATGATCCAGTGATGTTCTTTCTTATCTTCCTTGATATGCTCAATAAAGTTTGGTAATGTTCACTCATCTAATTGTAGACCTGATCTAACAACACAGCTTCACTCTAAAAGTGAAGACTGTGCAAAATGCAACCCAAAATACCAACAAATCACGTACAAAAATTATTCATGAATGGAATTGACCATTGAGAGGAATCATTCTAGTAAGTAGAAAATGGTGATTGCACCCCCTCCAGTGACAGGCTTGGGATCTCCTGTGGTGGCTGCTGATAGGCTTCCTGATGAGCCTACCAACAGACAACTTGGGAGAAAAGTAGCTTGTTATTAAAGATCCAGCAAGCAGTTAGGAAATCTAATGCTTGTATTGGAGACGTCTCTGTGCAAACATTGTGCCAGGGTTGAAGTCTACAGGATAACGAGGATGTTGGTGCTAGGATGTTGGGCAAGATCTCGATGTGGGGGGTCTGGGTTGCTGGATCTAGGAGTTCTGTATGCTGCTGCTTGTGTCGGTTTATGCACCGGAGGAGTGCAATGGCTAGGGAAGGGTGGTGGCAGCAGGAGTATTGCAAAAGCATGGGCGGGAGGACAGATATTGCAAGAGCAGTGAGAGGAAACTGAGGCTGCAATGTATATGGGAGATTGTGAAATTCTTTGGTAGGGATATGGACAAAGATAGAGGTTGCAAAAAATGAGGGGGGGGGGAGGGTGGTTAGAGAGAGGCTGCAACTTGTCAGTGCAGAAACGCTGAGCCACCTGGGATCCAAGAAAACTTTAAATCATTAAGGTAATGAATTCCTTGTAAATTAATGTGGAATCTGTAGTTTAGAGCCATGTAAGTTTCGGAACTACTTTTCTTAGAAAACATAGAGGATCCTACTGCACTGAACACTGAATTGTTAATTAAGTTTGAAATTGAGATCTGTGATGCAGGAAATGAGTTGTCACTGCTTGGATAAAATGTCCCAGTAATGTGTATGCACAATGTGTCTTTAGGGTAATTACTTTTCATTTGTTGAAATATGTATCAGTTATTTTAAATGAAACCTGGAAACTTAAGTTCTGAATAAGGATCATTGGATTTGAAATGTTAACTCTGCTTTCTCTCCTCGGATTCTGCCAGACCTAATGAGTTCCTCCAGCAATTTTTCTTTTGATTCAGATTTCCAGCATCTGCTGTTCTTTGTTTTATTATGTTAGTTTATGTCAGTTATTTTTTGGTAATTTATGTACATTAGTGTCTAAAAAATGTTTCAGTTCAAACCAGGCAGGGTCATTCTGATTTCTCGGAGCAATGCCATGACCAATTAACTAGCAAATGTTTGTCACCTATGTTGGTGGGTTGAGGAAATAATTATTGTTTTGTGCTCTATTTTTAACATACTGTCTCATAAACCAGTTGAATTTCAGGTGACAAATGTTTGAATTTCCTTGTTTTGCCTACAGGTGAATTCCCTCCACCTCCACCACCTGTAGAAGGTTTGAGTCCGATGTCAACATTCCCTGGTGGATTTCCACCTCCACCAACCTCACTTCCTGATCAGTATGAAACCAGTGCAAGTTTAAACGTACAGGTGAGCAGATTACAGCCTACTTCTGAGAATAACATGAGTTTGAATTTATTCGATACTTTGATCCTTGTCCTGAAATACTTCAGTGGAGTGGTGTCAAATTAAAGTTGTTACATGAGATATTAAGATATATGACCAAACACTTGGTCATAGAAGTAGTTTTATTGAGAATGGCAAAGCATAACAAGTGAATTCCAGAGCTAAGATAATATATTTCAGCATCACTTTCAACCACAAAACCTGCTCCTCTGAAGTGCCTTTAGCAGTTCCTCCTAGAGCTTTTTGGAACTGATTTGTTCGGAATGTAAGCTGTGAGGAGGATACAGAGAGACTATAAAGAAATATTGACAGGCTAAACAAATGGACAACAAGGTGGTAGTTAGAATACAATGTGGGGAGAGGTAAGGTTATTCACTTTCTTAATACGCATGGAAAATTAGAACATTTTGTAAAAGGCATTGTAATTGTGAATGTTGATGTTCAGAGTGGATTGATTGTAGATGCATAAGGAACACAGGAAGTCAGCATCCAGGGAGAGGAAGGAATTAGAAAGGCAAATGGCGTGTGGATTGGAGTACAGGAGGAAAGAGATCTTTCTACAATTGTGCCAGGCTTTTGTGTGATCACATCTGGAGTACTGTGTACAGTTTCCATCTTCTTATTTAAGGAAGGAGGCAGTACAGTGAAGGTCCACTCGACTGGCCCCTGATGTGAGGGGCTGAGACAATTGGTTTGACATTCTCCGGACTTTGGAATAATGCCAGACACTCTAATTGAGGGCAAGCTTCTTCAGGGAAAGCACTGAAAGATTATGTCCCCCTGGCTGGGAAATTTTAAACAAGGAGCTGCAGACTCAGGATAAGGGGGTGATCACTTAGGGCTGAAATGGGGCAATATTTGGTCATTCAAAAGGCTGTGAATCCTTGTAATTAACAGTCCCAGAGGGCCTCTATGGATCGTTGCCTTGATATGTGGAGAGGATTGCACGCTCCAGCAATACCTTGAGCAATGCCATTCTGAGCTTTCACTTATGGTTAAGACCTTTATGACAGTAAGATCAGGAACTATGGGCCAAATACAATGTCACACTAAAGGTCCTTAATGGCAAAAGAGGCATGGAAGGATGATTGTGCGTCTCACTGGTTGTGAGGGTGTCAGGAGGCTGTAGACAATGTTTTCCCAATCTTGTGGCTTGACATGTTACGGAAATCTAACCTCCAATCCATCAAGATCATGTGGATATTGACATACTCCAAAGATCTCACATTGAATACAGTCACGCGCAGCCATTTACCAGGGTCCATTTGCAAGTCCTATTATGTCAAGAGAATTGCAGGCAGGGTCAGGGCTGTGAACCTGGCGGTCACTCATCTGTAAAAGGTGACAGTAACAAAAAGATAGTTTGGAAATCCGTCATGAGACTGTCGACATTGGTACTGATCCTTCTGGATCCTCTTTACTCACTCCAAAGGGAGAAGGGCCTGTAAAAGATGTGCTCCCAATACACTGTGCCGTTTGGACCCACATTCTGGGGAACATCATCTTGGCCTTGGCAGAAACCCAAGGACCTGAGGAGATGACATCCTCAGTTTGAGGGGAGAACAGATTATGGTTTGTGCACAATGTGTTTGAGATAATTTCTGGTAGATGTATCCTGAGAATGGCCCTAAAACCATAAGAAATAGGAACAGGGTTAGGTGTTCAACCCCTCAAGCCTGTTCTGCTATTCGATCATATCATGGCTGATCCAACATTCCACTTTCCGTCCTTTCTTCATAACCTTGATTCCCTACTGATCAAGTGTCTATCTATCTCAGCGTTAAATATATACAAGGACTCTGCCACTTCAGTTCTCTGTGGCAAGGAATTCCAAAGACTCACAACCTCTGAAAGAAGAAATTGTTCTTCATCTCAGTCTTATTCTGAGACAATGCCCTCTGGTGCTAGACTCTCCCATGAGGGAAACATCATCTCAGCATTTATCCTGTCAAGCCCCTTAAGAACCCTATATATTTCAATGCAATCATCTCTCGTTCTTTAAAACTCTAGTGAGAAGAGACCCATTCTATTTAGCCTGTACTCATATAAAGTCCCTCCATGCCATGGTCAGCACCACTACGTCACAGTGATAGGGACCCTGTTCAATTCCAACCTCAGGCTGTGTGGAGTTTGCAAATTCACCCCATGTCTGCATGGGTTTCCTTCAGGTGCTCTGCTTTCCTCCCACTGTCCAAAGATTTGCAGGTTAGGTGGATTAGCCATGCTAAATGGCCCATAGTGACCAGGGATGTGCAGGCTAAATGGATTAGCCATGGAAAAATGCTGGGTTATAGGGATAGGATAAGGGAGTGTAAACTGTTTGTATCCCTGTCAAAACCTCTTTTTCCACCTATTTTTGTGTTGTCTGAAAAATCGGCTACAGTACAATGTGCTGCTAGATTAGTTTAACTTCTGACTGCTGACTATCATGAATTAAAGGAGATATTTGATCTTTCACTTTATGTCCTTTATAAACCAATCACTGTCTGTAAAAAAAACTGTCATAATTTAGGTTCTAACATGATCTGGAATTGATTTTTAGAAGATGTTTCAAAGAAACCAAATGCAACTGGAGATTTAAGTATATGAATTCTGAATTCTCATTTTGAAAAACTTAAATCCCAAATTTGGATTTGCAGACCTCGCTAAATTGCTTCCACATGTTTATGTTGTTACTCTTATGTTCAAAAGACCTGAAGTTGTTCTTAGCTCATTTGCATTCCTACACTGTTAAATTTGAATGGACAGATCACTTTAATTTTGATCAGCTCATTCTGTTTGTAAATAAAGTTTGTCTTCTTTCATCTGCCTTTCCATTTCAGTCTCAATTACAGTTTCAATTTCATGGCCAAAAGAAAGATGTTTAACAACTAAGAATATTGGAACATTCATGGACAATGTCAGCAGAGAGTGTTTGGAAAGAAGAATTCACAATTCTATTAAGTGAGCTATCAACACTCCAAATTGAGACTGTCATACTAGGGAGAGGGAATTGCAGGCGAGACAGTGAAAGAGGGAGGTCTGAGATGCAGACTGGTCCTGGAACCAGCATTCCAATGGTAGGTGCTGCCATGCTGAAAAGTGCAGCATTGCAGTGCGGAACCATCCTGCAGGTAGGTCAGAGATGGGCCATAACTATGCAGTGAGGCCGATACTCGTCAGATGACAATGTTGATGGATGTAGGGTGTGTGCTGTCACTGCTTTTGGAGCATGCTCTGTGATGTTGGTGACTGGTGTCCAAGGCAGACGTCCAAAGGAGCAAGTGGTAAGCTTGCTTTCACTGCCTTGTCAGATATTCTTGGCAACTCATTTTGATCAGGCAGATGGGAGAATGGGAGCCTGCATATTAGAGAGATGACATTCTGTAGTAGGAAAGGTGATAATGAGTGATAATCCTCATTAATAGGTCTCTTGTTGCCCACTAATGAAAACCTTGTCTCGATATTGGACTTTGTTAGAAAATGCAGCTTGGTGTTGAGAAAGGCCTTACTCGACATATCACATGATTCTCTCAAATTTCTCACCACGGCCAAAGTTGTTCAAGGCCAAAGAAGATTCTGTCCACAGTGTGACTTACGCCCTTCCAGAGGAACCTCTGACAACCTCGTTACTGTCAGAAAAATTGCAGAGAATGTTGAGAACAATATCAGAAATTTTTCATTTCATTCATCAACCTGATCAAAGCATCTGAATCAGTAAATTGCAAGGTTCCATGAATTGTGCTTTGATTGGCAGATGGAGTTTAATTTAGATAAATGTGAGTTGTTGCATTTTGGTAAGGCAAATCAGGGCAGGACTTATACAGCTAATGGTAAGGCCCAGGGGAGTGTTGCTGAATAAAAAGACCTAGGGATGCAGCTTCATAGTTCCTTGAAAGTGGAGTCATAGGTAGGTAGGGTGGTGAAGCAAGTGTTTGGCATGTTTGCCCTCATTGGTCAGAACATTGAGTATAGGACTTGAAATGTCATGTTGCAGCTGTACAGAACATTGGTGAGGTCACTTTTAGAATACTGTGTTCAATTCTGGTTTCCCTGCGTTAGGAAAGATATTGTGAAACTTGAAAGGGTTCAGAAAAGATTTACAAGAATGTTCCAGGATTGGAGGGTTTGAGCTATTGGGAGAAGTTGAATAGGCCAGGACCTTTTTCCCTGGAGCATAGAGGTTTGTAAAATCATGAGGGGCATGGATAGGATGAATAGCTGGTCTTTTTCCCAGGGTAGGGGAGTCCAGAACTAGAAGACATATGTTTAAGGTAAGAGGGGAAAGATTCAAAAGGGACCTGAGAGCAACTTTTTCATGCAGAAAGTGATGGTGGAGGCTATTACAACATTTAAAAGGCATCTGTATGGGGTATGAATAGGAAAGGTTTAGTGGGATATGGGCCAAATGCTGGCAAAAATGGACTAGATCAGTTTAGGATATCTGGTTGGCATGGACAAGTTGGACCACAGAGTCTGTTTCCATGCTGTATAACTCTGTATTTGGATATCCAAGAAACTTCATCACTATCCTACAATGGTTAGCCTTATAGAGCTTTACAAAATCATGAGGGGCATGGATAGGATAAATAGGCATAAACAAACACATAGATCTAGATGCCATCTATCAACCCCTTAGAAAACGAACAGGAAATGACATCACCACAAACCCCAGGAACCCCATCCAGGAGAAAGATATAAATAGAAAGCAGGGGACAACAGCTTCGCTTCACTTGGAGGTCGCCACTGATGATGTTACCTAGCCAGGTAATGAAACGTCTGGATATCAAACCTACAGCTCAGCAAGCAAACCTACACTCTAAATCTCAACCTGAGCTACAAACCTTCACAAACCTTGCAAACAGGCAAAGTCTTTTCCCTGTGGTAGGGAGTCCAGAACTAGAGGGCATAGGTTAAAGGTGAGAGGGGAAAGATATAAAAAGAGACTATGGGGCAACTTTTTCACGCAGAGGGTGGTACGCGTATGGAATGAACTGCCAGAGGAAGTGGTGGAGGCTGATACAATTGCAACATTTAAGAGGCATTTGGATTGGTATATGAATAGGAAGGGATATGGGCCGAGTGTTGGCAAATGGGACTAGACTGGGTTGGGATATCTGATCGGCATGGATGGGTTGGACCGATGGGTCTGTTTCCATGCTGTACATCTACATGACTCTATGACTCTAAGTGTGAGTGTGAGAGTGTGGTGTCAAGCCAGTGCTGTATGTAGCCCCTGTACTATCTATAATTTCCCTTACAGTCCATTTACCATTTCAAAGATTAGTGTCCTCTGATGATCAGTATGAAATACCAAGTCGATGGAAAATACTTGAACTTCAGTTGCCTCTGAGCCAAAATGTAATTTATCACTGTAGACATTCATGCACTGCCGATTATGGATGATTGCAGTATTATTTCACATTCATCACAAATTTTACAAACTCTTTAGCATCTCTTCATGTCTCGTGATATGTCCCACCCATATGCCCAAATACCTATGGATCAGCAATCAGTCTGACAACCCAATGGTGGAAATCTATAACTCTGAGTAGATCTCATTCTCCAATCAAAGAAAAGCTGATGGCAACCAGAGTATTGTGAATCTTCCACCACAGAGGATTATGGCTACTCCATCATTGGACATATTCATGGCAGGGAGTCCAGGGAAATGAGAAGGGGGATAGGACGTGAAATTCAAACCCAAGATCAGCATGGTTATGTTGAAAGAGAAAACATGCTTGGGGCTGAATGGTCGATACCTGCTCCTTTCTCTTCTGTTGTTGTCTTACTTCAGCAGGAAAAATTTTTTTTTTGTTATTGTGTTAGTTTGAGGAGGCATTCCTGTGTCATGCTGGAGAGATTCAAAATTGAACCAAAAGGTTTCTTTGCATGACAGAGCCATAGAGTCATACAGCACAGAAACCAACCCTTCAGTCCAACTCTTCCGTGTTGACCAAGTTTCCCAAAACTAAACTAATCCCACTTGCCAATATCCCTCTAAACCTTTCCTTTTCATGTACCTATCCAAATGTCTTTTAAATGTAATGGTATCTACATCGATCACTTCCTCTGGCAGTTCATTCTACATATGAACCATCCTCTGGGTGAAAAAGTTGCCCCTCAGATCCCTTTTAAATCTTTCTCCTCTCACCTTATGTTTTGAACTCCCCCACTCCAGGGAAAAGACCTTTGATATTCAACTTTGTCTGTGCCCCTCATAATTTTTTAAGTTTCTGTAAAGTCACCCCTCAACCTCCTACACTGCAATGAGAAAGTCACAGTCTTTCCAGCTTCTGTTTATAACACAAGCCTCCAGTTCCAGCAACATCCTGGTAAATGTTTTCTGAACCCTCTCCAGTTTAATAATACCCTTCCTGTAGCATTGTGACCAGAACTGCACACAGTACTCCAAAAGTAGCCTCACCAACCTCCTATAATCAATGGTCTGAGTAATAAAGGCAAGTGTTCTAAACGCCTTCTTAACCTATCTACCTGTGACACAACTTTTAAAGAACTATGTTTCTGAACCCCAAGGTCTGTCTGTTTGCCAACACACCTCAGTGCCATAGGATTATCTGTAAAGGTTTTGCCCACGTTTGTTTTACCAAAATGTCAATTGAACCTTATCTAAATTGAACTCCATGGGCCACTCCTTAGCCTACTGGGCCAATTGAACAAGATCCCTTTGTAAACTTCGATAACCTTCTGCATTGCCCACTATTCCAGTAATTTTGATGTCATCTGTGTTTTTCTGAAGGCATCAGATTGTCAGTTGATTGCAGGAGGTGGGACTGTTACAACATGGTGTTTCACATTAGAGTGGTTTGAATTGGTGTTTCTCATTGAGCAGTGCTCATTGAGAGTGGTCAGAAAGAATTTATCATTTCAAGGTCATGTAGGGTTTCTTCTTACAAAATTCAACTTGCACGTTGTCTGTAAAAATGAATCAGATATTCCAGTGGGTTCGCAGACCGAACTTTTACCTCTGACCCCGATAGGATGGAAAAGGTCTCCATCTCTGAAATGCAGGCTTCCGATGATGTGGATTTGCCTGCGCTTCATTCCTGGTGGGGTCGGTCTGCAGCAGAAATCTGCCTCAGTTTAAGGTTAAGTTTAGCAATCCCATTCAGGAAGATCCAGATGCCGGCTGGCTGGTTTGGGGATGAATCATGTCACATGGTTACAGTCATGGGCACCTTCTTCCCTTCTGCAAACACTTCAGGTTTTTCAGTGAAATCAAACTCCTCCTGAAACCTTAAGGATGTGACATCAGAACAAAAAACAGCCTCAGATCCTCCAACTGGGATATTCCATTGGGATTCTGAACCCTTCGTTCTTGATGGTTTACCTTGCCCTAGACCCTCACTTCAAATCAAGCGATGATTTTAATATCTTTTCCAAATCAATCTATTCAGTGATGTTATGACACAACTCTGAAGCAAATGGGACTTCAATTCAGGTTTCCTGGCTCAGCTGATGATTAAAAAGGATTTCTAGGATATTGGTTTCAGCTGGAGAGCAGCATATGGAGAGTTCACAAGCCTAGGAATGCAAAGGTCTGGAGACTAACTTTTCTGAAAGTTTATGGAGGTGGAAAGGATAAAGAGAGAGAGAGCAGGCTGGTGTGATCTTGGCTTGAAATTGCTGAAGCTTTTGGTAGATTCACTTTGCTTCCTCAAAAGTGAAATGGCTGAAAAGAGCCGTGGTGGTTGGCACAAGCCCAATAATATAGTTCCCCCTCACATACTGGGATACAGCTCATTTCAGACAAACACTATTTCAGCTTGAGAAGAGCAAAATAATAAATTGAAACCTTTGGGTTTGCCAAGTTATAAAAGTCTTGGATGTGCAGAGGGTCTGTTTGCTTTGGCATTTCAAAGGTAATATGGCCGGTAATAATTTGAAGAGTGGTATTTTCACTGCTCTGTTTGCACACCTGGCCTCTCTTTGTGAATGTTTCCTAGTTTCTCCTGACCCTTTCATAACACAATACAGCTCAGAAACTAGGACGTCTTTCCTGTGCAGACTCTCTGATTCAATTATCCAATTATTTTCACTCATACCTCTACATTTTAAGAATAACTTATATTTATGTTGTACTTTTGACAGACTGAAACATTTCATTGGTCTGTACAGGAGCATTATTTTTTAAAAATGGCACTGAGCCACATCACTCACCGAAAACCTGCTCAAAGAGGCAGATTTCAACTAGTGCCTTAAGCCCGTGTCTTCTGGTCACTGCCTCATCTGTCACTGGTGCAATTTCTCCCACTCCACTCCTTCAAAATTCTTCGTTGTTTTGAAAATTTCAAATCTCTTCTTCATCTTCTCTGCTTTAAGCAGAATGTGGGATTTTGTTTCGCATTCTGGTTCTGTTATGAGACCTGTGATTCACACATCTGGAGTAATGTTCTGGAGATATAAACATCCAATCTATCTCCACAACTGGGGAATTTAAATTCAATTTATCCAATGAATTCTGAATAAAAAGCTAACTGTGATTCAATAGATGAAATTCTTGTCTCTGGGTCAGAACATTCTGGATTCAAATCCCAATCCAGGACTTGGATACCAACGCTCCAGGTTTAACAATTCAGTACAATACTGAGAGAGTGCTATTCTTCCAGGATTGCCATTTTTTGTGGGATTTGCTAAACTAAGAACATGGCTGTTCCCTTAGGAAGACATGAAAGGTCCTGTGATACTGTTTTGAAGAGAAACAGGAATGTGGCTGACAGTGTCCTAATGGGTTGATTTGCAGAGCAGAGTGGTGCCAACAGCATGGGTTCAGTAGTCACACTGGCTGAGGGTTAGACTGAGCAACAGTAAATGACCAGTGATATCTTTCCAAGTCAAGATGGTGAGTGGCTTGGAGGGGAATTTGTAGGTGATGATCTTCCTGTACATCAGCCACCCTTGTCCTTCCTGGTGGTAGAGATCACAGGCAACATTCCCTCTATTTTTTCTTTAACTGGATGAACCGTGTGGCAGCAACTTGTAAGTCATCTTCTAGATAGTACACACTGCTGCTATTTGTGAATTGGATGCCAACCAAACAGGCTACTTTTTTCCGGATGGTGTCAAACTTCTGAAGTGTTATTGGAGCTGCACCTGTCCAGGCAAATGGGACTGTTCCACCCTATTCCTGACTTGAGCCTTTTTTTTTGGGAGGGGGGGGATTTGGGTGGGGGGAGTAATGTGTTAAGTTGTTGAACACAGTGCTCCCAAACTCTGATTGCTGCTGAAGAAGATTTAAAGAGCCAAGAGGCCTACTCCTGCTCCAAAGTCTGATGTCTCTATGTTACT
Source organism: Chiloscyllium plagiosum (assembly GCF_037043375.1). NCBI lineage: Eukaryota > Metazoa > Chordata > Chondrichthyes > Orectolobiformes > Hemiscylliidae > Chiloscyllium > Chiloscyllium plagiosum. The sequence goes on along the minus strand of NW_028270151.1, from coordinate 28,706,839 downwards.
TTTTCATCAGCTCTGCCGACTACAGATTATTCTGAAACCCCATCAGATTCAATATTCTTAAATGAAGGAAACTTCCACCTTCAGTCAGTTGGGCTTATATTTGACATCAAAGTCACAAAAAGTGATGTTTAACTCACTGGGCGGAATGGACAAGATGGGCCAAAAAACCTGTTTCCATGATGTCTGAGAGGATGGCTGAGTCAGAAACCTTTAAGCTGTATTTAGATACTCACTTGCAGTGTGAGCCAAGAGCTGGAAAACTTCATTAGTGTAGTCATATCATTCTTGACCAGGACAGACACATGGTCTGAATTGTTTTCTTCTCTGCTGTTTAAGATCTATGAATCGAAGAGTGTGGTGTTGGAAAAGCACAACAGGTCAAGCAGCATCCGAGGAGCAGGAGAGTCAGCATTTCGGACATATGATTCTCCTGCACCTGGAATGCTGCCTGACCTTCTGTATTTTTCCAGCACCGCACTCTTCGACTCTGATCTCCAGCATCTGCAGTCCTCACATTCTCTCTCTATAGATCTGAGTCTATCACAAGAAAGAATAAGAAAACAATGAACTAAGCCAGCTACTCTGCACTTTCCATATATTTTCTCTGCCCAGAATGTGACCATATAATTCCAGCTGAGGCTAAGCCAGTGTTTTACAGAGTTTCAGCATAACTTCCTTTTATTTGTACTCCATTCTCTACTATTCATGCCAAGGATCCCATATGCTTTTTTTTAGCAGTCTTTATTTTCTGTGCCTGCAAAGTAAAGAAAGCTGCATTTGATGGTCTTCAATCTAAAGCAGACCACCCTGCGTCAGAAACAAAAACAGAAAGTACTGAAAAAACTCAACAGTCTGACAGCATCTGTGGAGAGAAAGCAGAGTTAATGTTTTGGGTCCAGTGTCCCTTCTTCAGAACTTGAGTCATAATCTTATGTCATAATCTTGTGGGCGGCACGGTGGCACAGTGGTTAGCACTGCTGCCTCACAGCGCCAGAGACCCGGGTTCAATTCCCGCCTCAGGCGACTGACTGTGTGGAGTTTGCACGTTCTTCCCGTGTCTGCGTGGGTTTCCTCCGGGTGCTCCGGTTTCCTCCCACAGTCCAAAGATGTGCAGGGTCAGGTGAATTGGCCATACTAAATTGCCCGTAGTGTTAGGTAAGGGGTAAATGTAGGGGTATGGGTGGGTTTCGCTTCGGCGGGTCGGTGTGGACTTGTTGGGCCGAAGGGCCTGTTTCCACACTGTAATCTAATCTAATCTAATATTATGTTTTCGGTTTGTAAGTCAGAAAGTGCAGTGTTGCAACATGGAGCCATGGGTTTGTACAGCATAGAAATAGACCTTTTGGTCCAACTCATCCATGCCCCACCAGATGTCCTAAATTAATCTAGAACTATTTGCCAGCACCCAGCACATATCCATCCAAAGCCTTCCTGTTCATATATCCATTCAGCTGCTTTTTAAATGTTGGAATTTTACTAGCCTTCACCACTTCCTCTGGCAGCTCATTCCATACAAGCACCACCCTCTGTGTGGAAAAGTTGTCCCTTAGGTCACTTTTACATCTTTCCCCTCTCACCCTAAGCCTATACCCTGTAGTTTTAGACTCCCCCACCCTGGGAAAAAGACCTTGGCTATTCACCCTATCCATGTCCCTCATGATTTTATAAACATCTATAAAGTAACCCCTCAGCATCTGATGCTTCTGGGAAAATAGCTCCAACCCATTCAGCCACTCCTTATAGTTCAAACTCTCCAACCCCAGCAACATCCTTGTAAGTCTTTTCTGTACCTTTTGAAATTTCACAACATCCTTCCTGAATCAGGGAGACCAGAATTAAACATAGTATTCCAAAACCGGCCTAACCAATGTCCTGTTCAGCTGCAACATGAAATCCCAACTCTTCTACTTAATGCACAGTCCAATAAGGGCAAGTGTACCAAATACCATCTTCACTACCCTTTCTATGTGACTCCTCCTTCAAGGAAATGTGAATCTGCACCCCAAGGTCTCTTTGTTTGACAACACACCCCAGGAGTTGAAACTTTATTGCTGGAACAGCACAGCAGGTCAGGCAGCATCCAGGGAACAAGAGATTCGACGTTTCGGTCACAGGCCCTTCTTCAGGGCCTGTGCCCAAAACGTCGAATCTCCTGTTCCCTGGATGCTGCCTGACCTGCTGTGCTGTTCCAGCAATAAAGTTTCAACTTTGATCTCCAGCATCTGCAGACCTCACTTTCTCCTCCAACACACCCCAGGACCCCACCATTAAGTGTTTAAGTCCTTCCACGGTTTTCCTTTCCAAAATGTAACACCTTACATTTATCTAAATTAATCCAGCCACTCCTTGGCTCTTTGGCTCATCTGATCAAGATCCCATTATACTCTGAGGTACCCTTCTTGGCTGTCCACTACACCACCAAGTTTGGTGTTGTCTGCAAACTTACTAGTCATTCCTCCAATATTTACATCCAAATAATTTATGTAAATGATAAAAAGCAGCAGACCAGCACCAATCCTCTGCACTACTGGTCCAGTCCCAAAAAAGCCTTTCACTGCCTGTCTCCTACCTTCAAGCCAATTTTGTATCCAAATGGCTGGCTCTCCCTAAATGCCATTTGATCTAATCTTGCTAACCAGTTTACCATGTGGAATGTTGTTGAATGCCTTGCTGAAGGCGATATGCTGAAAAATGTGTTGCTGGAAAAGCGCAGCAGGTCAGGCAGCATCCAAGGAGCAGGAGAATCGACGTTTCGGGCACAAGCCCTTCTTCAGGAAAGGCGATATGGACAACATTCAGCACCCTGCCTTCATCGGTCTTCTTTGTGACATTATTTTCCATGCACATAGCCATGTTGCCTATCCCTAATCAGTCCTTGCCTTACTTCTCAGATTGCCTTGGTTCTAGAATCACGGAGATGTGGGTCTAAGATCATCACTAATGTATAATTCCTTGAATGTTTGGACCATTGAGGTCAGGAGTTCGAGGAATTTTGTGAATTGCAAGAATAATTATTTTGAAAGATCTCTGTGACATTTAAGGTAGATTTATGAGAGTCATACAGCATGGAAACAGACCCTTCGGTCTAACGCGTCCATGCTAACTAAGTTTCCACCCTAAATTAATCCCATTTGCCTTCATTTGGCCCATATTCTTTGATTTCTTTCTTATTCATGTACCTACCCAAATGTCTCTTACATGTTGTAACTGTACCTGCATCTACCACTTCCTCTGACAGTTAATTCCACATAGGAACCACGCACTGTGTGAAATGTTGCCCCTCAGGTCCCTTTTAAATCTTTCTCCTCTGACCTTAAAAATATACCCTCCAGTTTTAAACTTCCCAATCCTATGGAAAAGACCTTGGATACTCACCTTATCCAAGCCCCTCATGATTTTATAAACCTCTATAAGGTCACCCTTCAACCTCCTACGCTTCAGTGAAAGAAGTCCCAACCTATCTAACCTCTCCTTTTTGCTCAAATCCTCCAGTCCCAGCAATATCCTTGTGAATATTTTCTGACCCACCCCCCAATTTAATAATATCCTTCCTGTAGTAGGGCGACCAGAGCTGTACACAGTACTCCAGAAGTGGCCTCGTCAATGTCTTGTACAGCTGCAACATGACGTCCAAACTCCTAAACTCAGTGGTCTGAGCAATGAAGGCAAGCATTCCAAATGCCTTATTACCACTCTGTCTACCTGTGACACAACTTGCAAAGAACTATGTACCTTAACCCCTAGATCTCTCTGTTCGACAACTCTCCCTATAACTATGTAAGTCCTTCCAATAACTATGTAAGTCCTGCTCTTGTTTGTTTTACCAAAATGCAACACCTTGCATTTATCCAAATTAAACTGCATCTGCAATGCCTCAGCTTATTGTCCCCAATTGATTAAGATCTCTTTATAATCTTAGATAACCTTCCTCACTGCCTACTCGACCACCAATTTTAGTGTCAATCACAAATGTACTAACCATACTTCCTCACTGCCTGCTATACCAACTTTAGTGTCATTCACAAATGTACTAACCATACTTTCTCTTTTCTCATCAAAATCATTTATATAAATGACAAGCAACAGTGGATCCAGCACCAATCCCTTAAGAACACTGCTGGTCACAGGCTTCCGGTCCAAAAAACAACCCCCCACCACTACCCTCTCCTACCGTCATGTCAATTTTCTATCTGTTGGAAAACTTTTCCTGAATCCCATGTGATCTAACTTTACTAACCAGACTACCATGTTCAAGGGCCTTACTCAAGTCCATGTAGATAACATCTACCACTTTACATCGAAACGGGTAGCACTGGAAAAGTATAGCAGGCCGGGCAACATCTGAGGAGCAGGACAGTCAACATTTTGGGCATACGCCCTTCATCAGGCCTTCTCTTTTGTAAAGTAAACTGTTGTCAAGACATTAGTATTTTCTTTGCCGAGTTCCGTGTTTTTCTCCACAGTAAAACCTGATGCAAAATATTAGTTCATATCTTTCCCTTCTCTTGTAGTTACACACATAGACAACCTCGTTGATCTCTAAGGGGCCCTATTCAATCCCCAGTTGCTCTTTTGCCCTTAATGTACTTGTCAAATAGTTTTTGATTATCTTTAACCCTAACTGCCAAGACTATCTATATACCCTTTTTGCTCTCCTGATTTCCCTCTTAAGAATGCCTCTAGTCCACTTGTATTCTTCAAAAGATTCATTTGATCTCAGTTGTCTGTACCTGACATTTGCATCCTCCTTGTCCTTGACCAGAGCCTCAATATCTCCATTCATCCATTGTTCCCTACTCCTTATCAGCCTTACCCTTTGCTCTAACAGGAACATATGCCTCTGAAGTCCTGGGTGTCAATTTTGTTTGAAAACCTCTCACTTGCCAGTCATCTCTTTACCTGCCATCAGTCTACCCCAATCAACTTTTGAATGGATACCGTCAAAACTGGCCTTTCTCTAATTTAGAACTTCAACTTAATTATGATCACTGATCCCAAAGTGTTCCCCCACTAGCACTTCAGTCACTTGCCCTGCTTTATCTCGCAAGAAAAGGTCAAGTTTTGCTCCTTCTCTAGTAGGTACATCTAAATATTGATGAATAAAATTTTCTTGAACACATTTAACAAATTCATCTTCGTCCAAGCCCTTAACACACTGGCAGTACCAGTCTACTTCAGGCAACAAAGAGTGTATAACTCCATACTTTTCATTCTTGTAAAGCAGTTTCCATGTTAAATGTGAAGCAGTTGAGCTGTGACTTACCTGAAAGAATTTATAATTTTGTGGGAGGTGTTAGTTGGTCCCTGAAACATTGCTGAAGAAGGGCTCATGCCCGAAACGTCGATTCTCCTGCTCGTTGGATGCTGCCTGACCTGCTCTGCTTTTCCAGCAATACATTTTCAGCCCTGAAATGACCTCAGAAGTGAGGTTAATTGCCATTTGTAACGCAATTTGATAATCTATTGTGGTACATCTTGTCATATAGTAAAGTCAGAGGACAGTATCCCCACTCCCATCCTTAAGTGGTCCAATTGTACTGTTAACCACCAGCTTTCTCTTTGTATAACTTTAACATTTCTTATTGTTGTCTTTTACAACCATTATAGGTTCCCTTCCTTCAAATTCTATGCTGTCCCTTACCACCACCAATGGCTGGTTTTATTTGTAAGTTGGAGTTTTTCCTTCTCATGGGTACAAACCACTTCTGAATAGCATTAAATATTTCTTTGAACACCCTCCACTGTTCCTTGGTTGTTTAATCTAATAACAGAGCTTCACAGTTTACTGCTGACAATCTGTCTCATCACATTAAAGACTACCTTACTTAAATTTGAAGTTCTAGTCCCCGATCTTTATTTGTCTCTTACAAACACTATGTGAAGAAACTAAATCATGTTATGATCACCACTTGACAAATGCTCATGAACAACTAGGATCACTAATTAAATCAGGCTCGTTGCTCATTACTAAATTCAGTGCTGTTTGTTCTCTTGTCACATCCAAGCTATATTGCTATAGGAAACTATTCTGGACATGGACTAGAAATGCATAACCTTTCTGGCAGCTGCTTGTCTGTCTCTCCCAGTTTATTGTTAATATTAAAGTTCTCCATGTATCCTACCCTGCCTTTGCTACGTTGTTGCCTAATGTTGATGCCTGGGCCAGAATCTTCAGGTTTGATTCCCACTCCACAGCGTGTTGACCTCAAAGTGTGCTCATTCTGGCCAAACAGGTTGATTCGCAGACATTAAATCTCTTCAATACGCCCAAAAAACTTTTAAGAGCTGGAGTCTCCTGGACAGTCATCCTGGAGAAGGCAATGGCATAGCACTGTAACACTTTATCTATAAGTGTGGTCCAATTCTGAGAAATGAGAGCAGAAGAAAAGACAGACAGAATTATCAATTATGCCAGTAATTGTGAATTGTTTAAGTATTTTGAATAGACTGCACTTTTCGGCAACATAATTGATATCACATTTTGTAACTGACTGACCACAGGAGCTAGCACCTGATATATGATTGCTGCAGATGGAATAGTATGGCAGAGAAGAAGGCCATTCAGCCCATAGTGTCTAATGCCGGCTCTTTGAAAGAGCCATTCACATAATACCCACTTTAACCATTCTTACGTTTGAGCCCTGCCCATTTTTTTTTTCTTTTGCAGACAATGGAACTAATCCTCAGGTTAGTCGCTCAAATAAAAACAATCTTCCTTGTGTTGAGTCAGGACACAGCAAAATACATAGATCAAAGCGGAGAGGATTGATTAGTCTTCAGGGTGACAGCAGAATGTAGAGGGTGCAAGAGGGCATATCATTTAGTCTCTGATTAAATGCTCTAAAAATGCTTATTCAGCCTAATGTAAAGACTGTGTCTTTTTATTTTCCTATCATTTTAATTGGGGACTGAAACAGAACTAGAACTGTTATAAAACTTAGGCTTGCGAGAGGATTTCTGAAGTTTTTAAAAGTAACATGACATTCATTGTAAGCTCTATTTATGCAGCTGCTTGTTCAAATTGTAGTCAAAGTGTCGACTGCAGACAAGCTGGAGCTAAAGAATGTGGAAATTTAGCCAGTAACAACTAGCTGATTGGTCTGTGGACTAGTGAACAGTTATTGATGACAAAGGCATTCTGCCTGCCAAAAACAATATGATTCCTGAAGAAGGGCTTATGCCCGAAACGTCGATTCTCCTGTTCCCTGGATGCTGCCTGACCTGCTGCGCTTTTCCAGCAACACATTTTCAGCTCTGATCTCCAGCATCTGCAGACCTCACTTTCTCCTCCAAAAACAATATGATTAGCAGGTAGCTGTACAGCTTGGGGTTATGAACAAGATAGTGAGAAGTATTTAGAGCTCCACCAGCTGAGGCATTCTCCCTATTTGTTGCAGTAAAATTCACTTTAAGACTGAAGGAAACAGTGCATTTTTCTGTCAGCAAATGCTATAAACTGTCACTTTTATTTAATAAGTCAGAGGCATCTTATAAGTATGAATGAGCCACCCTGGGGCTCTTGCAAACCAGTGAAAGCATCAGAGGTGAAAGACTAAGAAGCAGTGTTCAGCACAAGAGTTATCTCAATGGATCCTGTGAACAGAGACCACTGAAATGATTTCCTCACTTTCCCTCCATCCATAACATCCATCTGTTATTGTTTTCTTGTGTATGTATGTAAGGAGCATTTACAAAAGAGCATTAGAGTTTTACATAATATAGAAATGTGCTGATAATTCATAATTGTTTACCAGTAGCTTGAGTCTATTTACCTGTAACAAGTAGGTACTCTTGTTAAGTACAGAATCCTTGTCCATGCTTTCTGCCAATCTGGATTGGAAAGTCAAGTAAATTGGAAAATGCTGCATTCTTTTTGAAATCATTAAGTTTTGTGACATCTCTGGGAATGGTGGGGTTTGATTTCCAGCACACTACCCCAGTGGTACATGATTTGGAGATGCTGGTGTTGCCAAACAGACCAAGGCGACAAAACTACACCACGTACATACACGCCAAGAACAAAAAACTGGAGAAACTTGGCATTCTCACCAGTAATAGCAAAGCCCGCCCTGGAACCACCGTAGACAAAATTATCACTGCTGGGAAGTCTATTATCAACTTATCGGACCACACCCTTCAACCGGAAGAGATTGAAGTCCTGAGTAGGGGACTCAACTTCTGCGCCACCACCAAAATGGACCCGTTGGGTTCTGGCAGCACACATGGAGGAGTTCATCAGACGAATGAGACTCCAGGAATTCTTTCAAGGTGCCAGCAGTGATCCCAATGAGCTCACTGATGAACTGGAATAGTCATCACAGGGATCTGTAGAGGAGCAAAAGAAGGTGTCAACTTGGACCCCACCGGAGGGCCGCTGCCCTGGGCTTGACATGTATGCTGAAACCGTCAGGAAATATATAAATGCCAGATTCATCAGCCATACCCACAAGGTAGAGCAAAACATCACCCGTTCACAGCACAATGCCATCCAGGCTCTCAAAACCAATCACAACATTGTCATCAAACCAGTAGGGCAGTACATGATTACAATAGCAATGACAGCAACGACCTCTATTTATTTAGTGCCTTTAACACAATGAAACATCCTACAACACTTCTGAGGAGTGGGACGGCGCGGTGGCTCAGTGATTAGCACTGTTGCCTCACAGCACCAGGGTCCCAGCTTCGATTCCAGCCTCGGGTGACTGTCTGTCTGAAGTTTGCACATTTTCCCTGTGTCTGCATGGGTTTCCTTTGGGTGCTCTGGTTTCCTCCAACAGTCCAAAGAAGTGCAGGTTCGGTGGATTGGCCACACTAAATTGCCCATACTGTTAGGATCGTTAGTCAGAGGGAAATGGGTCTGGGGTGGGTTACTCTTCAGAGGGTCGCTGTGGATTTGTTGGGCTGAAAGGCCTGTTTCCATGCTGCAGGGAATATAATCATTGCTTATAATCTGATACTGATCCATGTGATATTAGGAGGAACAATCAAAGCCTTTTCTAAGGGATTGGTTTCAAGGTGGAGCTTTGATGAGGAAATTTCATTTAAGAGATGGAGAGGTTTCAGGAACTGGCCAGGAAGCTGAAGGCACAATCACCAATGGTGGAGTGACTAAATTTGGGAATGAGCTGAAAATGTGTTGCTGGAAAAGCACAGCAGGTCAGGCAGCATCCAGGGAACAGGAGAATCGACGTTTCGGGCATAAGCCCTTCTTCAGAAATTTGGGAATGTTCAAGAAGCCAGAATCAGAGTGTTGCAGAGTTCTCAGAGGGTTGTGGGCCTGGTAGAGAATTCTGATGTTGGGAAGGATGAGGTCTTGAAGAGATTTGGAAACAAAGATAAAAATTTTTAAAGTCAAGGTGTTTCTCTACAGTGACTCAATATGGGTCAGCAAGCACAATGGAGATAAGGGAATGGAACTCTCTTCAAGTTTCAACATGGGGAGAGAGGTTTCTTTACATGCCTCAAGTCTACAGAGTATGGAATGTGGGAGACCAACCTGGGAATAGTTGGGTCTGGAGGTAGAAAAAGCATGATGGAATGTTTCAACAGCAGATGAATTGAGACAGGGCAAATCTGATAATGCTTTGAAAGTGAAATTTGGAGGAATATGTTAATGCAGGAGAGAGAGACCGAGAGATTTAGGGCGCATATTCCGAAATGCACAAGAGACCAGAATTATAGGAGTTCAAAGAGAAGGAGGCCATCATATCGTGGCTGGTTCGTTAAATGAACATCATTATCGACTGCCAATTTCATCCTTTAACCCTGTACTCTTGCATGGTATTTCTATCTGAACTGTCATTCTCTTGAATGTCTCATTTGAACCCACCTCCACTAGTCTTCCAGGCAGTGCATTCCCTCAGTACTCGCTGTGTGTGGAAGTTTTTTTCTCATGTCACATTTGTTGCTTTTGCAAATGACTTTAAATCTGTTTTCTCTGATTTTTGAATCCTGTCTACTTTTGTAGTTACATTGTTGACAAGAGCACTAGCCCCAGAGCAGTTCAGGTGAAAACCATTGCACCAGTACAGATCCCACTGGTATGACAAGTAATGCTGTTTTTTTTGCTTATTATCTGCTTTGAGCAGCCAACATTGACAAAGTCCAAATACCTAGTTTATATCAGGGAGTGTTGGGGTTATAGTACAGAATATGAGACTGCAGCACACCGGATTCAGCAAAGACTGCAGGATCTTGAGAATTGACAGAATGTCTGTCTAATATGTGTGGCTAATGTTTAATAGTGTGATCACCGAACTGCAGTGTATGGGGGAGACTGGCAAAAGAACACTCTGTTTCTCATAAAAGTGTTTACCCAGTGGCAGTTCAATTGATCTAAAAGGACGACCTTCAGAAGGCAAAGTTGCGTGGTTAAAAATATTTCAGTCCTTGGCTCACAGTCAGTCCCCTTATCATATTAAAGTATGTTTGCAATCTGAAAAAAAAATCACATTGATCTCACCACACGTGGTTCAGAGGGTTGATTAGAGAAACTCATTCATTGAAGGGTCACAGAGCTGTGGTGGGGACAAAACAGATGCTGTGAAATTTGAGATAAAAGGACCTCTGGGTGGTTTGAATTCAACATGTTGACTTGTGCCCAGATGTTTGTCAAATGCTTCATTTAGATGTTTTCATAAAACCAACCTCAGCATAATTTGACTTTATATCTTGTTGATGAGGGAATCCTTAAGTAATTCCCAATTTAACAACAATTTTTGGAAATAGTCACTTGCTAAGACAAAGCTGGAGTTTTGTTAAAAAAAAAGATGTGTTGAAGCTTTTCGTCTTGTTCTTGTTCGGATAGATGCAAGAATACCAAATTTCACAAGAAAGAGCAATTTGTACTGCGTGAGGATAGGACGTTATTTATTAGGAAGGCAACTCTAGTCAAGGCAATGCCATGGAGCATGCCATGATGGGGAGATGCCAGTGTTGGACTGCAAGGGACAAGGTCAGAAGTCACATGACATCAAGTTGTAGTCCAACAGGTTTATTTGAAATCACAAGCTTGCAGAGCACTGCTCCTTCATCAGGTGAAGTGAAAAAAAGCACACAGGCACAGAATTTATGTGCAGAGAGATCAAAAGATCATACAAATGGTGTGAGTGGAATGTCGACAGGCTGAATCAGAGTCTTTGCAGGTGATCAAGAGTGTCAGACAGTGTTAGTAATGTGTCACCAACTGACTAGCCAGTGAAAACATGACCTATGATTCGATTATTTGTGGCAGAGAGATAATTACAAAAAACAAAAATAAAATGATGCTGGAGACAAACCAAATGGCTGGAATAACACGATAGGTAAAAGAATCGCATACTGAGGATCGGGCAAAGTAACAAGTAGTCCAAAACTGTAGAAACTAATTAAGATAGAGAAATCATAACAAGTTATAAAGATGATAATGTCAAAGTAGGATAGTAAGGAAGATTTTACAAGTACAGAACAGTGCGATGGGGTACATGTAGCGTAATATGAATCCAAGATCTTGATTGAGTCCCTTTCATGGGTACGGAACTTGGCTATCAGTTTCTGCTCGGTGATTCTGCATTTTTGCATGTCTCGAAGGCTGCCCTGGAGAGTTTACCCAAAGATGGGAGACTGAATATCCTTGACCACTGAAGTGTACCCTAACTGGGAGGGAACATTTCCATCTGGTGATTGTTCCGCAGTGTCCATTCATCCATAGACAACATTGGCCGAGTCACATGAGTACCTGCCATGTACGTGCTGGATGGTGTTCCCATGCGTGATGGTAGTATCTATGTCGATAATCTGACATGTCCTGTAGAGGTTGCCTTGGCAGGGTTGTGTGGTGTTGGAGTCAATGTTGTCCTGAAGGCTGGGTAATTTGCTGCAAACGATGGTCTGTTTAAGGTTTGACGATTGTTTGAAGGTGAAGAATTGGTGAGATATTCGTCATCATCGATACATGTTGAAGGCTGTGAAGAACATGGCGTAGTTTTTCCGCTTTGGAGAAGTATTGGACGATGAAGGGTACTCTATTGAGCGTGCCCTGTGTCTGTCTTCTGAGATGGTCATTGTGTTTTTCTGCTCTAGCACATTGGAATTAGTGATCGATGAATTGAGCATTGTATCCTGTTCTTTCGAGGGTATATTTTAGCATCTGTAGGCATCCATTGGGTTCTTGCATGTCCGAGCTGATCCTGTGTATATGCCGGGCTTGTCTGTAGAGGGTGGCTTCTTTAACATGTTGAGAGCAGTGGCTAGAGAAGTCCAGCATCGTTAGGTTATCCGTGGGTTTGCGATAGGGTGAGGTACTGAGGTGTCCGTCCTTGATGGAGATGCGTGTGTCCAAGAATGAGACTGATTCTAAAGAGTAGTCCATGGTAAGTCTGATGGTGGGATGAAACTTGTTGATATTATTATGTAGTCATTTCAGTGATTCCTCACCATGAGTCCAGAGGAAGAAAAATGTTGTTGATGTATCTGATGTATAGCGTTGGTTGGAGATCCTGTGCAGCAGCAAATTTTTGAATTTTTATTATCCATGCTTCTGTTTAATTTTTAAAATACAAGTTCCTTTATTCTACAATGGACAGATCTCTCCTGGCACGTGAGGCACACTCAGCCTGACTGATCATCCTAAATTGGTTGTTAATGGAATTCTTAATGCACGTAATGCTGTGCAATTGAGGAAACGTATCTACATCAGACATTATATACTAAGCTTTTCACAAAAGTGCTTGTTGAGTACAGTCAGTACTGTGCCTACAACTGAAGAGACATTTTGTACGATCTGCTAGTCTTTGTGGGATGTACAGCCCAAATTGCATTGGTACCTGCAGTTCATATACCACATTACTTACTTGTTTAGCCAGCAGAATGTTTGTTAGGCTTTCATGAATCTCTTGTCGATTGGCTTAAATCACTGTCCTTTGGTTCATGATCATTCCACCAAGAGAAACAGCATCGAATCTGACCAGACACCACATCACTTTGGTCACTTGATAAATTTGTTTTTGCAATGGTTTCAACAAGGTTTGTTCAGCTTCTAGGGAATGGCTCAGGTAATTTGCTTCAGGTAATGCTGCAATCAGAGTACACCTGGAACCAAGCCATGCATTCATCACATGGTCAGTGCACTGTTGCAGCATTGGTTACTGGGTATCTGGCTGTCTGCCCAAGGAGCTTCTGTGGAAGATCTAGAAAGAGTGAAGGCCGAACCCGTCACCCACCCCGCTCATCCATATCTGACCACCTGTTTATTTATACCTCACCACCCCCATTCTTCTCCCTCACCACGTTCGCCACTTCATCTTTCCCACACCATTCATCCAAAATGCTATTAAAAGTAAATGATTTTGGGATAAATTTCTACAGTTTTTTTAATGAATGCAATCTTTTGAACGCCTGATAGGCTGCTGTTTCACGTTTCCTTAGTTTTTGTGGTACTGCAAGGCCATGTTAGTTGTCCAACTGTACTTACCCAGAGAAAAGTGATAGTGGGTGGTCATCTTGAACAACATGGAGTACTTGGATGCAACAGGGTGGCCAGAAGCAAGAACTGGACACTTCCTATTGAACTGAATGACTTAGAAACAGAGCTGGTATGAACATTTGAGAACCAATTGGCTTTTATGGCAGTCTGACAGCTTCAGAATCATACTTGCTGAGGCCAGTTGTTAACTTCATAATTGCTATGTGTTTCTAATTCTAATCATGTTGGTGAAACCTGGAATCCTAGCTGCTGTCTTCTCCCATTTGCTCTGGTCACAGTACCTCACCCAGAGACCTTCTCGTCATGAATTCTGGAGCTCAGTATAGTCCTGTTCTCACCCAATGTCTCGAATCTCTACCAGGCATGGGAGTGCATCTGAGTTGGCTGTGGTTCCCTTTGTCAATAGCTCAGGGTGTCTGAGCTTGGCTACCTCGTGAAACAAATTCCATGCAGAGCGTGAATCGGCAGTGTAATTTTGCACTCTGTCACTTTGGGGTTAGAGATTGGGTCAGTGATCAAGTGAGCTATTTTATAGTTTTCCTATTTGAATAGCTACAAGTTCTTCTAACCCTTCAATATACTTCACTTGATGTTTTGGGATGAATTATAGAAGACAGTGATTCTCAGCTGGTGATATGACAGCCACAGAGAAATGCATCACGGTGTGTGCAAGCATGTCAAAAGCATTTTAAAAGCACAATAGTGATTTGAAGGTTCCCATCAGATATTAGATTTGTAGCCTGTCAGATTTCCCAAGACAAAACAACCACCTCCAATGAAGGGGAAGGTACAAGGAATTCCACTTGAGCAGGTGTTATTTTCTGGGTCTGTAGATTGTGAAGGAATAAAAATGGTCTTTATTAGAGTGATATGTACTTCTTGTCAGATGTGGGAGTTCAAAGAGAGTTTAAGGGTTACTGTGGATTATATCTGCCATAAATGCTTCTGGCTGCGAATCTTATCAAATCGAATGGATCGGTTGGAGAGACAGTTAGAAGCAATGAGGAACTTGCAACAGCAACAGTATGTGATGGATGGCAGTTATAGGATGGGTGGAAAGTCTCAGATACAGTCACATAGATGGGTTAACTCCAGGAAAGGTAAGAGAGGTAGGCAGCTAGTGCAGGAGTCTTGTGGCTATAACCGTTTCAAACAGGTATGCTGGTTTGGAAAATGTAGGGGGTGATGGATTCTCAGGGGAACGTAGCACAAACAGCCAAGTTTATGGTATTGAGACTGGCTCTAAAGCAACGAGGGGTATCTCGGGTTCCAAGAGATCAATTATGTTAGGGGATTCTCTAGTTCGAGGTACAGACAAACGTTTCTGTGGCCAGCAGCGAAAAATCAGAATGGTGTGTTGCTTCCCTGGTGCCAGGATCAAGGATGTCTCAGAGAGGGTGCAGAATGTTCTCACGGGGGAGAGGGGCCAGCAAGAGGTCATTGTCTACATTGGAACCAACGACATAGGAAGGGAAAAGGTTGAGATTCTGAGGGGAGATTACAGACAGTTAGGCAGAAATTTAAAAAGGAGGTCCTCAAGAGTAGTAATAACTGGATTACTCCCGGTGCTACGAGCTAGTGAGGGCAGGAATAGGAGGATAGAGCAGATGAATGCATGGCTAAGGAGCTGGTGTATGGGAGAAGGATTTACATTTTTGGATCATTGGAATCTCGTTTGGGGGAGAAGTGATCTGTTTAAGAAGGACGGACTGCACCTAAATTGGAAGGGGACTAATATACTGGCAGGGAAATTTGCTAGAGCTGCTTGGGAGGATTTAAACTAGTAAGGTGGGGGGGGGGTGGGACCCAGGGAGTTAGTGAGGAAAGAGATCAATCTGAGACTGGTACAGTTGAGAACAGAAGTGAGTCAAACAGTCAGGGCAGGCAGGGACAAGGTAGAACTGCATTTATTTCAATGCAAGGGGCCTAACAGGGAAGGCAGATGAACTCAGGTCACGGTTAGGAACATGGGACTGAGATATCATAGGAATTACAGAAACATGGCTCAGAGGTGGGCAGGACTGGCAGCTTAATGTTCCGGGATACAAATGCTACAGGAAGGATAGAAAGGGAGGCAAGAGAGGAGGCGAAGTGGCGTTTTTGATAAGGGATAGCATTACAGCTGTGCTGAGGGAGGATATTCCCAGAAATACATCCAGGGAAGTTATTTGGGTGGAACTGAGAAATAAGAAAGGGATGATAACCTTATTGGGATTGTATCATAGACCCCCTAATAGTCAGAGGGAAATTTGTGAAACAAACTTGTAAGGAGATCTCAGCTATCTGTAAGAAAAATAGGGTGGTTATGGTAGGGGATTTTAACTTTCCGAACATAGACTGGGAGTGCCATAGTGTTAAGGGTTTAGTTGGAGAGGAATTTGTTAATTGTATACAAGACAATTTTCTGATTCAGTATGTGGATGTACCTTCGAGAGAAGGTGCAAAACCTGACCTACTCTTGGGAAATAAGGCAGGGCAGGTGACTGAGGTGTCAGTGGGGGAGCACTTTCGGGCCAGCGACCATAATTCTGGTAGATTTAAAATAATGATGGAAAAGGATAGACCAGATCTAAAAGTTGAAGTTCTAAATTGGAGAAAGGCCAATTTTGATGGTATTAGCCAAGAACTTTCGAAAGCTGATTGGGGGCACATGTTCGCAGGTAAAGGGATGGCTGGAAAATGGGAAGCTTTCAGAAATGAGATAACGAGAATCCAGAGAAAGTATATTCCTGTTAGGGTGAAAGGAAAGGCTAGTAGATGTAGGGAATGCTGGATGACTAAAGAAATTGAGGATTTGGTTAAGAAAAAGAAGGAAACATATGTAAGGTATAGACATGATAGATCAAGTGAATCCTTAGAAGAGTATAAAGACAGTAGGAGTATATTTAAGAGGGAAATCATGAGAGTAAACGGGGACATGAGATAGCTTTGGTAAATAGAATTAATGAAAATCCAAAGAGTTTTTACAAATACATTAAGGACAAAAGGGTAACTGAGGAGAGAATAGGGCCCCTCAAAGATCAGCAAGGCGGCCTTTGTGTGAAGCTGCAGAAAATGGGGGAGATACTTAACAAGTATTTTGCATCAGTATTTACTGTGGAAAAGGATATGGAAGATATAGACTGTAGGGAAATAGATGGTGACATCTTGCAAAATGTCCAGGTTACAGAGGAGGAAGTGCTGGATGTCTTGAAATGGGTAAAGGTGGATAAATCTCCAGGACCTGATCAGGCGTACCCTAGAACTCTGTGGGAAGCTAGAGAAGTGATTGCTGGGCCTCTTGCTGAGATATTTGTATCATCGATAGTCACAGGTGAGGTGCCGGAAGACTGGAGGTTGGCTAACGTGTTGCCACTGTTTAAGAAGGGCAGTAAAGACAAGCCAGGGAACTATAGACCAGTGAGCCTGCCTCGGTGGTGGGCAAGATGTTGGAGGAATCCTGAGGGACAGGATGTACATGTATTTGGAAAGGCATGGACTGATTAGGGATAGTCAACATGGTTTTGTGCGTGGAAATCATGTCTCACAAACTTGATTGAGTTTTTTTGAGGAAGTAACAAAGAGGATTGATGAGGGTAGAGCAGTAGATGTGATCTGTATGGACTTCAGTAAGGCGTTCGACAAGGTTCCCCATGGGAGACTGATTAGCAAGATTAGATCTCACGGAATACAGGGAGAACTAGCCATTTAGATCCAGAGGAATATACAGAGATACTTGCATCTAGACTAGAAGAGATTGAGGTTCACAAGGAAGGGGTATTAGAACCACTGCAGAGTGTGAAAATAGACAAGTCCCCTGCGCCAGATGCGATCTATTCTAGGAACCTCTGGGAAGCAAGGGAAGAGATTGCCAAGCCTTTGGCATTGATCTTCAAATCATCATTGTCTACAGGAATAGTGCTTGAGGAGTGGAGGATAGCAAATGTGGTTCCCTTGTTCAAAGAGGGTAGTAGAGACAACACTGGTAATTACAGACCAGTGAGTCTCACTTCAGTTGTTGATAAAGTGTTGGAAAAAGTTATAAGAGATAGGACTTATAACCATCTAGAAAAGAATAATCTGATCAGGGACAGTCAGCACGGTTTTGTGAAGGGTAGGTCATGCCTAACGAATCTTATTGAGTTTTTTGACAAACTGACCAAACAGGTAGATGAGAGTAAACCAGTTGATGTGGTGTATATGGATTTCAGCAAGGCGTTCGATAAGGTTCCCCACAGTAGGCTATTATGCAACATGCAAAGGAATGGGATTGTGGGAGACACGGCAGTTTGGATCAGTAATTGGCTTGCTGAAAGAAAACAGAGGGTTGTAGTTGATGGAATATGTTCATCTTGGTGTCCAGCTACTAGCGGCGTACTGCACGGGTCGGTGTTGGGTCTACTGCTATTCGTCATTTTCGTAAATGACCTGGATGAGGGCTTAGAAGGGTGAGTTAGTAAATTTGTGGACGACACTAAGGTCGGTGGAGTTGTGGATAGTGACAAAGGATGTAGTAGGTTGCAGAGAGACATAGATAGGATGCAGAGCTGGGCTGAGAGGTGGCAAATGGAGTTTAATGTGGACAAGTGTGAGGTGATACACTTTGGACGGAATAATCAGAATGCAAAGTACTGGGCTAATGGTAGGATTCTTGGGAGTGCAGATGAGCAGGGAGATCTCGGTGTCCGTATACACAGATCCCTGAAAGTTGCCACCCAGATTGACAGGGTTGTTAAGAAGGCACACAGTGTTTTGGCCTTTATTAATAGAGGGATTGAGTTCCAGAACCAGGAGGTTATGCTGCAGCTGTACAAAGCTCTGGTACGGCCACACTTGAAGTATTGTGTGCAGTTCTGGTCACCGCATTATAAGAAGGATGTGGAAGCTTTGGAAAGGGTGCAGAGGAGATTTACTAGGATGTTGCCTGCTATGGAAGGAATGTCTTACAAGGAAAGGCTGAGGGCCTTGAGGTTCTCGTTAGAGAGAAGAAGGTTGAGAGGTGACTTAATAGAGACATACAAGATAATCAGAGGGTTAGATAGGGTGGACAGGGAGAGCCTTTTTCCGAGTATGGGCGTGGCAAACACAAAGGGACACAACTTTAAAGTGAGGAGAGATAGGTATAAGACAGATGTCAGAGGTAGTTTCTTTACTCAGAGAGTAGTAAGGATATGGAATGCTTTGCCTGCAACGGTAGTAGATTCGCCAAGTTTAAGTGCATTTAAATCGTCATTGGACAGACATATGGATGTACATGGAATAGTGTAGGTGGGATGGGCTTCACATTAGTATGACAGGGCGGCGCAACATTGAGGGCCGAAGGGCCTGTGCTGTGCTGTAATGTTCTATGTTCTAGAACTGGCTCAAAGGTAGAAGACAGAGGGTAGTGGTGGAGAGTTGTTTTTCAGACTGGAGGCCTGTGACCAATGGAGTGCCACAAGGATCGATGCTGGGTCCACTACTTTTTGACATTTACATAAATGATTTGGATGCGACCATAAGAGGTATAGTTAGTAAATTTGCAGATGACACCAAAATTGGAGGTGTAGTGGACAGTGAAGAGATTACAACAGGATCTTGACCAGATGGGCCAATGGGCTGAGAAATAGCAGATGGAATTTAATTCAGATAAATGCGAGGGGCTGCATTTTGGGAAAGCAAATCTTAGCAGGACTTATACACTTAATGGTAAAGTCCTAGGGAATACTGCTGAACAAAGAGACCTTGGAGTGCAGCTTCATAGCTCCTTGAAAGTGGAGTCGCAGGTAGATTGGATAGCATTTGGTATGCTTTCCTTTATTGGTCAGAGTATTGAGTACAGGAGTTGGGAGATCATGTTGCAGCTGTACAGGACATTGGTTAGGCCACTGTTGGAATATTGCGTGCACTTCTGGTCTCCTTCCTATCGGAAAGATGTTGTGAAACTTGAAAGGGTTCAGAAAAGATTTACAAGGATATTGCCAGGGTTGGAGGATTTGAGCTTTAGGGAGAGGCTGAACAGGCTGGGGTTTTTTTCCCTGGAGCGTCGGAGGCTGAGGTGTGACTTTATAGAGGTTTACAAAATTATGAGGGGCATGGATAGGATAAATAGACAAAATCTTTTCCCTGGGATCGGGGAGTCCAGAACTAGAGGGCATAGGTTTAGGGTGAGAGGGGAAAGATATAGAAGAGACCTACGGGGCAACTTTTTCATGCAGAGGGTGGTGCGTGTATGGAATGAGCTGCCAGAGGATGTGGTGGAGGCTGGTACAATTGCAACATTTAAGAGGCATTTGGATGGGTATATGAGTAGGAAGGGTTTGGAGGGATATGGGCAAGGTGCTGGTGGGTGGGACTAGATTGGGTTGGGATACCTGGTTGGCATGGACAGGTTGGACCGAAGGGTCTGTTTCCATGCTGTATATCTCTGTGCCTCTATTTTATCCAATGATTGGCTTGTGAGCCTTGACAACTGGATGAGATGTGATCACTTAGACACCATTGACGAAACACAGCAACACAAAACACATTGCGTTCTGAGTCATCTCAGTTCAGTGACTGTGTCATGCGACATTGTGAGTCATTAATTGGATAACAAACCTCAGAACACAGGCTGCATTTAAGTAGCTGGGAAAATTTGGTAAATCAGGTTGAGAAGTAGCAATGCAGTGTTCGTGGATGACAATTAGAGTCCAGTAGAAATCGATTGCAGACAAAGGTGACAAATAATTCCCATAGGTTGTTTAGATTTAATCTTGTTGCTGATAAATGCAATATTCAATAATATCTTAAATGTCTCAGTGGCAGCACTGCAATCCCATGGCACCTGGTCTCCTCAGTCAGACTATGTATAATCTTCTTGTCCCTATACTGTGTCTGAACTTTATTTTCATGCAACCCCATACTCCATCGGCCAACACACACATCCACGTAAAGGCACAGCAACAAGAAGAGACCATTTAATCCCTTACCTCATCTTCCCATCAGTAGTACCATGGTTGATCTATGACCTAACCCACCAATGCCCTTTAACATTTAATATCTTTGCTTGAGTAACTGAATTGATCCCAGTTTTGAAATTAGCTATGCAGCTAAAATCACCATTTGTGAAGACAGTCCCAAACCTCTGCCATCCTTTATGTGCAGAAGTGTGTTATATGTCTGCTCCTGAAAGGAATAGCTGTAATGTTTAAAATGCACAGTCACAGAATTATTACAGTGCAGGAGGAGGCCAAATCATCAAAAGTGTCTGTGCTGGCTCCCCAACTGAGAATTTCACCCAGTGCCATTCTCCAGCATTCTTCCTGTCATGCTGCCCATTCTTCCTTTTCAAATAACTGTCTGATTTCTTTTCGATAGAAACCACCTCCACCAGCTGGCAGTGCATTCCCGACCTGAACCACTCACTGTGTGAAAAACATTTTCTCATGTTACTTTGGCTTCTTTTTGCCCCCTCCTATTCTTGTATCCTCCATCCAGGGGACCGTTTCTCCCTTGCAATTCTGTCCAAGTCTCTCATCATTTTGGACAACTTGATCAAATCTCCCCTTAACCTTCTCCTTTCTACAGAAAACTGTCCCAATTTCTCCAATCTATGTTCAGAACTGAAGCTCTTCACTCTAAAACCTTTAATGTGAAATTATGAACCAACTCTGAGACTTGCCAAGCAGAGAATACAGAACTGGGGAGAAGACAGAGGGTGGTGGTGGAGGGTTGTTTTTCAGACCAGAGGCCTGGGACCAGTGGTTTTCCACAAGGATCAATGCTGGGCCCACTGGTTTTTGTCATTTATATAAATAGTTTGGATGTGAACATATGAACTATAGTTAGTAAGTTTGCAGATGACACCAAAATTGGAGGTATAGTGGACATCGAAGAAAGTTACCTCAGAATACAATGGGATCTTGATCAGATGGGCCAATCGGCTGAGGAGTGGCAGATGAAGTTTAATTTAGCTAAATGTGAGGTGCTGCATTTTGGTAAAGCAAATCCGAGCAGGACTTATACACTTAATGGTAAAGTCCTGGGGAGTGTTGCTGAACAAGGTGACCTTGGAGTGCAGGTTCATAGTTCTTTGAAAGTAGATAGGATAGTGAAGAAGGTATTTGGTATGTTTCCTTTATTGGTCAGTGCATTGAATACAGGAGGTGGGAGGTCATGTTGCAGCTGTACAGGACATTGGTTAGGCCACTGTTGGAATATTGTGTGCAATTCTGGTCACCCTCCTATCGGAAGGATGTTGTGAAACTTGAAAGGGTTCAGGAAAGATTTACAAGAATGTTGCCAGGGTTGGAGGATTTGAGCTATAGGGAGACATTGAATTGGCTGGGGCTGTTTTCCCTGCAGTGTCGGAGACTGAGGGGTGACATTATAGATGTTTATAAATTCATGAGGGGCATGGATAGGGTAAGTAGAGAAGGTATTTTCCCTGGGGAGGGGTGAGTCCAGAACTAGAGGGCATAGGTTTAGGGTGAGAGGGGAAAGATATAAAAGAGACCTAAGGGACAACGTTTTCACACAGAGGGTGGTACAGGTATGGAATGGGCTGCCAGAGGAAGTGGTGAAGGCTGGTACAATTGCAGCATTTAAAAGGCATCCAGATGGGGATATGAATAGGAAGAGTTTGGTGGGATATAGGCCAAGTGCTGGCAAATGGAATTAGATTAGGTTAGGGTATCTGGTTGGCATGGGCGAATTGGACCAATGGGTCTGTTTCTGTGCTGAACATCTCTATGACTCTTAATCTATCCTGTCTGTTTTGTAGTCTAATCTTTTCTTATTTCTCGTGTCTACTACACCGAGTCTCGAAACAAAGTGGTCCTAAACTAATGGGACAAAAATTACTCCCACCACAGTCTTCAGATAGTACTTACCCTCCACTGAATAAGACACGCGAAGGAACTGTGTATGTAACATTCAGAGACCTGAGGACAATTCATATTGGATTCAAAATATTGACTTTGTTTTTGCCTCCATAGGTGCTCCAGGAGTTGCAGAGTTTCTCCAACACTTTTTTTTAATTTCAGAACACCAGTATCTGTAGTAGTTTGCTTTAGTTACAGTGTAGCACAAGCTTTATTCAGTATCTAACCTTGTGCTGAATCTGTCCTGGAGGGAGCACAGAGGGAGTTTTACTCTGTATCGAATCTCCTGCAGTAGCTGTCCAGGGAGTGTTTGTAACACTTCATGAGGGCTGCAAACCCTCAATAAGACCCATCCGGATAGTATGGGATTTCAAGATGGTGGCAGACTAAAACTTCTGAGCTGAAGCTCATCCACTCCTTCCATTTAATATTTTTTCTATTTTCTTTTTCTTCTCTTTTCTACTTAACTGTCATCCTTGGACAGTATTGGGGGTGGTAGGTTGAGGCCCAGCGCGGACTCTAATTGAAACCAGTCAAGATGGCGACAGAGTAGCAGTGCAGCGTGCATATTACTGATCCTAGATCTCGTCTGCTCCATCCATTTTTAACTTCATTCTGTCTCTACTTTTTTTGTTACTTTACAGCTTAGACAGCATTGTGGTGACCAGTGTGTTCCTGACAGTGGTGGAGGGAGTTGGGTTTATGTTCCTGACAGTGGCAGAAGGAGTCGGGTTTGTGTTCCTGACAGTGGCGGAGGGAGTTGGGTTTGTGTTCCTGACAGTGGCGGAGGGAGTTGGGCTTGTGTTCCTGACAGTGGCGGAGGGAGTTGGGTTTGTGTTCCTGACAGTGGCAGAGGGAGTTGAATTTGTGTACCTGACAGTGGCGGAGGGAGTTGGGTTTGTGTTTCTGACAGTGGCGGAGGGAGTTGGGTTTGTGTTCCTGACAGTGGCGGAGGGAGTTGGGTTTGTGTTTCTGACAGTGGCGGAGGGAGTTGGGTTTGTGTTTCTGACAGTGGTGGAGGGAGTTGGGTTTGTGTTCCTGACAGTGGCAGAGAGAGTCGGGTTTGGGCCTAGTTCCCGGTGCAGGACCCGGCAACCTCAGCAGCAGCTGCATTGGATTGGCCCAACACGGTCACATGTCAGTGGTGTTGTCGGTCAAGAGAAGATGGCTTTACGGTTCTGCAGCAGTAGCATGCTGAAGGGACTCGAGGTTGGCTTCATGCTGCTGTTGGTTTCTGTGTCATAGTGCAACAGACCAGATCCAGGCCCATGGCTAAACTCTGTATGTTAAACTTTTAACTTTATTTCTTTATTTTTCCACTTTATGCAAAGATTGTGTACCTAGGTACCTATGTACCTAAGATGATACTGGCGAATGGTGACTTTGTACACTTTTCACTGTACTTCTGCATCTGAGTACTTGAGAACAAGTCACAATAAAACACAATTTTAATTCTTAACGGGGATAGTGTGCAGGGTACATTACTGTGTATCTCATCCTGTGCAGCACCTATTGTAGAAGTGTTTGATGGGACATTCTACATTTTGTCTCTGTTCAATTGTATTATGGGGAGAATTGTTCCTTATTGTGACTCAGCATCTTCATATAAGAGGAGAGAAAATTAACAAAGCGTTTTAAGTTATTCTGAGTAGCCATGAGTAAGTCGTGAGCTTGGCATCTCACTGCCGACCGGTTTACTGTCCCAACTCACATGGCTGGATCATGTTAGTGAACTGGCTGTAATTCTGCTCGAAAGTTGATGTTTTGGTCATGTGCTTTGAAAGAGAGTTGATTGTAATCCAGCAGTAAGAACCCTATGTTCATTACCCAGCTATATATATTCAGCTCCTTGACCAGGATCTGGCTGTACTCCCTTAAAGAATCTTATGCACAATTGAATGCTTATACCAAAAGTTTACTTGGGATTCCTGGTCAACCAGCAGCTTTTCCAAAACAGATTGGTCATGGTTGTGAGGTTTCTTTTGGCTCTGCTTATTTCCATCTTTGTGAGATAAGCAGGGACAGTATTAGCTTGTTCTGACTGTAATACTCAGAAACTGAGGCTGCATCCCTTCACATCTGCTACCAGTTCTTTGTAATACTGCATGCCTGTGGGACCATCGTTTAGGGATTATAGCCCTTTTGGGAAAAATGGAATTTACAACCTTTTTGATATTTCTATGGACCTTCCTTAGTCTGGCCAGCAGGTGTGGTTACACTTATCAAGTAAATTATTGACTGAATTCTGGAGGATAGGAATGTGTTATAAAGACTTGCTGAAAGAGCAAATTCAATTAGTTCTAGTCTCCATGGTGCTGCAAATTCCTACTTTTCTTCCTGGAACCCCCTCATTAACATCTCTGTGGGTGTATATACTGCACTACCTTCTCAAGGGGGATTAGGATGGACAATAATGGTGGCCTAGCCAGCAAAACTCACAATGCACGAATGATTTGAAAATGAAAGGGAGAGGATCAATACTATAACTTCTCTCCCTTCTCCGATGAGTAGGGCACAGCACTAACCACTAACCAAATTTGCAGCCAATCCACTCCTGACCTCAAACATGGACTCTGGTTCTTTGTGCTCTAAAGACTAGGGAACAAATTCCATTATGGGTCAGTGATATTGGAGGGGTCATTGACCACATAGTTAGGGCTCAGTGATGTTAGGGATCAGTGTTGTTGGGATCACTGATAGCGTAGTTAAGGCTTAATGGTGTTAGAGGTCAGTGTTTTGGGGATCATTGAAAGTGCAGTTAGAGCTCAATATGTTATGGTCAGTGTTGGGGGTCACTAACAACTTAGTTGAGGCTTAAAGATGTGAGGGTCATTGAAGTGTAGTCAGAGTCAGTTTTGGGGTCACTAATGTTGCCTGGGGTCAGTGATATTTATTTCCAGTAGAAGGGATGTTAATGGTCTGTAGGCATAGTGTTTGGGCCAGAGGTATTAGGGGTCAGTGAGGTCAGGTACCAAGATGACATGGTCAACAACAGTAACACAGGAATCAGTAATGTTGGGATAGTGGTTATGTTGATACTGTTCAATTTAACAACGATTATTTTGCTCCTTATGTCAGTCTGTTGTTGAGTGGATAGAACTGATTGAGTTGACTAGTGAAATTCTCCAAATTATTTCCTTTTAAAAACATTTTGAAACTTGATCATTGGGAGTATAGTTTCTAAAATAATTAATTTGCCAAAGCCTGCCTTTTAAGCAGTAATTAGAGGAACTGGATTTTGGCACAAGCGCCTGCTGTCTGCACATAGTTTTGTGAGGCAGGGATATCCCAGTTCGGTTTCTTAATACAGCTCCTAAAAATGTCACACAGTTTCCTGTGGTTTTTCTATTACTTTCTTGGATTTTTTTTCACTTGTTAGTGTTGCTGCATTTAGAAATATTTAATATCCGATGAACCAACCCAATTCTGCTCCTTCATGAGGTGTATCCTCACTCTCATCGTTCTAATAGTCTGATATCTTTCCAATTTCCCTCATTCTCTCTCCCTTTTCCAACTGTTATGTTTGCATTCTGTGGATCTGATTAATGCATTGGTTTCCTTCGCTTTGATTCATCATGCAGAATGTAAGAAGTTGGAAATGTAGATGTTTCAGAGAACAGGAAACAACAAACTCCTGGCTTCCAAAAACTTCCCTGACTCCCCCCTCACCACAAGACTGAATTTCTTCTACATATCTCTCTCTGTCCATTCTTGTTTGACATTAAAAATGTGCTGACACTTTTAAAATGGTTTTCTTTGGCTTTTGGGTATCTTGAGAGGACAAATGCAAGTTGTTCATCAAAGCAAAGCAGTCGTCGAACTAAATGAATATTATCTTGTTTCGCCTCAACAGTTCGTGCATTCAGTAATGCACAAACTCAGCATCGGAAAACAGACAGGGATGTTTCTGCTTTCTGGCTGTTGAGGAGCTCTGTCACAACTTGATACCCTTTATAACTACTGCAGGATGGAAAACCCAGTGCTTTGAAAGGCAGAGGCCTGGTCAGGTTTTCCACTGGAAGAAGGCGAAGATGATGTTACTGGGCTAGTAATCCAGAAACAGTGGGGATTTACAGCATCTGCATTTTTTTGGTTTTAACTGTGGGGAAATAATTCCAAAGCCCACTACAGTAAATTTAAATCCAATGAATAAACCTGGAATTAAAAGTTACCATATGGTATTCATTACAACCATTGTTAGTTGTCATAAAAACTCATCTAGTTAAAAGATCTCATTTCGCAGAGGAAGTCTGCCACCTTTACCTTGTCTGGCCTCCACGTGGCTTTTTATTTCTTTGTATCCTACGGTTGTATGTGCTAATGGGATTGGCTTTATTGGCAACCCCTTAAATAGCCCAGAGTCATTTGTTCATTGTGTAAATTCGATGCTCAATAGGATGCATCAAAGTTATTCCGTGGATTATTGGCAACCCTGACCATATCATTTCTTGCTATATCTTGGGGAGCAAACTCATGGTGGGCCCCAAGGCAGGAACTCTTGTTTCTCAGCAGTGCCCAGTCTACCTTGCATTACCTTGGAGGGGTAAGGTATCTTAACTTGTGGTCAGCAGGTGAAGCAAGCTGCTTCATGCTGCCAGTATGCAACAGCAACACAAGGGATGTTCACTACTAACAGGGTACTGCTGACAAAAAGATGTTCTGCTTGTCACGTAAATTAATAATGTGGTTTATGAATTTCAATGCCTCTGTTATGCGAAGACTGGTAGATCATATCAACAACATATTTCTTCATCTGTTGCAAAAAGCAAAGTACTGACTACACCCACAAGCACTCGCAAAACTGTATCTTACATTAGATGTGATTACATTTGGACAAGATTTGTTCGATAATTCAGAATATGTGAAAAATGATGCTGACAAACAATTTAAGATTATCAGTCAGGGTCACAGCATGTCATACTTATGTGTTCTTTGTAGACAGAAGGAACATGAAAATGCACTATGCCTGTTTCAATTCAACAAAATAAGTGATAGCTATTCGCTGGTTCATTTCTCAGGACAATGCCTTGACCAATCAGAGTCAATCATCCTTCCTTTTAAATTTAAATAAAACTTGACAGTTAACTTTAAGTCATCATTAACTAATTCATTATTCATGCAACACCTCAATCAATCAGCCTTTCATGGTATCACACCTCACTATGTTTGTAACCTCATCCATCGTTGTACCACTCACTACTTCTGTGACCCCCTCCAGCATTCCCACACTGCGTAACTTTTGTTACATCCTCATTGCCTTAGTTCCATCATTGATAACTATGCATTCGGCTACCTACACCCAGAATTCAGAAATTACCTCCGTTAACCTCTCCAGTTCTTGCTGCTCCTTTAACTCACTCATTAAAAAGAACCTCCTTAAAAAGAACATTTGGTTGCCTCCATGTCTGTGGCTTGGAGTCAACTTTGGTTTGATCACAACTCTGTGAAGCGACTTGGAAGTTCTGCAATGTTGAAGAAAATATATTAAGGTTAATTGTTGTTGTTTTAACCAAAATACTGCAGATGTTGGTAATCTGAAATAAAAAACAGCAAATGCACAGCAGGTCAGAGAATTTCTGTGGAGAGTAATGGAGTTAAAGTTTCAGCTCAAAGTTTCCCCCTCAGATTTGTTATTTTTGTAGTAAATGTATAAATTATCGTTTCTGCCGTTTCATTTAATTAGCTACATTTAATAAACTTGTACCAGATCTGTCTGTTCAAACAACTTTGCTATAGTTGCCTGTGCTCTTTCAGACTTATAACTACAAAAAACAGAGGATGCAGTTGGTTAGCTTTCAGTTTGCCAGTTGCTCAATCATTTTACCTCGTCTGAACATCTAGAGCGTGCTTTTGATTCTGATCCAGCTGTTTAACTGTTGCTCTTATTCATTAGAAGCTTTTTACCTGGCTCTAATATAAAAACATCCTTGGGCGGAACAGACTGTGCTCTCAGCTTCCCAGCACTGGTATCTGGGCGAGAATTCAGCTAAGGAATGAAGGTCTGGTGTGATTCAAGGCCATTTAATAAGGTTATTGGTTAAAAATAGGATGGGATGATGAATAGCAGCGGAAAGAAGTCACAATGGGAAAGAAGTAACCAAGTTGTAACCAAAGAACAGGGGTGTCCCTGATTTATGAACGTCCAGCCTAGGAGCTCTCTTACTTACGAACACAATCCTATACAGAGGTGTAATTTTAAAGATCTGACATATGAATATTTCCTGGACGTAAAAACCACTACTTTATATGATCCTGCATTGTATTCCAACTTGGGAACAAATCAACTTGCAACCAGATTCCAGAATGGAATCTGTTTACAACTGAGGGTCTACCTGTATAGAAGAAGAAATACTGGGTACTTGCAATAAATGGATGGCAACAATTATAGGTGTCTCAATCTGCATATACATGGAAAATATTAGATTAACAGTAGTAGCCTGGTTTAGGAGCTCAGACTATTTATGAGATAGGTTCTTCAAATAGTACATTTTTGAAACAAACAGAGAACAGGATATGTTGCATTTGATGTTGTATGATGTGACAGGATTAATTAATGACTTCAGAGTTAAGACATCCTTAGGTAGCAGTGACCACAATATGATTGAATTTTATATCCAGTTTTAAGGGCAGATGATTAGGCCTAAAACAAACATTTTAATTTTTAAATAAGGACAACAATATGGAAATGGAAGCTGAGCTATCTGAAATGCACTGGTGTCCTAGCCTAGGGGATAGATCAGCACAGACACAATGACAGTCACTTAAGGGCTTTTTCAGAAGTCTCAGAAGAAGTGCAGTGTATTCCTAAATAAAAATTTTAAATGGAGCATGCATCACCTGTAGTTCTCAAAATAACTTAGGGAATGAATCTGGGGAGGCAATGATCCAATGGTATTATTACTGGAATATTAATCCAGAGACCCAGATAATGTTCTGGGTACCTGGTTTAAATCTCACCATAGCAGTTAGTGGAACATGAATTCAATTTAAAAAATTCACAATTAAAGGTCTAGTGAATCCATTGTCGATTGTTGGGAAAATCCAATTGGTTCACTAATCTTCGTTGTGGTTCTGTTCGCCGAGCTGGGAATTTGTGTTGCAGACGTTTCGTCCCCTGTCTAGGTGACATCCTCAGTGCTTGGGAGCCTCCTGTGAAGCGCTTCTGTGATCTTTCCTCCGGCATTTGTAGTGGTTTGAATCTGCCGCTTCCGGTTGTCAGTTTCAGCTGTCCGTTGCAGTGGTCAGTATATTGGGTCCAGGTCGATGTGCTTATTGATTGAATCTGTGGTTGAGTGCCATGCCTCTAGGAATTCCCTGGCTGTTCTCTGTTTGGCTTGTCCTATAATAGTAGTGTGGTCCCAGTCGAACTCATGTTGCTTGTCATCTGCGTGTGTGGCTACTAAGGATAGTTGGTCACATTGTTTCATAGCCACGAAACGCCACACACGCAGATGACAGGGAATTCCTAGAGGCATGGCACTCAACCACAGATTCAATCAATCAGCACCTCGACTTGGACCCAATATACTGACCACTGCAACGGACAGCTAGAACTGACAACCGGAATCGGCAGATTCAAACCACTACAAATGCCGGAGGAAAGATCACAGAAGCGCTTCACAGGAGGCTCCCAAGCACTGAGGACGTCACCCAGACAGGGGACGAAACGTCTGCAACACAAATTTCCAGCTCGGCGAGCAGAACCACAACAACGAGTGCCCGAGCTACAAATCTTCTCACAAACTTACTAATCATCTTTAAGAAGGAAACTGCCATCCTTACCCGGTCTGGCCTACATGTGACTACAGAACCGCAGCAATGTGGTTGATTATTAAGTGCCCTCTGAGCAATTATGAATGGGCAATAAATGCTTGCACTACCACCAACGCCCTTGTTCTGTGAATAAATAACACAAAATCAAACTTAAGAAAAAGTCATATAACTGCCAAAACGAGTGTCAGTTTTGATGATTGGTCAGAATATAAAGAACAGTAGAGAATGACTAAAAGGTTAATCTGAAATTAGAATATGACAAGAAGCTCGCCAAAATGAGAAAATGGATCAAAAGCATTTCTACAGGTATTTTTTAAAAATTGAAAATAAAATGAGTGTTGGTTCTTGTGAGAATGAGGGGATAATGAGGAAATGTCAGCTGAAACAAACAAATATTTACTTCTGTCTTTAACAGAGGATACAAAAACCAGTGCAGGTGGATATTTGGAAGTGGGAAGAAGAGAGGAACTTAGTGAAATTACACTCACCAGGGAAGTGATAACAAGCAAACTGATGGAGCTGCAGGGTGATAAGTCTCCAGGTCCATCTTGCCTTCATCCTCGGGTCTTAACAGAGGTTGCTGATGAGGTAGTGGATGTTTTGGTGTTGACTTTCCAAAATTCTTCAATTTTGAAAAAGGTTCCATAAGCCTTGAGAATAGAAACATAACTCATCCCTTCAAGACATGGGGAAGGCAAAAAAAAAACAAAAAACGATAGGGTGTTGTAGGATATCACCGAAGATTTTTACCAAATTGAATTGCATATTCACTACCTCTAGAAGAGCCAAAGGTTTTTCAGCCAAAGCACCTTTAATAATGCTTTCTATCACCTGAATATCATTGAAATCACTGAATATTGCTGAACAGAATGACATAAAGGACAAATGGAATAATGAGAAATTTCAAACAATCATAACTTATGTTACAGGAGAAAAGTATATTAAATTTGACTTGTAAAAATGCTGTTCAAGAGAAAGCAACAGCAAACTGCAGGTTCGCCAAGCTTGCGAATAATTTGAAAAAGGCACAAAGCTTGAACATATTCCTTTGTTTGCAGATCATAAATCCCTGTATATGAATGTTTCTGTCTTATAGCAAGCGTACATGAATCACTTCTTAGCATGGTTGTTCATGTGTTTATTAGCACATTCAGACGTGTTGAGCAAATGCTGCCAATCGCAGAACTAGATCTAATAGTAGACATTTTCTTTTGGTTTATGCAAGCGAGGCCCTGGTTGAGTATAGTTTGTATTCTGTCTTTTACAAAGAACATTTTGTTTGATTTGATCAGCCAATTGCTGGGATATATAGCCTGCATACTTGATATTGCATTGGCCGTGATATTTAGACACTATGTCTCTCTGTGTGGTAAGTAATGTCTTTTTGGGCCGGTGCAGTATCCTGTTAATGGAAAAATACCGCTCCCTACTGCAAAGTAGCTGCATGAAACATATTTCTAATTGGTTGTTTAAATTTTTCAGATACTTAGCTTTCCAGTATAATTTGTGATAAACTGGGCACTTTCCAAGTCCCAAAGTGATAGCCAATGTCCCATAAGAGAATTTGCATGATACACAGCAAACAGTGATCTGATCAGGATAGCTATTATCCTGCAAGAAAGATACAATGCATTCTGTTTCTGTGTGAGGCTTGGGAAGACAGTAAGTGGCCCCATATCCTTAATCTAATCCCACTTTGACTCATTACCTGCAATCTGTATCCTTAATCACATTTGGAGCAAGAATCTTTTTACCTACTGGACAAGAGCACTGCCCGAGATTCTTCCAAAGTTAAATTCTGCATTTTAAAACCTATGTTACATCCCTCTGCATCAATGATAGACCAGATTTGATGTAATTAATCTATGGGGCAGAACTATCTCCTAAA
Source organism: Chiloscyllium plagiosum (assembly GCF_037043375.1). Lineage (NCBI taxonomy): Eukaryota > Metazoa > Chordata > Chondrichthyes > Orectolobiformes > Hemiscylliidae > Chiloscyllium > Chiloscyllium plagiosum. The sequence goes on along the minus strand of NW_028270151.1, from coordinate 28,674,891 downwards.
ACACTCAACACTGAAATGTTCCTTGAACAGTCAACACTTGGTGACCATATCTACAGTATGGATTGCACTGATGTCCACCAGCTATCACATACTCCAGCTGCAATACACCCCCTACCCAGCCATCTTTATTCCATTTAATTAGCTTGGCTGTTGAATATTTTAAAATTGAATTGTGTAACTGTATTCTTCTGATGTAATAACTTCTCCTGTTTTAAACCACTTGACCAATCAACCACTAATATTCCTGTGATGTCACACTTTAGCTCTGACAGCTTGAATGGCTCTCTGTTTCCACTTTGTATCTTTCAGTTTCATTGCCTTTTTCACACTGGTCTGCTCCTGATCCCCATAATATCACACCCAACTTAATCCCACTGTCCCTCTCATTCCCTTCGCACCATAATATAACAAGCAATATTATTGTACTCATCCCTTCATCAGCATAACATTTAATATAAATCTTCTTAGGGTCACAATCATTCCATTTAGATGTGGAGTCTCTGGAAGGTAAGGCTGATGTGTGTGCCTAAGCAGAATCGTTAATAGTGTTAAATGACATTTTGCGGCACTGTTACTTCTGTGAGTAGTATTGTTTTGGATTTATGTCACATTTTTCTCCACATTCGCATTGACTGTAGTTGATGATTGCACCAGTTCTCTACAGTCAGAAACCTTGCCCCCTTACTTTGCCAACTCAGCTTTCAGTTCCCTTAATTATTTACATCTTTATGTTACCCTGTTAAAGAGGAGGAAACAATGTTCAGGTTGGCTACGCTCATTATTCCCACAAGAGTGATCTGCTTCTGAGTAGATTACAGAAGGGCATTATATCTCAATGTTCGGCATTATACAAGGCACATATATTGTGTACAGACACGAGGTAAATGTGTGATGAATATGTGTTGCACACACATGTATCATGTGTATACACTACATGTAATATGTATTGTCAGCTATGTATACATTTATCATGCAAATGAATCGTATACATGTGTAAGACAGCAAAATGTTCACAAGGTTAGAAGTGTTGCTGTACAAAATGATTCCAAATATTTATGTTAACAAGTAATTATTGTTAAATTAATAACAGGCTCAGAAATTCACAGACTAGAACGCAGAGTCTAACTGGATATTTACAGAGTTGCACTAAGAGAGAGCTGCACTGACAGATGTCAGTACTGAGGGAGTGTTGTACTGTCAGACGGTCAGTACTGAGGGAGTGCTGCACTGTCAGACGGTCAGTACTGAGGGAGTGCTGCACTGTCAGACGGTCAGTACTGAGGGAGTGCTGCACTGTCAGACGGTCAGTACTGAGGATATGCTGTGCAATTGGAGGTCAGTATTGAGGAAATGCACCACTAGAGTTGGAGGCTTCGTATTGAGTGAGAGTTGCATCATTAAATGGTCATAGGAACATGGATTTAGGAACAAGAGAGTGTTGTTTACCCCTTCAAACATAGACAGGCTTTCTGTAAATCATAATCTGGTTGTGGTCTTAACTCCACTTTGCTGTCTGCCATCTATAACCTGAGTTGTTTACCTATCTGGCCCAAAGGTGGGGGTCTGAGGAAGGGTTTGTGGTGGAGTTTACCAGGCATCGTAATTTGGGCTGCTTCCTTTCATGAAATATGATATTTGGAAGCATTATGAACTGTAAGGAGGACAGTGTAGAATCTCAGAAAGTTGTAGACATGTTTGTTGGTTAGGTAGATAGATGGCAGACAAAGTTAAATGCATTGACACATCTTGGTAGAAAGAATTTGGAGAGAGGCAACACAACTGAAGAGTGTACGGGGGTGTTTCTGTGCACAAATCATAAACATTGCAGAACATTTTAAGAACAGCTGCTAAAGCTTACAACGTCCTCAGCATGTAGATGAAAAGAGCACAAGACTACGGGGATTATGTTGAATTTAGATAAGACACAATTTCATTCTCAACGAGAGTATCACTTCTGGTTCTGTGTATGCAACACTTTTGAAAGAATGTGAATGCATCAGAGAGAGTGCAGAAGAGATTCTTGCAATGGTTCCAGGGATGAGGAGCTTCAGTTCCATGAATCAACTGGAAAAGCTGGCACTGTGCTATTTCATATAGTTGAGAGGAGATCTAATTGAGGTATTCAAACACATGATAGGTCTGAGCAGAGTATATGGAGAAAACATATTTCCACTCATGAAGCGATTGAGATAAACAGGGCACAGCTTTAAAGTAACTAATAAAATAAACAAAAGTGATAAGAAAATGTTTGTCACACAGCGAGTGGTTAAAGTCTGGAATGCATTGTCCAGGTGTATGCAGATGCAATCCAGTTGTTCTAAAGGGGATTAGATGGTTATTTGAAAAGGAAGAATGTTCAGGTTTAGGGGTAAGTCAGGAGAATAAAACTAAGGGAATTGTTCATTCAGAGCCAGCACAGTCATGTCTTGTTTCTGAACTGTAACAGTTGTCCAATTCTGTAATTCTCTCTTGGACCACTCCAAATAGTAGCCCCATTCCTGAAGACCCACAGCAAATATTGACTATGCAACAATAGGCACCCAGCAAATAGTGACTCGTTCTTGAAGATACCCAGAAAATAGTGACCATATTTCTGAAGACAGTGTCTTTCTTCTAGTTCCTCAAAATCTAATTTGAAAAGAGAGATCAGGCAAGAGTACTTGGGTGGTGAAAATCTTAGGAGGATTTTGGGTCCTTTAGGGAACAACTGCCAATGGAATTGAGTCTGGACAGTGTACTTTAGGAATTCCTTCTGCTACTCTGAAAAGCAGTGTGGATATGGGATCAGTGCAGGGAAGTTTTATAAAAGGTGATCTTTCTGTTTCATTTCCTTCGACTCAATGCAGCTGATGTCCACTCGGCTGAGGCTAATGAAGGAGATTTGAACAGTGTTGTTAGAATTGGAGTTAGGTATTCAGGAATGAAATCAGGAAATATTCCTTCAAACAAGGATGATAGCAATCTGGATACACACATCATACACACATCAGTGGATACTGAGAATCGATAGGGACTTTAACTGTGAACAAATAAATCTCATTGTTTAATGCCATTAAAAGATATGAAACAACATTTGATGATAATCGGATTTAAAATCTATTACTCCATGAATGGATTGAATGGTGGAAAAGGTTTGCTGAACTGCAGTTCCTATTCCTATAGTCAGCAGGAATGACAGTGAGATTTTAGTTCATGGTCTAGGCACAGACTGCAGGGTGTTGAAAATCAAGGAACCTGTTGACCACAAGCTGACTGTCCAGTCATGTCCCTTTTCTAGACAGGGAAGAAGACCCTGGATGAAAGGCGATCGAGTCTGGATGCAGAGATTGATTCATTGACCAGTATCTTGGCCGATCTGGAGAGCAGCTCACCCTATCAGCCTCGCCCTCGACAGGTAAGGAATGGGCTATTGGTGATGGTTGGAATCAAATCAGATAAGAAGTGCCTTTGTGTTACCAGACACATGGTGCATTATCATTCATGGTGGGCTTTCGGTGAAAACATGCAGGCAGTGAATTTTACCACAATTTCTTCTCCTGCCATATCAACAATTATCGCTTCAGAAGAACAATAGAATTTTGCTATAATCAAGGGTTTGATGAGAAACCAGCCTTGCAACCAGGTCGTGCAGCTTGGTAAAGAGGAGCCTAGTTGAATGAGTGCAGCCCTGAATCGAGGACAACAGGTCACTCTCTGTTTCAAACAACAGCATTTCTCAAAATTAATTCCAATGGGACTAAAAGTAACCCACTATAAGTCAAGAAATAATTCTGATTTTTCATATCCCCTTGCTTGATGGTGGTGACTCTCACTAGATGAAGATTCCAGCACCTTCCATTATTGCAATGTTCACGCAAAAGTTGACTCATTATGCCCATTTCCCAGATGTTCGTAATATTTATCCTCTTGTGTAAGACCAGTCAGTAGTTGTCACCAGAATATTTAAGCTCAGGCACTAAACAAATCTGTCACTTGGGATTGGAATAATTCACATCAGATAAAACCTTGTGACTAATTTATAGTTAGGTTAACAGCCCAACTGGAAAAGAACTAAATTGAGGAACTGATGCATAGAATAGATGCAGAGTAACAGTCACACCATAGAAATGCCAGGCAGTGACCATCTTCAATAAGAGATGATCTAATCGCTGTCCCTTGACATTCAGTGGTGTTACCCTCACTGAAACCCACACTATCAACATCCTTGGCATTAACGTTGACCAGGAACTCAATTGGACTTAACACATAAACACAGTGGGCTACAAGAGCAAGTCAAAGCTTAGGAATACCAAGGTGAATAACTTATCTCCTGAGTCCCCAGAGCCTGTGTATCATCTACAAAGCCCAAGGCAGGAGTGTGATGGAATATTTCCCACTTGCCTAGGTAGTGCAGTTCCAGCAAAACTCAAGAAGCTTGACACCATCCAGGACAAAGCAGCCTGCTTGATGGGCTCCACATCCACAAGCATCCACTTCCTCCAGCGCTGACGCTTAGCAGCAGCAGTGTGTACTATCCGCAAGATGCATAGCAAAAATTCACCAATGAGCCTCAGACAACATCTTCCAAACTTATGACGAAGTCTCTCACCATCCTGATTTGGAAATATATTGTCATTCCTTCTCTGTCGCTGGGTCAAAATCCTGGAATTCCTTCTCTAAGGGCACTGTGGGTCAACCTATAGCATGTGGACAACAGTGTTTCAAGAAGGCAGCTCACCACCACCTTCTCAAAAGAAACACGGGACAGACAATAAATGCTGGCGTAGCCAGCAATGCCCATGTCTCACGAATGAATAAAAAAAAGTAAAACTCACTCTACATTGCCCCCATTAGCATTCCCAGCACTGGCACAGCACGAGATTTGAGTCAGGGTAAATCTTCCTCTACACTGTCCCCAACGAACATTCTCAGAACAAATACAGTCTGGGATTAGACCCAAAATAAATCTCTCATACACTGACCCCATGACAAATTCCCAAGACAGGTATATATCGGGTTATATGCAGGAAATATTCACTCTGCACTGCCCCATTAAACACTTTCGGGCAGGTACAGCATGAGGTTACTTGCAACATGAAGCTTTCTCTACATTTTCCCCATCAAATACTTGCAGGATAGTTACAGCACAGGGTTACATGCAGAGTAAAACTCCCTCTGTCCTCATCACACACTCCCAGGATAGCTTCAACGCAGAGTTAGATGCAGCTAATGCTGTTGTAGGTTTAGGTGATGATTAACTGTATCGTGAGAAATTTGTATTATGTCAGGTAGTGGGATATATAAAGGTGTAGATCTGGTGATGGTTGAAAATTAGCTGATTAAGCCGATTAAATATTTGAAGAGAGAACTTAAACAAATCTCACTGTGTTCAGTGTTTTAAAGATGTCACTTTCGGATATTGCTGGATTATTCTGTCCATGGTTCAGCTAATTAAACATTTTATTTGGGCATTTACCTCCTACTGCGTTTTGAAGCGTTTAGTAATGTGAGTGGCCTCTTCACTCAGTGAGTGGTAATTGCTGCAATCTTTTGTGTCTTTGCTCTGATGTGTGTGGTCTCTAGGTAACTGAATGATGACAAAAACAATTCTGCTCCATATGAGAAAGAAACGTGCTAGATATTTATCACAGCCGTGTTTTCTGGAGTGAATCAGCGTCTCAGCTCATTTCAAATCTCATCAAAACCCTTCAAATTACTGATAAGCAGTTACCTCTGAGGTTATTAAAAAATTTTATTGCACAGAAAATTATGAACTCTTTCCTAACTCAATGAAAGATATGCTGTAAATTGTTTTCACTCTGCTTCTTCTTCACTAATTCTAACCTCTGGCATCTCCTGCTTATCATCATTTCTTCATTTGAATGCCCACATATTGCCAGGCTGGCCTTTGGGGGTAGAGTGAGCATTAGGGAGGCTAAAGAGGACACAATATGGCAGTGAATCTTCTGTAGTTCCTTGTCCAATATTCACAGCGATTCCATTAGATGGAAACCAGGGATGCAGAGATCTCCCATCTCATCAGATATTGCAGGCACTTGGAGGCATCATGATCTCAGTATTAGTGATAAGATCCACATTTCGACCCTCACAGGCGGTTGCTATTTCTGGACTTTTTTATAGAATTGATACAATGCAAAAGGAGACCATTCAGCCCATTGTTTAAGCACAGCTTTTCTACTGGAGGTAACTGGCTATTGATAATATCTGCCGAAATACATATGCATCATTTATTGGATATTTGTGCCACTCTGTTATAAATATGCGTGAATGTGACTATGATTTTGCACTGATTGATAGGAATGAATTTAAATCACACTCAGTGTAGATCAATCATATTCACTTTCTTCAAAAGCCCTGTCTCAAGCTGCCAGACTCTGCAGGCTACAATGAACTTGAAAGCAAAGTAGGCACCAACATATTGTTAATTTTTTCCACTTTTTCTTGTATATACAGCAGGGTTAGCATTTATTTTCCATCTCTAATTATCCTGGACAAGGTGATAGTGAGCCACCTCCTCAAACATGGCGTGCAGTGTAGGGACACCCACAGTGCTCTTACAGACAAAGGTCTACAAAGTTTCAGCAGTCAAAATATCATGATACGTTTCCAACTCAGAATGGTGTGAGGCTTGGGCAGGAACTTGCAGGTGATGGCCTTCTCATGTATCTGCTGCTCATAATAGTGGAGATCACAGGATTTGAGGATGCTCTGAAAGGTTTGAGTTGATGAGCTGCTGCAGTGTGTCCTGTTGTTGGTATACTGTATGTCATTGGTAAAGGAAGATTTTATAGAATGGGGTGGATTTAGTACCAATCAACATCCAAGCAGTCTGCAACGTCCTGAGTAGTGCCAAGCGTATAGAGTTGTTGGAGCTGCACTCATCCAGGCAAATGGGAAGTATTCCATGACACTCCTGACTCATGCCTTGTCGGTGGTGGACAGGTTTTGGGGACACAGGAGATGAGTTATACAGGATTCCCAGACCCTGACCTGTTCAGTTATCTCATGCTGTCTCCTGGGTCATTGCGTGCTTAAATTTACTGCAGAATTTTCCCCATTGTGTAACATTCCTCAAATAATATTTCCTCACCAAATATCCTGTTTACTAACTCCTGTCAAATGTTCACACTGCAAAGGTTATGTGCCTTGAACATTCCAGCAATAATCCTGAAAACATGTGCTCCAGAACTTGCTGTGCCCAAACCAAGCTGTTCCAGTACAGCTGCAACACTGGCATCTACTGACAATGTGGAAAATTGCCCTGAAATGTGCTATAAACAAAAAGTAGGACAAATCCAACCCAGCCAATTTCTGCCCTATCAGTCTACTTTCAATCATCAACAAAGTAATGGAAGATGTCATTAACAATGCTAACAGGGAGCACTTACTGAACAATAACCTGTGCAGTGATGCCCAGTTTGGAAGCCACCAGGATCTCCTTATAGTCTTGTTCCAAATATGAACAGAAGGTCAGAAATCCCAAGGTGAAGTGAGAGTGACCACCCTTGACAAGAAGGTAGCATTTGACTTAGTGTACCACTAAGGAACCCTGGTGAATGAATCAATGGGAATGAGGGAAAACTCTCCACTGGTCAGAGTCTTATGTAGCACAATGGATGATGGCTGTAGTTGTTGAAGATCAATTGTCTCAGCTCCAGGACATCTGTGTCAGAAATCCTCAGGGGAGTGTTCAAGGCCCAACCATTTTCAGCAGCATTGTCAATGACTTTGCCTTTATCGTAAGATCACAAGTGGGGATGTTTGCAAATGATTGCACAATATTCTCTGTATTATATTCTGTCTGTCATATTCTGTCCATGTTGTATTCCAATGTAATTTTTTGCATGTCATTTCATTTGTACGTTGACATTCTTTGTGAGATTTTCCAACTGACATTTGGAAATTTAGATACCCCTTATATCTTTCAAAGGATTACTGAATGTCTTTGGTTTAACTATTGAATCTCAGATCACAAATCCAGCAAACAATGCTACTTTGTAATAATAATCCAGCCTAGAGCTAAAATTGTCCTTGTGATACCTTTGAGCGCAAGGTTTGAGTGAAAGAACAATTCTCTGAGATTCAATGCCACATCTTCATTTATTATTAGGTTTTCACATCAGTCAAAGCTGTTTGTGAAATTGCTTTGGTCAGAAACTGCACCAGACTCTGCAGAATATAATCACAGTGAAGGAGTTGAATGCACATTTTTGATATACTTTTCAAATTGAGAGACAAAACATTGAGTTGAGGAACTTTGGTGGCTTATGTCAAATATCATTTCCCAGGGATCAGTGCATTTCACTCAAAATATAAATAAATGCAAGGATCAAGTGTAAAGCTGATAATTGATGACATGAAACTGTGGAGGATTTTGTACTGTATCAAACAGCACATCAATGGCACTGAGGAATTGTCAAGTAGGAAAACATAATGTAAATGGGTACTTACAGCTGAGATCTTGTATCAATGAAGGCTGAGGATAGATCATGGAATCTTTCTGTTCTGTGTGTGACTGAGTATGTAATGTATTTGTCACTTGAACAGCAGGTACGTTCATTGTGCTTTAATATGTTAACATCACTGCCTGCATGTTCTCAGATGGTTCCTGTTCTCATTGTTCTTTATCATCACACTGTCCCATCTCTTGGTTTTTCTGGGCATTGGATGTTTACACAACTACTCATAGAGGTTGCATCCCTTTTAACATGTTACCGCTCTTCATGATCTCTAATCCTTTGTTCATCCTTGTTCTAGCTTAATTTTCACTCAAGTAGTTCCAGGTCACTGCACATAGGTCCCCAGTCTTGTTTCTTAGTTCTGCTTTAATACAAGTTTCTCCTTGGTCTGTTTCTCTGATCTACTCTACTGTGCTGATATCAGAGTAACATGGATAATTTTTTTCATCCTTTTCATATTCGTATCCCATTCATCAGTCAGACAACAGAAGGGATGAGTGATTTTAAAAAAAGGGTAGAAGGGGCATGAATTTTCTTTGAAGATGCTTATAGTATATTTGGAAATAACCCTCTGTGTTTCACACTGATGTCTTAAATAACGGTCTTCTCAACAGTGGTTCCTTCCTCATTGCTGAAGGTACAGGTAAGCATGTGAATTAGGAGCAGGAGAAGGCCACTGGGCCATTCAGTCTGCTTTACCATTTAATAAGACCATGGCTGATCTGATGACTCCACATTCTATCTAACCTCCAAAAAGCTTTCATCCATCTACCTCTGCTATAAAACATTCAAAGACACTGCTTCAAATGCCTTTGACTCATGACCTTCTGTGAGATCAAGTTCCTCCTCGTTTCGGTCTTAAATAGGTGAACCCGTATTTTTAATCAGTAGCCCCCAGTTCTAGAATCTGTGGAGTAAACATCTTTCCAACACCCACACTAGATCTCATATGTTTCAAACAAATGGCCTTTTAGTCTTCTACACTCTATTCATCTGAAGTTGAGATGTGGATCCAGAGACAGCAGCTACTTTATTCAAATGCCATTTCCTATTAATCACCCCAAGTAGTGTGTGATAATGGCCAATTTAACTTGTGATGATGTATCAGATCCAACTGCTAGAAGTTGGCAAGGATGACGGAGTTTACATAGAGACTGGAGAAACTGAGTTGTCCTCCACAGGACAGAGAATCTTCAAGGAAGATTTAATTAAGGTGTTCAAAATCATGAAATGTTTTAATAAAGTAGGAAAAACAGTTTCCACTGGCAGGAGGGTCAGTAATCAGGGGACTCTGATTGAACATAATTGGCAAAAGAACCAAAGATAAAATAGGAAATTGCTTTTTGGGAGGTAAGTTGTTGGAATGCACTGCCTGAAAGCAATTTCAGATATAACTGAACTGGTTAAATGCTTGAAGTGGATAAATTTGCAGGGATTTGGGGAAGAAATGGGAAAGGAGTGGAACCAATTGAATTGCTGTTTTGAAGAGCATTAAGAGCCAAGGGGAGTTATCTGGTGCTGGATCCTGTAATTTTCTGAGGCTGTCTTTATCAATAATTGCATTACTCACCGGAGGAGGAGTAGGGATGCAACCTGCGAGTCACAATTGAACGAAGGATGACTTTCAGTGATATCCACTTCATCCCCTGCAGCTAGCTTATTAGATCCCACAATTAAGGCAATGGCTCTGCCTTGGAATCTTTCTTCTCTGTTAAGGACTCGGTAACGTGATATATTTACCAGGTGAGTAAGGACAGCTGGTTCTCTGCTTCTTCAGGTCCAAGTGAAGAGGTCTTCATTGCTGACTTCTGACTCCATGTTTTTCCTCTTCTGTTTGCTTAATACTTTGCTGGCAAATACGTTAATGAACTGCAGCTCGATGGTAAAATATCTATGCTTTGTTTGTAACCTCCAGTTAAATTCTCCAGTTTAACAATATATTTGAAACGGAACACAATGTACAAAGCTTTGCTTGTTGAGCCTAAGATCAAAGCATGTCGCTTAACAGATTTTCTCGGAGCTTGACAGGTTTTTTATCTTGGAGCACCTTTTGAAGGATTGTTCTTATTTCTGGAGGGTTTGAATGGGATCATGTATTTGATATGAAATACTCCAAACCAAAATCTTGTTTCTGAGTATTTCCAGCGTTGTGTACCAGTAAGAGACTCTAAGGTGCCAAGATTGAAATGGCCTCAAACAATATTACCAAACTTCCAGGATTGCCATAGAGATATTAAAGCACAGAGGAGACCACTCTGCCATCATCTTCCAGAATTGGAGACTGATCTTCTGGCAATACTTTGAATACAATTAGGGAAGAGAATCTGTTAACAAAAAAAAAATTGTGTTATACTTTTCATTTTCTTTAAGAGTTGTTTATTAGTTCACAAAAGCACTTGCAATGGACAAAAGGGTGTTTCAGCAGATTGGTTGGTAATGAAACCTCTAGGAATTTGTCCAAACAGAAGAGACGCTTTAATCCTGAATCCCAATGATTCTATGAGCCTTTACCCATCTCAGAGCACAGCCTTGCAGTAACAATCCTCACATTCTGTTGTTTCTGCTCATAGAATTTAAGGTTAGAGTAAAGACAAACAGTTATGAATTTTAATGCATGAGATGTGAGCTGGGGTTGGGAGAAGAATTGTGACTAGTCACCAAACAAATTCCTTGTTTCCTTACACTAAGGTCCTTAGTTTCCTGTCAGGCTGATCGCTGGTCATGGCCCTTTGCTTGGTACATCAAAGATTCTTAGGTTTTTACCTTTGGCATTAGACATTCTTATTTTTCTATTTTTGTGCTTTTTTTCTGTAAGACTGACTGTGTCTGTCTCTCTCTCTCTTCTGTGCGTCTCTCTTCACACTCCCAATCTGTCCTGGTCTCTCTCTCTCTCTCACACTCACTCCCTTTCTCTTCATCTATTGTTCTGTGTCTTTTAATCTATTTCATTCTCCCTTCATCTATCTCACTTAACTCTTCCTTCTCCATCTCGCTCACATTTCTGTCTCCCCATATTCCTTTCTGTTTCTCTCTTTCCCTCTATCCACTTTATCTTCTCTCCATCCCCTGTCTCCCTTACTTCTTTTCTTCCCTGTGACTTGGTCTCTCTCCCCTCCCTCTTTCTTATTTCACTTGTGCATGCTTTCTTTTTCCATTTTTTCTTTTCATACTCATCTGTTTTGTCTTTCTTCTGCATCCCTCATCCTCCCCGTCTAGCTATCATTTCTGCAGTCACTGAGCATCCAGTTTACTTGTGCTGTTAAAAAAAATACTTTGTGATTTGTGAGTCACTGGAAAGCTTAATATTTGTTGCCGATCTCAAATTGCCATTGAACTGAGTGACGTGCGAAGCCATTTTAGAAGACACTTAAGAATCAACCACATTGCTGTGAGTCTGAAGTCTCATGTAGACCTGACCAGGTAAGGATGGTGGATTTCTTTCTCTAAAGGATATTAATAAACCAGACATACCTCACCATCACTGAGAGGAATGGTTGAAGTGAGCGTTACTTTTCACAATAATTAGTATTTATTCTAAATGTGACGTAGTTTTCAGAATTACAAGATGGGAAGTCATTAGGAAGAAGTAGAGTGAACATCTGTGGTATATTTGAAGTTATAGCCACACCATAAGTCTCAGTAAATGCATCTGCAGGGGTGGGTCCATGTTAGCCAAAAACAAAATGCTAAATAATTTGCTCCTAGTTTTCAACTCATGATACGTACCCCTGGAGGATACAATAACTTGATTGTTGTCACATGTACCAAGATGCAGTGAAAAGTGTTGTTTTATATACTGTAAAGGCAGATCATACCATATAAATTGTAACACTTAGAGGAAGCACTGAGGGTGGCAACGGAACAAAATGTACTCTGAGTGGGGGATTTCAATGCCAGGCGTAGCTCAACAGCAGTACTAGTGATTGAGCTGGTCGGGTCCTAAAGGACTGGGTCTGCACAGGCTGTGAGGGAGCCAACAAAAGGGAAAAATATACTTGACCTCATCCTTATCCGTCTGCCAGCTGCAGATGCATCTGTTCATGACAGTATCAGCACGATGATTACCACACTGTCCTTGTGGAGACAAAGTCCCGCCTTCACATTGAGAATAATCTCTATCGTGTTGTGTGGCACTATCTCCGTGCTGAATGGGACAGACTTAGAACAGAGTTAATGGCTCACAGCGGCTCAAGGCTGGGGAATCCATGAGATGCTGTGGGCCATTAATGACAACAAAACTGTAACCTCATTGCCCCGGAGTACACCCCACTCAAACATTACCATCAAGCCAGGGGATCAACCCTGATTCAATTGAGAGTGCAGGAGGACATGTGAGGGTTGGGACCAGGCTTACCTGAAGATGAGGTGTCAACCTGGTGCAGCCACCAAACAGAACTACTTGTGTGTCAAACAGCATAAGCAACAAATGATAGACAGAGCTAAACAATCCCACAACCAATCGATCAGCTTTAAGCTCTGCAGTCCTGCCACATCCAGTTGTGAATGGTGATTGATGATTAATCAACTCACTGAAGGAGGAAGCTCCACAAATATCCCCACCCTCACTGATGGAGGAGCCCAGTAAATCATTGCAAAAGATAAGGCTGAAGCTTTCGCAGCAATCTTCAGTCAGAAGTGCCAACTGGATGATTCATCTTGCATACCTCCAGTGGATCCCAGCATGATAGCTAAGTTTTCAGTGAATTCAGTTCACTCCACGTGATATCAAGAAATAATTAGAAACATTGGATCCTGCAAAGGCTATAGACCCTGATGACATTCTGGTATAGTGCTGAAGACTTGTACTCCAGAACTTGCCACTCCCCTAGCCAGGCTGTTCCAGTACAGTTATGACACTGCCATCTACCCAACAATGTGAAAAATTGCTGACATTATGTCCTGTTCATAGAAAGCAGGACAAATCCAAACCGGCCAATTATCGCCCCATCAGTCTACTCTCGATCATCAGTAAGGTGATGGAAATTATCATCAACAATGTTATTAAGCAGCACCTGCTCAGCTGGGTTTTGTCAGAGCCACACAGCTTCGGACCTCATTACAGCCTTGGTTTAAACATAGACAAAAGAGCTGAATTCCAGAGGTGAGGTGAGAGCGACAACCCTCGACATCAAGGCTGCATTCAACTGAGGCCTAGTAAAACTGAAGTCAATGGGTATCAGGGGGCAAACTCTCCGGTGATTAGAGTCATACCTGACACAAAGGACAATGGTTGTGGTTGTGTGAGGTCAGTCATCTCAGCTCCAGAATATCTCTGCGGGAGTTTCTCAGGATAGCATCCTAGGACCAATCATTTTCAGCTGCTTAATCAATGACCTTCCCTACATCATAAGTGGGGATGTTTGATGATGATTGCACAATGTTCAGCACCATTCACAACTCCTCAGATACCGAAGCAGTTCGTGTCCAAATACAACAAGATCTGGACAATATTCAGGCTTGGGCTGACAAGTAGCAAGCAACATTTCTGCCACACAAATGCCAGGCTATGATCATCACCATTAAGAGACAATCTAACCACCACCTCTTGACATGCAGTAGTGCTATGGTCACATCAACATTATCAACATTCTGGGAGTTATCAATGACCAGAAACTCAACTGGACTCACTACACAAATGCAGTGGCTAGTAGAGCAGGTCAGAGCTGGGAATACTGTGTGAATAACTGACCTAACTCCCCAAAGGCTGTCCACCATCTACAAGGCACAAGTCAGAAGTGTGAGGGAGTACACCCCATTTGCCTGGATGAGTGCAGTCCCAACAACACTCAAGAAGCTTGACACTTCCCAGGACAAAGCAGCCCACTTGATTGGCACTGCATCCACTCCCTCCACCATATAGTAGCAGCAGTGTGTACTGTTTGCAAGGTACACTGCAAACATTCACCAATGATCCTCAGACAGCACCTTCCAAGCCCATGATCACTTCCACCTAGAAGGATGAGGGCGGCAGCATATGCAAGTTCCCCTCCAAGCCACTCTCCATCCTGATTTGGAAATAAATCACCACTCCTTCATTGTCACTGGATCAAAATCCTGGAATTGGCATTGTGGGTCAACCCAGAGCAGGTAGCCTGCAGCGATTCAAGGATGCAGCTCACCATCACCTTCTTAAGGGCAATGAGGGGCAGGCAATAAATGCTGGCATAGCCAGTGATGCCTACATCTCACAAAATGAATAATTTTTTTAAAAAATCAGGGTATAGGGAAAGGGTGTGGAATACAATGTTACAGCCACAGAGAAGGTGCAGAGAGAGAGTGAGATATGCGAATTAACATTTGAGAGGACTATTCAAAAGTCTGATGACAGCAGGGAAGAAGTTGTTCTTGAAACTGTGCATGTATTCAAACTTTTGTATCGTATGCTGGACAGAAAAGGGTGGAAGAGTATATAACCAGGTGAGGAGGTCTTTGATTATATTCATGATTCGGAGATGCCGGTGTTGGACTGGGGTGTACAAAGTTAAAAATCACACAACACCAGGTTATAGTCCAACAGGTTTAATTGGAAGCACACTAGCTTTCGGAACAATCACCTGATGAAGGAGCGTCGCTCCGAAAGCTAGTGTGCTTCCAATTAAACCTGTTACACTATAACCTGGTGTTGTGTGATTTTTAACTTTGATTATATTGACTGCTTTCCTGAGGCAATAGGAAGTATAGGTAGAGTCGATGGATGGAAAGCTGATTTTTGTGATGAGGACTGGGCTGTGTTCCCGATTCTCTATAATATCTTGCAGTCTTGGGCAGAGCAGTTGCCGTACCAGGCTGTGATGCATCCGGATAGGATCCTTTCTTTGGTGCATCTACAAAAATTGGTAAGAATCGTTGTGCACGTGCCGAATTTCCTTAGTCTTCTAAACAAGTGGAGATGTTGGTGTGCTTTCTTGACTGTAGTGTCAAGACAGATTGTTGGTGATTCTTACCCTTATGAACTTGAAGGTCTCGAGCATCTCCACCTCAGTACCGTTTTACAAACGGGCATGTCCTCCACTCTGTTTCCTGAACTCGATGACCAGCTTCTTCATTTATTTCATCAGGCAGTGGGTTAAAGGTGCTCATCGTTCTCCATGCAGTTCCAGAGGAAGAAACAGCACAGTCCAGAGGAAGAGACTCTCCAGTCCAGAGGCAAATGTCCACATTCCAGGGGTAAAGACTCCCTAGTCCAGAGGGCAAGAATCTACAATCCAGAGGAGAGACTTTACAATCCAGAGGGAGAGACTCTAGAGTCCCAGGGAGACAGACTGTAAAGTCCAGCAGGGACAGAGACTCTGCAGACTTGAGGGGAGGGAGTATACAGTCCATGGGCAGAGGGAGACTAAACAGACTAGAGTGAGAGACTGTACAGCCCAGGAGGAGAAACACTGTGCAGTCTACGGAGGGAGAGAGAGACTGCATAGTTCAGAGGGAACACTGAACACTCCAGGCAAGACAGAGGCTGCACAATCCAGACAAGAGAGTGTACAGTCCGGAGGGAGAGACATTGGGAAGATAAATATCGAAATATTGTTGTGAAAATTCATGGAGAACTGTGAGTCCACTACATTGGATGGGACCGGAGTCGCATAACGATCTAGACTGGATAGTTTGGTCAGGTTTCATTCCTTACAGGATATATGTGAACATTTTGGGTTGGGTTTTTGTGAAAATCCAACAGCTTTGTGGTCATTTTTACTGACATCAGTCTTTCTAATTACCGAACTTAAAATTTAATTCACTTTACAAACCACCAGTGTGAGATTTCAACACGTTTCCTGAATCATTTCCAACAATAATAATGCTCCCGGATTCTGTGGACTTTTTTTTTTAGCTTGTTTGCACATTACCAGATCTTTGCAAAATTCTTGTGCAACTTGAAATTCTAATGACTTTGAAGGAATGTAATAGAGAAACAAACTGTAAAGTGTGTGAAACCATAATCCATAATGATTTAACACAATATTGGTTAAATTGCTAGATATCAACACAGCCAACATCTTTTTCAAGTCATTGAAAACATTCTCCAGTTGATGTTAAAATGTTATATAAATTCTATTTGTGAACGTGGCCCAAGATTGATCCAAAGAATGTAGTATTGATAAGTAAACGTCAGTTCTAACATGGTCCATTAAATAATAGTCTGCGGACAGATCAGGCAAATGAGAGGTGTGTGTGCATTTGTGTGCGTGTTGCCACCTAGTCATCACTGCCTCTTGCACTCTATGTACATCTATAACATGTATGAAACCGCCTGTCCATTATCTCTGGCCATTACGTCTGTGTATCTCTTTTTATGCATTCTAACTCAGGATGTTAGCATCATTGGCAAAGCCAGTGTTTAATCCCTATCTCTCATAGCCATTGAGAACATGGTAATGAGCTGCCTTTTTTTTAACATTAGATTCCATACAGAAAGTATGGAAACAAGCCCTTCGGCCCAACAGGTCCACACCAACCCTCCAAAGAGCAACTCACCCAGACCCATCTTCCCCTAACCAATGCACCTAACACTATGGGCAATTTAGCATGGCTAATTCACCTGACCTGCACATCTTTGGACTGTGGGAGGAAGCCAGAGCACTCAGAGGAAACCCATACAGACACGGGGAGAATGTGCAAACTCCGCACAGACAGTTGCCTGGCACCCTGATGCTGTGAGGCAGCAGTGTTAATCACTGAGCCACCATGCCGCCCCCTCTGCTGCAGTTCATGTAGCTCAGGTAGGAAGGAGTTCCAGGATTTCAAACCACTTCCTGTAAAGCACTGTGATAGAGTGTCAAATGCCGATAGTGTGCCACCTGGAGGAGAACTTGCAAATAGTGGTATTCCCAATGGCATACCCTTATCCTTCGAAGTATTAGAGGTCGTGTGTTTAGAAGTTGATGTTGAAAATGCCTTCTTGAGTTGCTGCATTGTATCTCGCAAATAGTATACACACTGCTGTCCCTGAGTGTCCGTGGTGAAGGGTGTGAATGAAGTGGATTGCTTTATCCTGAATGGTGACAAGCTTCTTGAGTGTTGTCAGTGCTGTACTCATCCAAGCAAGTGGGAAAGATGCACACAGATGAAAATAGTTGGATCCAAAGAGTTCCTGAAACATTACCTTGACACTGAGATAATTGACCTCCAATAACCACAATTGTCTATTTTTGTACTGGATATGATTTCAAACCATGTAACTTTTCCACTTAATTCCCACTGATTTCAATTTTGTTTAGGCACCTTGATATATACTACAAGTGCATTCAAAGGAAGGAGGTAACTGAAGTGAGTGTTAATTGCTTACAAAGTGAGACTGAAGAATCAAAAACAGAAAGCAAGAAAGTGGTAGAAGTTTTGAGCATGCACTTTGTGTCCGTTTTCATAAAAAGAAGACACAAAATTGTATTCCAGGAATTTTCGCAGAAAGTCAATCAATAGAATAAAGAACTTAAACAATTACAATCACTAGAGAAAGAATGTTCGAAAAACTAACAGAACTAAAGGCCATAGGACCAAATGACCTCCTCCCCTGGTATTTTTCAAGATGGTTGTAGAGAAGTTGGATACACTAGTTATAACTTGTCAGAGTTCGCTAGATTATGGAAAGGTCCCAGTGGAATGGAAAATCTCAAAATCAAAAAGCTTTATTAAGGAAAGGACAGAGACAGAAATCCGGAAGCAATTAACCGGCCTTTTGCCAAATTGGCAGAATTGCCAATTCCATGGAGCTTCACTCTCTTCTTTCTATGCAGTTCTCCATTGATTGCACCATGATTCTGTGTTGCCATACTCACATTATTGTGCCCTCACCAGCAGTGCAATTATTCACCACTGCTGGGACCTTCAAGGCTTTTCATTACGAATGCCATATTTATTGTCCTGCTGTACACCAGATCAACCACTGTCAGCCATGAATACCTCTTGAGAAACAAAAAGTAAAGCTTCTGGAGGCACATAGATGGCATTGAACATGCTTCCTTGGAAAAAGAACCTCACATTCATAAATGTGTTGCTATCTTACATTATCACCTGTCTGATTGACTGTCTTAGTGACGAGAACAAGCTACAAAGGTTACCCATCTTTAGCACCAGACCATGTCAGACACCTGTCTAAGGAAGTGCTACATTTCACTAGTGCCGTCTATTAACCTGTCCATGAAGGTGGCCAGATGCTTGTATGCCGAAAAGAAAAACAGAAATTGCTGGAGAAACTCAACAAGCCTGGCAGCATCTATGGAGAGAAAATAAAGTTAACTCTGCATTGCTGCTGCTCTGCAACTTGTGTGTCAGGTTGTCCAGTGCTCCCCAACAAGCCTGCCTCTTGCTCTCATCTCTGCATAGCACACGTCAATGAAGGCAAGAATTGTCGACACTGTGGCATCCTCTCCTGCCTAGATGCCTGGTCTCCAGTAGCTGTATGAGTGCCAGTAACCCAACTGTTTCTCCTTTGGCCTGCTGCAGAGATGCGCCAGTGAAGGACTCACCAGCAGGTGCTCCTAACTCCGATCTAGCTAAAACCCCGAGCAAGGAGTCAGCATCAGATTGCATGGAGACTGCTGGAGGCAGCCTTGTTGGTGGTTGCTCTGAAATGTTATTACTCTCTTCCTCAAAGGTGCAGGCAGGCATTGCCCTTTTGACACAGAAATCATGTACAACCCATTGGTAACTGTGGGAGATTAAACAGGCAAAGGGGTAGAGGTTATGGCATGTTGATAATACATTAACAGTATGGCTAATGGGAGTGTAGCCCAGCAATCCATGATACTTCTTACTGGTTTGCTGAGATATGGATGTTTCCACATCTCCACAGGACTGTTCCTCACCAGCAAAGACCCAGATCCTCTCTTCACAGGCCCCAATGTCAGGCACTCAACACATGCCCTAGCTGTTTCAACTTTTTCTAGGTCATTTTCCCCTGGACTTAGAAAAAGGGGATGGATTGAGTGAGATGAAAATGGCTGGCATAGCTGTTAGTGCTTGTGCAATTGGAGGAAAAGTGGTGAGGTGTCCCAGATGTGTGAGTAGGCAGTGCTGGACCCATGTAGGGCTAGTGGTATGGTGATGGAGGAGGGGTTGGTAAGAAGGAGTGAGGGAAGACATTATTTAGTTGTAAGAGAAGGAGGTCATGAACCTGGTGAGAGGTAAGTGCAGTAACAGATGTAGAGTGAGTATGAGGAAGCAGAGAAAAGATGATGCAAATTATCCTGGTGGAGCAGCAAAGGTCATTGTCCTTTTTCCCTCAGCACTGTGCATTTCTCCATGTGGTTGTGACCATACCGATGAACTTGGGGGCCTGGTGTACTGAGCTCCTCTGCTGATGCTGGGGGAAGAGGATGGCAATCCCCTGCACGACCCATTCACCAGGATCTGCTGCAGGTCCCTGTCTGCAGATTCGGCCATCAGTATCCCCTTGTCTGCCATGTCTAGGGTAAATGTCTCAAACTGTGCAGGGCAGCTCCGCACTCACAGAGCTTGACAGGTTGCAAAATGGTCTTTTAAAGATGGGATCCTGGGGTACCCCGGTGATTGTCAAATACCTCCGCTTACAGTGAGTGGGGAGAATCGGACTAGCATTGAACATGAGGGAAGCTGTAGGGGTATGCTACCCAAATTAATGAGTCAAGTTTGGGCGATAGCATGCGAGCATTAGCAAAACCTTGCAGAGGGAAACCCCCCATGAAATGTGAGCAAAACAAGCTGATTTAGCTGATTTCTGGTTAGGTTTGACCGAAAATGCGTATTGATGCGTTACATGTGTTCGCTTCTACTTGGCCAGCCCCTGTTTACAGTCTGTTGTTGTGTTAACGGCTCAACCCACTCTCACAGCTCCTCATAGATCCCTGGTTTGGATATGATTCAATCTTCAATTACTTTGTGGACGTAATGTTCAGTCGCTTGTTGATAGATTTATGAGGTGTAGTGACTAATTCTCTGAAGTGCTAGTTTTATAGAGTAATAACCAGTTGCCATCTGTTTTATTTCTTGGCATAGAGCTGGATATCTGGGCACACTATTAATACGAATTATTCAGTACAGGAGACATATCATCTGTTGCTGAAAAACTCAGTTACTGGGAGATTTGACATGAGTCAAGTAGCAGGGAGTGGTAATAGAAAGTACTGTGAAGGGGTTCGGAATTTAAAATGACATAAAGATGCGAAGTAACTCCTGAGAATTTGAAAGGAATCTGGAGCAATTGTAATGAGGTCAGCCAGGTAGACATCATAGAATATGAGTTGCTTGACTGGGCTGTTAATCAGGTCCAATCAGAGAGCGCTGGCTAACAGAGAAGAACAGAAGTGTCAGAGGTTCTGTTCACTCTGAGAGTTGGCACTGAGGGAACTGGATCAGTGTCACAGACTGTCTATGTGTGAATAAAGGGTGACTTGATGGCGGGATATTTCAGTGACTATGAGAGAAAAGCACGCTCCTGATGAAATTGAGTTGGGGTAAGCATTTCTGGCATCATGCCATTATTTGGGAAGCTTGACTCATTCAACCCTGCCATCAAAGACTGGGCCCAGTATGTGGAAAGAATGCATTAATTTTTTCCGAGCAAATGACACTGGGGCAGAAGAAAAGCAATAAGTAATTCTCCTGACAGCTTGTGGACCCGCAGCTTTTTCAATTATTATAAGCCTAACTTTACCTGAAGCATGAGATATTAAAACCTTTCAAGAGTTGATGAATTTATTTAAGGAATATTCTGACCCCAAGCCTCCTCTAATTCTGAAACACTATTGGTTTTACATGGCATTTGAGAACCGGGATATTGGTTTTGGGGTTTTTGTCGAGGTTAAGACGACCGGCAGAGGCATGTGACTCTGTTCAACCCTTAATGAGATGCTGAGACACCATTTGGTATGAGGTATTAATGATGTAATCATGCAAAAGCACCTATTACCTGAAGCCTAACTGGACTTCAAACAAGCACTACAACTGGCTTCATCATTGGAAAGTGCGGCAAGTGGAGTGTATGAGTTGCAGGGTATTCTGATGGAAGTCCCTCACCAGTCCAACTGAGCTTGGGGCGCACCATTTGAGTTAAGGCAATTGAATAGCCTCACTCAGGACATATCCTAAACAAAGGGATTCTAGATCAGCCCACAGCAAAACCCCAAAACAGAGCCAAGCGTTTTCCAAACCATTAAAACTTTCTTCAGGATTCAGGCAGTAAGCCATTGTAGTTGATGCCAGTATGCAGACTTGAGACAGTAAAAGAGTCCACAGGGCCTGAACTCATAGATCAGTATTCAGGCAAGTGCACACCCTGGAAAATCCACTACATCTGGCTTGGAATGGTTAGATTACTTAGCAACATCCAAATCAGAACCAAACAAGGTAAACGTTTGGTGAAATGGTCACCTGGTTCTAATGGAGGTCAATAACAATGTGGCTGTATCAGTGATTGCAGAAACAGTCTTTAATAAAATTCGCTCTGGACTCCAATCCTTAGGTTTGCGCAAGACCTCAGAAGACTGAGAAATTATACCGGGGAACCTTTACAGATTAAGTGTACAACTTCTGTTTTAGTCTCTTATGAAATGTGCCTGGTTCAGTTACCAGTGGTTGTAGTAAAAGGCTTAGGCCCAAGCTTGATGGGGTGAAACTGGTTGAGAATGATTCACTTTGATTGGCTCAACATTTTTTGATTATAAAATGGCTGCCTGACTGAAGTCCTAATTAAATATCCAGAAGTTTATCAACCAGGTCTAGGAACCAGCAAAGGAGCAAGGCCCCCTCGCATGTTGACCAGGAAGCAATTGCACAATTCTGCAAGGCCTGCTCAGTGCCATTTGTATTACAGACAAAAGTAGAGGTAGAATTCAGAAAGCTGGAATGTGATGGAATCTTCAAACCAGTGCAGTTTACAAAATGGATTGCACTGGGCATTTCGATTGTGAAGCCTGATGGGTCGGTTCACCTTTGTGGGATTTTAAACAAACAGTAAACTGCTTTTCACCGCAGGATAAATGCCCAAGCCCTTGCATAGACGATTCATACACAAAGCTGGCAGTAGGGCCGTCCTTCATGAAGCTGGACATGAGCTATGCTTGCTCGCAATTGCGGTTAGATGAGGATTCCCAGAAGTATGCTACAATTAATACCCACAGGGTTTGTACCAATTTCCAAGACTGCCATTTGGGCTATCATCAACCTGTGCAATTTTTCAGCAAATAATGGAGAACATCTTACAAGGTCTACCCCGGCCACCATTTGTGTAGATGATGTGCTAATAACAGGGAATACCAATAAGGAACACTTAGAGAACTTGGACAGAGTCCTTAGATGTTTCTTCCAGACGGGCATACACCTTAGAAGGGAGCAATGTGTGTCCAGGCACCCCAAGTGACCTACTTGGGACACAGAGTCGACAAGACCAGGTTACATCTATTGGAAGATAAAGTGAGTGTGATCAAAGGTGCCCCGGCCCTCACCTCTGTACTGGAGCTTAGGTTTTTCCTTAGGCTAGTGAATTATTACAGAAAGTTCATACATAACCTTGCCTCCATGCCAGCGCATTTGCATCAACTCTAAAAAAGGGTTAGCTTTACAAAAGGTAGCATAGCTGAGATATAGCTTTCAGGGAAATGATGAAATAGCTATCATCCTCTTAGGTTTTGCCATATCATGATCCCAAGTGAATCTAATATTGACATGTGATGCGTCCCCATATGGCATTAGAATGGTGTTAGATCATAGCTGGCCCAATGGAGAGGAATGCCCAATTGTGTATGCATCCAGGACTTTGACTAATGCAGAGCATAAATATGCCCAGATAGAGAAGGAAGGTTTGGTGGTCATACTTCGAGTCAGGAAGTTCCATCAATATGTTTACGGATGTAAATTTGTGATCAAAACAGAACACAAACCCCTGCTAGGTCTACTTAAAGAGGACAAGACAGTACAGCCCCTAACTTCTGACCAAATTCAGCAGTGGGCTCTAATACTAACTGCGTATAAGAACACCATTCAGGAGGCTAAGCAGCAAATTGAACTGCGTTCTGCTGGTAGATACACCACCAGTGGTACTGCCACTGGAGGCGAATGGTTTTCAATTTTCTTGACACATTTACACTCACAGATGACAATATCAAATTTTGGACACAGAAAGATCGGGTCCTGGCAAAACTGAAACAGCTGGTGGTGATGAGGAAACCAAAGGTCACAACCAGAATTGAATCCTTTTGTACCTGGAGAGACCAGATCACTGTAGAGGATGGCATACTATTATGTGGAGCAAGAGTGATTGTCCTGAGTGAAGGTTGCCATCGGATACTGCTGAACTCCACCAGGATCATCCAGGGGTTTACAAAATAAAGAGGTTGGTGAGAAGTTATGTTGCTGCCAGGATTGGATGCAGATATAGCTGCATTGATGGGCAGTGCCCAGAGTGCCAGCAACGACTCTGGGAAATTACTGCCAGCAGCCTCACTGCATTCATAGTAATGGCCGAGTTATCCCTGGACTCGGTTACAGGTCGACTATGCAGATCCTTTCATGGGCTCAATGTTCTTAGTCATTGTGTTTGGACGTGCGTAGAGTTCATTTGTCAAACACATGGATGACTATAGAAAATCTGCATGCATATTTTGCAATACACGGACTCCCAGAAGTGTTGGTCACAGATAACGTTCCACCATTTACCAGCAGGAAACTTGAGTATTTCCTGAAGTTGAATGGTATTTGACATATAAGGACAGCCCCATACCATCCATCATCCAATGGTATGGCAGAAAGAGCAGTCCAAACCTTGAAGGGAGGCTTAAAGAAACAGCTTACAGCTATATTAAATATGAAACTGTCCCAACTGCTATTTGATTCTAGGACTACCCCTCATTCAGCCACAGGGATAGCTCCAGCAGAGTTGATAATGGGGAGAAGACTCAGCACCAGGTTAAAGCTGATCTTCCTGGGTCTGGTGGGGTGGGGGGGGGGGGGGGGGGGTGGGGGGCGTGAAATCACATCAGGAGTTCTAATGCTTGACACAAGACTCTGCTAAGCAAGACAGGTGAATTTTGGTGTAGGAACCATGGGAATGGCCCTGCATGGGTAAGAGGCATGGTCAACTTGAGGTCAGGTCTAGTGACGTATAAAGTTCAGGTAGGTGCAATTGACCTGAACAAGCATGTAGGCTACATGAAAGCTGCAAACTCGCAAACAATGTGAGATAAAAAGGTGCCCGACTTCTCAATATTGTTTCTGACTGTTCTGAAACCTGTGGATTCTCCCTCTCATTCCTGATTAAGGGCTCTTGCCCGAAACGTTGTTTTTCCTGCTCCTCGGATGCTGTCTGACCTGCTGTGCTTTTCCAGCACCACTCTAATCTAGACTCTGATCTCCAACATCTGCAGTCCTCTCTTTCACCTAGTTGGTTGTCCCTCTCCATCAAGCATTAAAGATAACTCGGAATCTAAGATGGCAGATATCATCACCTTAATTCCTTTGCTGCCTGTAGAAAACAATGAATTTTTTCTGAGACGCTCCGGGTGCAAGAGGAGAGCTACTGTGTGTTACACACTGCCTGTATCACTGGGGTTGGAAGGGATTCCTCCTCACTTCAGGTCTGGCTCTACGCTGCAATCATTGGTCTGAATTTTTGTTCCAACTTCAGGAGCATAGGGTTGAGAGAATTCCTGAATGGAAACCAAATCGGGACAAAGTGCTCCAGATAGTGAGATTGTGCTTCAGGGATTATTTATGAGAGCTGACCTTGTTGTCCCATGCACGCCAAGAAACAGAGTAGAGGCAGCCACAGGAGCTGCAGTTGAATGAAGGCACTCATATGATCCAAGACTTTGCCCCAGCTGCAAAACCTAACAGAACACAAGAAAGCCTTCTTGCTCCCACCACAGCCTCACTCCCCCTTTCAGTACTCTCCATAGATCCTCCAGCTGCCATCCTTATATGCCCCATACACACATTCTTTCTAATTCTCATCCTACCATAGCTCCATATTAAGATGGTGAGCATCTTGGAGGGGAACCTGCCAGTGGTGGTGTCCCCGTGCATCTACTGCTCTTGACCTTCTGGAGGCAGTGATCTGGAAGGGGTTGTTAAAGGAACTTTGGTGAGTAGATGCTACACATTGCTGCTACTGAACTTCAGTAGTGGAGGGAATGAATGTCAAAGGCTGTAGATTGATTGCTAGTCAAGTGGGCTGCTTTGCCCTAGATGGTGTTGAGCTTCTTGAGTGCAATTGAAACTGAGCGCAACCAGGCAAGTAGAGAATATTTCATCACAGTCCTGATTTGTGCCTTGTAGATGATAGACAGGTTTTGAGGATTTGGGAGGTGAGTTGCTCACTGCAGAATTCCCGACCCATGACCTGCTTTATAATCACAGCAATTACATGACAACTCCCGTTCAGTTTCCAGTCAATGATTACCCCAGTGAAGTTGATAGTAGGGGATTTATTTAGGACAATTTCATTGAATGTCAAAGAGAAATAGATTCTATCTTGTTAGAGATGGTCATTTCCTGGCATTTTTATGGTAAGTATGTTACTTGCTACTTTCATCCCAAGGCTGGATATTGTCTAGGTGTTACTGCATTTGGATATGGATATAGGGGAGGTGATGGCCTAGTGGTATTATCACTAGACTGTTAATCCAGAGAACCAGATAACATTCTGGGGACTCTGGTTTGAATCCTGCCTGGCAGATGGTGGAATTTGAATTCAATAAATATCTGGAATTAAGAATCTAATGATGACCATGAACCTATTGTTGATTGTAGGGAAAGCCCATCTGGTTCATTAATGTCCTTGAAGAAAGAAATTGCCATCCTTACCTGGTCTAGCCTACATGTGATTCCAGACCAACAGCAACATGGTTGACTCTTAACTGCCCACTGGCCATTTAAAGATGGGCAATAAATGCTGCATAGCCAACAATTTCCTCATCCCATGAATAAATAAAGAAAAAAAAGTGACGGATTCTAAATGGTGCTGAATGTCATGCAATTGTCAGTGAACATCCCCAACGCTGACCTTATGGTAGAGGGAAGGTCAATGATGAAGCAACTGAAGATGTTTGGACCTGGAATAGTAGGCATACAGTGTACAGTCCTACCATAAATATGAACAAATACCAAAATCTAGTGCTCAGGAACAAACATAACTTGAAATTTCTCAAGGATATTGAAATAGAAAGGACAAGTAGTGATGTTTGAACTGTACAGAATCTTCCTCAGACGTTATCTGAGCAGCATTGTGGCTTAGTGGTTAGCACTGTTGTCGGTCAGCATGGGGGATCTGTATTTGCGTCTACTCTCGGACAACTGTCTGGGGGGTTGTTTGTGTACTCTCCCCAATGTCTGCGTGGGTTTCTTCCAGGTGCTCCTGTTTCTTCTCATAGTGTCCAGGGATGTGCAGGTTAGGTGGATTAGCCATGGGAAATGCAAGGTTACAAAGAAACAGTATGAGGCTGGGTCTGGGTGGGATGCTATTTGGAGGGGCGACATGGATTTGATGGGCACAATGGCTGACTTCCACATTGTATCAGGATTCTATGATTCATCTGAAGTACTGTGTTCAGTTCTGAGTACTGCAAATGAGCAGGGATACTTCAAATCTGAATTTTCCAGACTAAGAGTGGAACTTTGAGATGGTGAAATTCTGAGAATGGTTTATATAGCTTAGTATACCCATGAGTTTAAATGATTGAGGAGTTATCTATTTAAGATATTGCAGAATATAAAGCAACTCATTGGGATATACACAGAGAAATATTTGTTCAGATTCAGAGAACTCCAGATCCAGGTATCTGGGCGACACGGTGGCACAGTGGTTAGCACTGCTGCCTCACAGCGCCAGAGACCCGGGTTCAATTCCCGCCTCAGGCAACTCTCTGTGTGGAGTTTGCACGTTCTCCCCGTGTCTGCGTGGGTTTGCTCCGGTTTCCTCCCACATTCCAAAAATGTGCAGGTTAGGTGAATTGGCCATGCTAAATTGCCCATAGTGTTGGGTGAAGGGGTAAATGTAGGGGAATGGGTCTGGGTGGGTTGCGCTTCGGCGGGTCGGTGTGGACTTGTTGTGCCGAAGGGCCTGTTTCCACACTAAGTAATCTAATCATAATTTAAAAACTAGACTGTGGGTATCAGGGACCAATGGGAGCTTTTGCGAGTGGCAGCCTTTGACTTTGTTGTACTTCTTGTTTAAGAGAAAGTAAGCTGTTGCAATCCAGTCAGAGTGAAAGGAAGGGCATGCAGTATTCCAATTATAGTGAGAGGGGAATGGACAGTAATCCAGTCAGTGTGAGAGTGAGGACATACAGTAATCCAGTCAAAGTGAGAGGAAACAGACAATAATCCAGTCAGATTGAGAGGGGAGGCAGAGAGTAATCCCAGTCAGAGTGAGAGGGAGGACAGAGAGTAATCCAATCAGTGTGAAAGGAAACAGATATTAATCCAGTAATCCAGTCAGAGTCGGGGGGTGGAGTCAACAGAGAGTAATCCAGTCAGGGTGGGGAACACACAGTAATCCTGTCAGAATGAGAGAAAACAGACAGTAATCCTGTCAGAATGAGAGAAAACAGACAGTAATCCTGTCAGAATGAGAGGGGAGGCAGAAAGTAATCCAGTCAGAGGCAGAGTAGGGGGACAGACAGTAATCCCAGTCAGAGTGAGAAGGGAATTGGCAGTAATTCAGTCAAGTAAGAAGGGGAATAGGCAGTATTCCAGTCAGAAGGAGAGTGGGAACAGGCAGTAAGCCAAGTGATTGACAGTCTGAGTTTCTGACCTGGAATACCTGGTGGGATACAGTTGGGAGCGAGAGAGAAAGCCATATTTGCATGCAGATGATTTTCCTTGTTACTGTTGTGAGTTTTCATTGCCACTGATTTCCCCTGGCCCTCTCGATTGCCTTGAGCTGTTCCAATATTTTTCTAGCAACCTTGATTGTTATTTAATGAAATTGGACTTTAATGTCTGTGTTGCTTTCTTGCAGATGTTGAATAGCCTTAAAAATCTTTCTGAATGTCCAACATGTGTTCACACAGTAATATCCCAAAGGTGACACCCTGACCAAACATTTATACTTTTGCCTTTTTACATAAAATTACACTAAGTTTCCAGCACAGAAATAGATCATTGCACCCATCTGCTCTATCCCAGT
The DNA here is from genome assembly GCF_037043375.1 of Chiloscyllium plagiosum. NCBI lineage: Eukaryota > Metazoa > Chordata > Chondrichthyes > Orectolobiformes > Hemiscylliidae > Chiloscyllium > Chiloscyllium plagiosum. The sequence continues at coordinate 28,646,337 of NW_028270151.1, read as the reverse complement.
TTTTCAGTTCTATACAAGCCTCCCTCCCCACCCTTCAAGTCTCTTTATATCACCATATCAGCAAATGCTCTATATCTTTCTGCCTTTCTTTTTCTACATGCTCATCTAACTTTGGAGTTCAGAATATTGGCATGTGGAGTGGGTTTAACAAAGAAAGAACTAGGTTAGACAAGATTGACAGAACAGTGACCCAATCCAGTACATGTCAGAGAACAGTGACCTACCTTTGTGTTACTGGAAAACTATGATGGTTTGCAATAGCTGGGGCAAATATTGAAGGAAATGAGCTTGTTTTTGATTCAGGATAATCAAGGATTGATTTTAGCTTAGGAAACTCAGAGACTGAATGTTCTTTAGGCCAATTCGGTGGAGACTTGCCTGTGATCAGAAGCAAATGTAGTTTCTCACCTGGAAAGAAGTATCAGATAGTTCACAGAAAGCACAGTTAGACTGTTAGAGAGAGTAATTTGTGGCAAAAGTGGGTACTGCAGATGCTGGAGATCAGAGTCACGAGAGTAGTGCTGGAAAAGCACAGCATGTCAGGCAGCAGCTGAGGAGCGGGAGAATCGACATTTCAGGCAAAAGCCCTTCATCAGGAATTTGTGCTTCATCCAAAACAGGAGTATTTGGTTAGATATCTGCAGGTTGTTAGTAGCTGAGAAAGTCTGAGCTTTACGTCTTATGCGCATTCGCGTAAAAATACTTCACAGTTCACAGGAAATAACGGGGATAATCAGTTAAGTTAAACCTAAAGATTTGTTATGGAGTGTACAGGGTATATCTAAATGCATAATATCAAGAAATGGGATGAGACTTTGTTTTGCTGTGTATTTTTCAAGGTCTTTCAAGTTCTATATTTAGAAAGCGTAGATTTTTTTCTTTTGTGGAGTAAGCTTCTAAAGAAGCTAAAGAAACTCTTGTGCAACTATGTTTCAGTGACTGGCCACCACTTTAACTAAAACAAAATTAAAAAGTCATCTATCACGGCAGGTTTCATTCTGGAATCTGACTTGTCCAGTGGCAACATCAGGTTCAATCGTAACAATATCCACATTATTCACCTCAGTCACTCTATAAAAGGCCAAGCCCACTCGCTGCATAAAGAGGTTTCTCCTGAATGCCTGATGGGATTCATTAATGACTGTCTTCTTTAAATAGCTTTTGGTCTCCCACACAAATGGAAATATCTTTTTACTGTCTACACTGTCAAACTCTTTTAGTAATCTTAAAGACATCTAACAGATCACTGTACTCAGCCTTCTCCTTTTCAAAAGAGAGGAGCCTTTCCCTGACCAATCTTTTCTGGCAGATACAACCTGGCTTGGTCCTCATGGAACATTTTTTTTCTTCTTTTTCAGAGCCATGGAGTCACCTCAACCATCAGTTCTTCAACTCCTCAAACTCCAATAACGTCGGCTTCTCACAGTCCAGTGATTGGGCATCAGCGGATGGTTATCCCCTCTCAGCCACTTCTAACAGCTACCAAGAAGACAGCTGCAAAGCCCCATCCTACCCAGGGCATTGGTGTGGCCTCAAAGACCCAACCCCAACCTGTTCCAGCCTCCTACACCACAGCCTCCACTCCTGCCCGACCTGCATTCAACGTGCAGGTTAAATCAGCACAGCCCAATCCCAATTTCATGCCACAGGGGCTTCAACAACCAGGCCTCGACCCTGCCACTTCTCAGTACCAGCAGTATAACCTGCAGCCAACTAGGTTTCCCGAACCAGCTCCACTGATACAGACTTACACTCAACAGCCCCGCTCCATTGACCATGGGTATGGGGCACAGCCCACACGCTACACTGACCCAGGTTACACTTATAATCCTTCACCGAATCGCTACCAAGATCATCGGGCTGTTGCTCCAGCACCAGCGGTTGGAGTGGGTTATGCTGGTGACCCAGCATATGGAGCTCCGAATACCTGGAGACCCGAAGCACCTTATACCCACAATGCTCCTGGACCAAACCCTAGTGCCTATCATCAACTGGCTCCTAGCAAGAAAACTTACATCACAGACCAAACACCAGGACCTCTGCAACAACCTAAGGTACGAATGCATCTCATGTTAAGAGTGTTGTATGTTTGCCTGAAGGACATTTTCATGTCCTTTGTTTGTGGGTCTCCCCATCTTCACCTCCCTCACCTACAGGTCCAGACCATTCATACCGAAGTTTGATTTGAAAAGTGTGCCGCTGGAAAGGCACAGCATGTCAGGCAGCATCCAAGGGGCAGAAGAGTCAATGTTTCGGGCATAAACCCTTCATCAGGAATGTGTGGGGAGAAGGGGGCTGAGAGATAAATAGGGTGGCTGGGGGAAGATAGCTGAGAAGGTGATAGGTAGATGCAGGTGGCGGGGGGGGGGGGGGTAATTGAGATAGGTCAGTGATGAGGATAGAGTGGACAGATGGGAAGGAAGATGGACAGGTAGGAAGGTCAAGAGGGCGGTTCTGGGTTTGATTGTTGGATCTGGGATGAAGTGGGGGGATGGGAGATTTGGAAGCTAATGAAATAGATGTTAATGCTGTGTGGTTGAAGGGTCCCAAGGCAGAAGGTGAGGTGTTCTTCCTCCAATTGTTGGGTGGCTTGGATGTGACGGTGGAGGAGGCCCAGGACTCGCAAGTCCTTGGTGGAGTGGGAGGAGGAGTTGTCATATGGTTATCAGTCTATGCTCTATTGAAAACAGGCACTGTGCTTCCAGACTATTCTGTAATCATAAAGTATACATAACTTCATGAGGATGTGACAGGTTGTTAAATAAATTCTCCCTTTCCTGTTCCCTTCGATCTTTAACAGTATTCTGAGCTCTGGTTTTAACGCTTTACTTCATTTTCTCAATTGAGATGCATAATAGGAATCTCCGAATCATTACTCCCAAATTCCTGCTGTCACTTCAGGGGTATAAAAGAATGGTGTAAATGCAAACAAGTGCTACTTTATTCTAGTACTCCATGGTGTAAGATATTGAGGAGAATCCATTGGGAATGCTCCCTGACACAATCCTCTACATAAGGTCTTAACTTCCAAATTTAAGAAGAGGTTGCACAAATACATGGGATAGAAAGGTATACAAAGATATAGTGACATAGGAAGATGAGAAAGGATAGGAAAAAGCTGACTTTGAGCGAAAACATGGACTTAATGGCCTGAATGGTCTGTTTCTAGATTGTAAATACTGCGTACCAGTGCTGAAGTTGTGACTCAGAATTGTATCTAGAGTGGAAACTATGAATGATGAGTCTGTAGAACTTCTCAGATCACGTCGGAGCCCATGTAATATTCAGTGACTCTGTCTCTGAACAGTCTCTCTTCAAATTAACGATAACATCTGTGGAGCTGGGAAGAAGGTAGCTGGGAAGCAATAGGTAGATGCAGGTGGGAGGATTGTATCTAGCGTGGAAACTATGAATGATGAGTCTGTAGAATCTCTCAGGTCATGTCAGAGCCCGTGTAATTTTCAGTGACTCTCTCTGAACAGACTCTCTTCCTAATTAATTGAAACGTCTGTGAAGAGGGCAAAGGGATTTGGGACTTCTTGTATTCACATTATTAGAAGCTCGTACTCTGGTACAAAATCAGAAAAATTATTGGGACTTTGGCTTATAATTCTTATGGGATGTAGGACGAAAGTCAAGCAATGATATTTAAGTTGTCTGGAGTCTTGGTCAGACTCTATTTGTTCCTGCTGAGCACGTCCATCTTAGGGAGGAGATGTAGTGCTGATTTTTCAGAATGATATTTTATCAGTGTACAAGCATGGATAGAGAATTGGCTAACTATTGGAAGATTAAAAACTTGGGATAGCAAACCGTAACTCATGGATTGGTACAGGGATCAGTGCTGTGGCCAAGATTATTTACAATAAATATGAGTGGTGTGGATGAAGAAGGTGAGTGCACTTTGGCAATTTTGTGGATGACACTAAAGTAAGTGGGAGGGCAAATAGTGAGGAAGACATAAAGAGTTGTTAGACATAGACAGGTCAAGTGATTGGACAAAAACTTGGCGGATGGAATTAAATATTGAAAAATGTGAGATTATGCACTTTGAAAGGAAGAGAAGAGCTGAATCTTATTTAACTGGGGACAGACTGCAGAAAGATGCAGCATAGAGGGATAAGGTGGGTCTTCATATGTGAATCACAAAGCCATCAGCCAGGTTCAGTGAGTAATAGGGAAATCAAATGGAATATTGGTCTTTATTTCAAAGGGAATTGAGTATAAAACAGAAAGGCTAAACCTATAGAAGACACAAATCAGACCACAGCTGGAATATTGTGCTCTTCTTGTTTACCGAAGGATACACTGACAATTTGAGGCAATGCAGGAATTCACTAGGTTAATCCCAGGCATTTTCTTATGAGGAGAGATTGGTTTTAGAAAAATGAGCGTAAACTTTATTGAAACACATAGGATTCTCAGGGATCTGGAGGGGCTGATGGAGGTTACAGAGATAGGGAGAATTATAGGGGCTGGATGACGTTACAGGGATGGGAAGGCTTATAGGGGCTGGATGATGTTACAGAGATGGGGAGGGTTATAGGGGTTGAATGACGTTACAGAGATGGGGAGGGTTATAGGGGCTGAATGACGTTACAGAGATGGGGAGGGTTATAGGGGCTGGAGGAGGTTACAGAGATAGGGAGATATATAGGGGCTGGAGGAGGTTACAGAGATAGGGAGGGATATGTGGCTGGAGGACTTTACAGAGATGGGGATGGTTATAGGGGCTGGAGGAGGTTACAGAGAAGGGGAGGATTATGGGGCTGGAGGAGGTTACAGAGATGGGGAGGGTTGGAGGAGGTTACAGAGATGGGGAGGGTTATAGGGGCTGAATGTCGTTACAGAGATAGGGAGGGTTATAGGGGCTGGATGACGTTACAGAAATGGGGAGGGTTATAGGGGCTGAATGACGTTACAGAGATGGGGAGGGTTATGGGGCTGGAGGAGGTTACAGAGATAGGGAGAATTATAGGGGCTGGATGACGTTACAGAGATGGGGAGGGTTGTGGGGCTGGAGGAGGTTACAGAGATAAGGAGAATTATAGGGGCTGGAGGAGGTTACAGAGAAGGGGAAGGTTATGGGGCTGGACGAGGTTACAGAGAAGGGAAGGGTTGGAGGAGGTTACAGAGATGGGGAGGGTTATAGGGGCTGAATGTCGTTACAGAGATAGGGAGGGTTATAGGGGCTGGATGACGTTACAGAAATGGGGAGGGTTATAGGGGCTGAATGACGTTACAGAGATGGGGAGGGTTATAGAGGCCGGATGACGTTACAGAGATGGGGAGAGTTATAGGGGCTGGATGACGTTACAGAGATGGGGAGGGTTATAGAGGCTGGATGACGTTACAGAGATGGGGAGGGTTATAGGGGCAGGATGCTGTTACAGAGATGGGGAGGTTTATAGGGGCTGAATGATGTTACAGAGATGGGGAGGATTATAGGGGCTGGATGACATTACAGAGATGGGAAGGGTAATAGGGGCTGGATGACGTTCCAGAGATGGGGAGGGTTATAGGGGTTGTATGACGTTACAGAGATGGGGAGGGTTATAGGGACTGGATGAAGTTACAGAGATGGGGAGGGTTATAGGGGCTGGATGACATTACAGAGATGGGGAGGGTTATAGGGGCTGGAGGAGGTTACAGAGATAGGGAGAATTATAGGGGCTGGAGGAGGTTACAGAGAAGGGGAGGGTTATGGGGCTGGAGGAGGTTACAGAGATAGGGAGAATTATAGGGGCTGGATGACGTTACAGAGATGGGGAGGGTTGTGGGGCTGGAGGAGGTTACAGAGATAAGGAGAATTATAGGGGCTGGAGGAGGTTACAGAGAAGGGGAAGGTTATGGGGCTGGACGAGGTTACAGAGAAGGGAAGGGTTGTAGGGGTTGGAGGAGGTTACAGACATGGGGAGGGTTACAGGGGCTGGATGACGTTACAGAGATGGGGAGGGTTATAGGGGCTGGATGACGCTACAGAGATGGGGATGGTTATAGGGGCTGGATGACATTACAGAGATGGGGAGGGTTATAGGGGCTGGATGACGTTACAGAGATGGGGAGGTTATAGGGGCTGTATGATGTTACAGAGATGGGGAGGGTTATAGGGGCTGGAGGAGGTTACAGAGAAGGGGAGGATTATGGGGCTGGAGGAGGTTACAGAGATAAGGAGAATTATAGGGGCTGGATGACGTTACAGAGAATGGGAGCGTTATGGGGCTGGAGGAGGTTACAGAGATAAGGAGAATTATAGGGGCTGGTGGAGGTTACAGAGAAGGGGAGGGTTATGGGGCTGGAGGAGGTTACAGAGATAGGGAGAATTATAGGGGCTGGAGTGGGTTACAGAGATGGGGAGGATTGTAGGGGCTGGAGGAGGTTGCAGAGATGGGGAGGGTAATAGTGGCTGGTTGACGTTACAGAGATGGGGAGGGTTATAGGGGCTGGATGACGTTACAGAGATGGGGAGGGTTATAGGGGTTGAATGACGTTACAGAGACGGGGAGGGTTATGGGGCTGGTTGAAGTTACAGAGATGGGGAGGGTTATAGGAGCTGGATGACATTACAGAGATGGGGAGGGTTATAGGGGCTGGAGGAGGTTACAGAGATAGGGAGGGTTTGCCAGAAACAGCTACTTTGGGCCATGACATCAGTCAGCTCTGAAATTCCACTGGTTAGGAGTTGTATTTGTGGGGAGTTTCTGATGTGTTGCCCTCCGGAGAGGAGAGAAACTGACAAAGCTTTAATGACTTGAAAGCCCCAATCAGTGGTGGGAAAGATGCTGGAGTCTATTATAAAGGATGAAATTATGACACATCTGGATAGTAGTAACAGGATAGGTCAGAGTCAGCATGGGTTTACGAAGGGGAAATCATGCTTGACTAATCTTCTGGAATTTGTTGAGGATGTAACTCTGAAGATGGATGAGCGAGATCCAGTAGATGTAGTGTACCTGGACTTTCAGAAAGCTTTTGATAAAGTCCCACATAGGAGGTTAGTGAGCAAAATTAGGGCGCATGGTATTGGGGGCAAAGTACTAACTTGGATTGAAAGTTGGTTGGCTGACAGGAAACATAGAGTAGTGATAAACGGCTCCATTTCGGAATGGCAGGCAGTGACCAGTGGGCTACAGCAGGGATCAGTGCTGGGATCGCAGCTTTTTACAATATATATTAGTGATATAGAAGATGGTATTAGTAATAACATTAGCAAATTTGCTGATGATACTAAGCTGGGTGGCAGGGTGAAATGTGAGGAGGATGTTAGGAGATTGCAGGGTGACCTGGACAGGTTAGGTGAGTGGTCAGATGCATGGCAGATGCAGTTCAATGTGGATAAATGTATGGTTATCCACTTTGGTGGCAAGAACAGGAAGTCAGATTACTACCTAAATGGAATCAATTTAGGTAAAGGGGTAGAACAAAGAGATCTGGGTGTTCTTGTACACCAGTCAATTAAGGTAAGCATGCAGGTACAGCAGGTAGTGAAGAAGGCTAATAGCATGCTGGCCTTCATAACAAGAGGAATTGAGTATAGAAGCAAAGAGGTGCTTTTGCAGCTGTACAGGGCCCTGGTGAGACCACACCTGGAGTACTGTGTGCAGTTCTGGTCTCCAAATTTGAGGAAAGACATTCTGGCTATTGAGGGAGTGCAGTGTAGGTTCACGAGGTCAATTCCTGGAATGGCGGGACTACCTTACGCTGAAAGACTGGAGCGACTGGGCTTGTATACCCTTGAGTTTAGATGACTGAGAGGGGATCTGACTGAGACATATAAGATTATTAAAGAATTGGACACTCTGGAGGCAGGAAACATGTTTCTGCTGATGGGTGAGTGCCGAACCAGAGGACACAGCTTAAAAATAAGGGGTAGGCCATTTAGGACAGAGATGAGGAGAAACTTCTTCACCCAGAGAGTGGTGGGTGTGTAGAATGCTCTGCCCCAGAGGGCAGTGGAGGCCCTGTCTCTGGATTCGTTTAAGAAAGAATTGGATAGAGCTCTCAAGGATAGTGGAATCAAGGGTTATGGAGATAAGGCAGGAACAGGATACTGATTGAGGATGATCAGCCATGATCATAATGAATGGTGGTGCAGGCTCGAAGGGCAGAATGGCCTACTCCTGCACCTATTGTCTATTGTCTGTTGACTGTCAGGAAATGGAGTGATTTGAGAAGTGAGTCCAGCCAATCAGAAAAATCATTTTTTGTTCCAGTTTTGGCTCCATCTCCTTGTATGATGTACTGGATTTCTGAGACAGATCACTGTCCTGTCGCAGTGTTGTGCAATTGAAATCTACTTCAATCACTGATACTTTGCTGATTCTTGAATCATTTTGCATTCTTAAACTCAGTGTTTGTTCTCTTCGACCTTGGCTCCTCCCTTCACCCTATCTTTCTCCCTCTGCTTTTTCTCTGCCCTCAGTTAATCTCTGTGATGTGACACTGAACAAATTGTGTACCAGCATTCCCATAATTGCCTTTATATTTTACCTCCCAAAACTGTCTTGCAAAATCTCCATCCTGTGGAGCTGTCGCATTTTTGACTAACTCATAAGTGACTCCTGAAGTGCAGGAAGCGAGACGGAAATATTAATTCTGAGCCGTTGCTGTGATCATGTGCTTGTTGTGCCAATTTGTAATTCCCTCAGGAAATGGCTTGTACAAATTAAGGATGTGTATGTGTGTCGGTCAGGAAGGTGTGACTCATTCCATTGGCAATTTGTCTGACCAGCTTTCCTCAATCTTTAGTTAAATGACGCAGCCTGTGAATATAAAACTGCAATTTTCCTAAACCTGTTCATTAGCAAAGGAGAAATGACAGAATCGCAAAGGTGAAACCTTTCTGTTCAAAGTGAGTGGTTTATTGGAAGCTTCAAGCTGTTTAGATAGTTTTTATTACACTGATTAATCAGTCACACACTCAGTGTTTAGGTACAAGCGAAAGCACATTTAAATTTAATGAACTATCAAAGAGATCAGAATGAAATTCATAATAAGAGAAACACACTAGCTCCTCAGAGCAGAGCATAGATTGGCCAAGGGACAGTATAATGACCCATTACACATTATGACTGAGGGTAAAGTAGAGAATGTTTTGCAGAGAATCTACAAATGTTCTGGAGATAACAAAGACAGATTGCAGTGACAGGAAACACTGGAGCCTCAGAGTGTGGGCACCTTGACACGCACTGTCAGCTGTCCCTCAGTGCATGGCATTCTCTCAGGAAATTGTGCATTTAATTCCCACTCCAGAGTTATATGCATAAGACATAGACCACCAACTGAGTGCAATGCTGAGGGTGTGCTGTCCTGACAGACGGTCAGTACTGAGGGAGTGCTGCACTGTCAAAAGGTCAGTACCGTGGGAGTGCTGCATTGTCGGAGGGTCAGTACTAAGGGAGCGCCTCACTGACTGAAGGTCAGTACTGAGAAAGTGCTGCCCTGTCAGAGGGTCAGTACTGAGGGAGTGTTGCACTGACAAAGGATCAGTACGGAGGGAGCGCTACAATGGCGGGGAGCACTGTACTGTCAGAGGGTCAATACTGACAGTCCACTGCACAGTTGGAGTATTAGTACTGAGGGAGCGCCACACTGGCCCCAGACTCCCATAATCATCAAACTAGGAGATCATCCGTGCTTCAAAGAAGTGTGCATGCCAGAAGCAATACCAGATATATCTAAAAATGATGCATTAATCTCATAAGGCTATACCACAGGACTACCTGTGCCAAACAGTGAAGTAGTATTCAATACACAAGCTAAGCAAGCCAACAACCAACGGAGAAGATTTTATCTCAGCAAACCTGCCATTTACAGTCATGAATAGTGGACAACTAAACAACCAACAGGATGAGGATGTTCCACAGACATCACATCCTCAATGATGTGGGAGCCCATTGCATCAGTGCAAAAGACAAAACTCAAACATTTGTGGCCATCTCCAACCTGAAGTGTCAAGTGGTTGACATATCTTGGCCTTTTCCTAGAGTCGCCAAAATCACAGTTGCCAGTCTTCAATCAGTTGCATTAACTCCACATGACAACAAGAAAGCGATGTCCCGCAGGGTTCAGTGTTGGGGAAGCAGCTGTTCACGTTATATATTAATGATCTGGATGAAGGGACTGGGGGCATTCTAGCGAAGTTTGCCGATGATACGAAGTTAGGTGGACAGGCAGGTAGTACTGAGGAAGTGGGGAGGCTGCAGAAGGATCTAGACAGTTTGGGAGAGTGGTCCAGGAAATGGCTGATGGAATTCAATGTGAGCAAATGCGAGGTCTTGCACTTTGGAAAAGAGAATACAAGCATGGACTACTTTCTAATCGGTGAGAAAATTCATAAAGCCAAAGTACAAAGGGATCTGGGAGTGCTAGTCAAGGATTCTCTAAAGGTAAACATGCAGGTTGAGTCCATGATTAAGAAAGCAAATGCAATGTTGTAATTTATCTCGAGAGTGTTGGAATATAAAAGCACCGTTGTGCTACTGAGACGTTATAAGGTCTGGTTAGGCCCCATTTAGAGTACTGTGTCCAGTTTTGGTCCCCACATCTCAGGAAGGACATACTGGCACTGGAGCGTGTCCAGCGGAGATTCACACGGATGATTCCTGGAATGGTAGGTCTAACATACGAGGAACGGCTGAGGACCTGTGATTGTATTCATTGGAGTTTAGAAGGTTAAGGGGAGATCTATTAGAAACTTACAAGATAATACATGGCTTGGAAAGAGTGGACGCTAAGAAATTGTTTCCGTTAGGCAAGGAGACTAGGACCCGTGGACACAGCCTTAGAATTAGAGGGGGTCAATTCAGAACAGAAATGCGGAGACATTTCTTCAGCCAGAGAATGGTGGGCCTGTGGAATTAATTGCCGCAGAGTGCAGTGGAGGCCGGGACGCTAAATGTCTTCAAGGCAGAGATTGATAAATTCTTGATGGCACAAGGAATTAAGGGCTACGGGGAGACTGCGGGTAAGTGGAGTTGAAATGCCCATCAGCCATGATTGAATGGCGGAGTGGACTCGATTGGCTGAATGGCCTTACTTCCACTCCTATGTCTTATGGTCTTATGGTCTAAACATTTGGAGGCACTAGATACTGCAAACCCTTTCGACCTTTACAATATTCTGTCAACAATACTAAAGATGTGTGCTCCAGAACTTGCTGAGCCCCTCACCAAGCTATTCCAATGCATCTACAACACTGGCATCTGACTAATAAGATGGAAAATTGTCCAGGTTTGTCCTGTACTCAGAGAGCAGGACAAATCCAACCTGGCCAATTGCCACCCCATCAGTTTATACTTGATCATCAGCAGTGTGACAAAAGTGGTCATTATTAATGCTCTTGCATAAGGATGACCTATAACTGTCAGGGCCATACAGATCCTTATCTCATTATGGGCCCAATCTTAACATGAATAAAACTGCTGAACTCCAGGCGAGAAATGATAGCGACTTCCCTTGACATTAAGGTAGTATTTAACTGAATGTGGCTTCGAGGAGCCTGAGCAAAACTGGACTCAATGGAAATCAGGGATAAATGTCTACACCAGATTGTGTCAGTATGGTATCAGCTGCCAGAGGAAGTGGTGGAGGCTGGAACAATTACATAATTTAAAAGGCAGCTGGATGGGTATATGAATAGAAGGATTCAGAGGGATATGAACCAAGTGTGGGCAAATGGGATTAGATTAATGTGGGATATCTGGTCAGCATGGATGAGTTGGACCGAAGAGTCTGTTTCCGTGCTGCACATCTCTGTGACCCTATATCTGGCACAAAGGAAAGTGGTATTGGTTGTTGGAGGTCAGTCATCTCGGCTCCCAACCATATCTTCAGGAGGTTCCCAGGGTGATATCCTTGACCCAGTCATTTTCAATGACTTCATCAATGGCCTTCCTCCATCAAAAGGTTAGAAATGGGGAGATTGCTGATGATAGTACAATGTTTAGCAAAATTCATGTCTCCTCAGATATTAAAGCCATACATGTTAAAGTGCAGAAAAAACTGGACAATACCCAGGTTTGGGTTAACAAGTGTCTAGTAACATTCACACCATACAGGTGTCAGGCCATGACCTTCCCCAGCAAAAATGAATCCACCTATTATCTCATGATACTCAATGGCATTACTATCACTGAATCCCACACTATCAACATCCTGAGGGTTGCCCATTACCTGGAACTGAATGGGACCAGCTGTACTGTAACTACAACAACAGGTCAGAACAAGGCATCCTGGATGAGTAACTCATCTGCCTGTCCACCATCTACAAGGCACAAATCAGGAGTGGGTTGGAATACATTCCACCTGACTGAATGAGTCCAGTTCCAACAAAACTTAAGAGCTCACCATCCAGGACAAAGCACTCCATCTACCACCGGCTATACCATCATTGCTCAGTAGCAGCAGTGTGTATCATCTACAGGATGCATTGCAACAACTCACTTAAGGCTTCTCTGACAGCAGCTTCGAAAACCTGCAATCTCTCCCACCTAGAAGAACAAGATCCAAGGGAAGACCATCACTTGCAAGTTTTCCTCCAAGGTAACCACCATCCTTTTCTTGGAATGTGTTGCCATTCATTCAGTGGCAGTGGGTCAGAGTCCTGGAACTCTGTTGCCTTAAGCATTGTGGTTGTCACTACACCCCAAAGATTGCAGTGGTTCAAGAAAATGGTTCCCCATTAACTGTTCCAGAGCAATTTGTGATGGGTATTAAATGCTGGCCTAGACAGTGTTGTCCAAATCCCCTGAATGAATAAGACAAATTTTAAAAATTTGTCATTACCCACACCCCCACTCTCTGATAATCCCTGTACATTGTGTTCCCCTAATCCTCATCTACCTCCCCATCCCCTCACTCAGGATCATGTTCATGACTCTCACATGGCTAACATTGGTGAGCAATGGAACCAAGGAATTCTGAGCTTATCAGGCAAATGTAGAAGAGGCTGTGAGACTTGATTAAAAAAAGGTGAATTATTGCTCAAAACCTGGACAAATGTTTGCTCCGTAACTAATGTCACTACATAAGTCACACTGCAATTTTCACAAATTAGATGCCATGTTTCCAACATCTCAGCAGTGACTACACAGTGACTTCATTGGCTATCAATTTGTTCAGTTCATGGGTTAAAGGAATGGGGAAATCAGCCAGGATCCTAAGACTAACAAATACAAAATTGAACCCAGCTGTGATGGCCTCCCTTGCCAATTATCTGATTCCAATCACACTCTTTCAGTTCAGGCAGGAACAGTGACCATCTGACCATGCTCTCCAGCTACTGTTTGGTGGCCAAGTGTCCGGAAGGATCCAGCATCCAGGTGGGGGAGGAAGCAAATCATGAAAGTTGTTTGCGTTGATTTTTTGGTCCCCTTTGCAGGCTCCTTCCTGTAGCCTTTACTAGCCTTGCAATTTGCTAGGATTGGTGATAGCTTTTGCATTTTTATCTGCTTTCTCCTTTTCATTTTATCTTGTCCAGTGCTTCATTAGTCAGTCATGATTGGTTTATTGCCAAATAGTCCTCTTCTCCATTTGCTTTAGAAATTGGTTCTCAAGCTCATTATGTTCTGCTGAATAACTCTCACCTGATCTTGTTATTTCAGCCATTGAGAGATTCACCCAGATGCTGTAGATGTTGTGTTACATCTCATGGTCAGTCTGCCAGTATACCTTTAAGAGTCACTTTCCTGATATTATCACTGCATCACAGTATATGAACTGAGAATATAAATGTCTCATAGTCCAGCTTACCTCAGATCACTTGAAGCATAGCACTTTACCGAAAGCGTGTAGCACTTTGGCAACAAAATGGCTTAATGTTAGCCCAGACACTAACATGTCAATGTATGCAATGTTTGTACAGAATAGTTAGTTATAATAAACATTTGTTGGACTCTTCAATTCTACAATATCCACTTGCAGTTTCTTAAGTTGTGAGAGATACGATAAACACTGCTGCATTCGTGAAAGCATCCTGCAGGAAGCAGAGGTTTCATAAAAGGAAAAGCTCTGCCTGATCGCATTGAAGTCAATCTCATGTAAGTCTAAAACCTCAGCGCTGCTTCATGTTCCTCTCTTGCAAAGTTGACTTTGCATTTGATTGTGTGATAATTGCTGAGAGATAGATTTGCAAGCATGGTTAGACTGAACTAAATCTAGCTCATTGCTCAATAATATAATGGATTTGGCTGTCCTAATTCTTCAAAGTTTTGTTGCAAAAAAAAACCTCACGGACACGTCCAAGAATTTCACTACTTTTGTGATGAATTTGAAAACTTGGGTTCTAACTTGAACAGAACCATGTATGGCTTGAGGCATGATTTGTATTTGTTAGTTATGTATATTAAAAATGACATACTTTTACATTCCTGTTTTAATTCTGCTAATGGTTTGGCTTGGCAGAAAAGTCTACAGCACAGAAAAAGGCCTTCAGCCCTTCAAGATTGTGCTGGTCAATAACAGCTAGGAGAAAGTGAGGACTGCAGATGCTGGAGATCAGAGCTTAAAAATGTGTTGCTGGAAAAGCGCAGCAGGTCAGGCAGCATCAAGAGAGCTTAAAAATGTGTTGCTGGAATAGCGCAGCAGGTCAGGCAGCATCAAGAGAGCTTAAAAATGTGTTGCTGGAAAAGCGCAGCAGGTCAGGCAGCATCCTGGTCAATAACAGCCTCTAATTATTCTAATCCCATTTTCCAGCACTTGGTCCCTAACCTTGTATGCCTTCGCATCACAAATACACATCAAAGTACTTCTGTAATGCCTCTACCACCCTTATAGGCAGTGCATTCCAGATTCCCAACACTGTGTGAGAGTAAAACAAAATTCCTCACATTTCCTATAAAACTTCCTGACCCTTTCCTTAAATCTATGGCCCATGGTCATTCACCGCCATTCACCCTTCACAAAAGGTATAAGTTCTTTCTTCTCTGCCCTATCTATGCCCCTCATAATTTATATATCTCAATCATATTCTTCTTAGACTCCACTGCTCCAAGGAAAGCAGCTCCAGTCTATCCAATCTTTCCTTGTGACTAAAACCCTCCAGCTTAAGTAATATCCTGGCAAATCTCCTCTGCACCTCTCCATTGCAATCACATCCTTAATATAATGTGGATTCCAGAATTGCGCACAATATACTTCCAGAACAACCTTCCCACTCTTAAACTCAAAGCCTTGGCAAATAAAGGCAAGCATGCCATATGTCTCAAAGTGTGTTTACGTGCATGTAATTGAGGCCTTAAAGTAAATACATTGGTACTTCGGAAAATACAGAAAAAATAGGAGAAAATAATTTTGTTGTTGCCAAGAAATTAAGTGTCTTCTGACACACAAACACAGGGACAGAAACATGATTCCTTTTCGAAACAGAGAGCTATCCAGAAGGTTAGTGAGTAGGCAGTTTCTTTTAGAGAGAGACATCAGTCATTCAGAGACAATAGGCATATAACAGTCTCCAAAATAGTCAGGGAAAAAGAAAAGAAGTCATGAGCGCCTTAGACGTCAGGAAGAGAAAATTTCCAGAAACAGAAGACTTTAAGATATCAGAGTGGAAGACATCCAACAAAGCTGTTTAAAGCATGCATCTAAGGAACATGCATTAAGGAGTAACTGAGCTATGTCAGCAACTTGTTTTATAGTCTCATTAACAGACATTAATTCATAAGATAGCATTGAATGAATTCCGAAGATGCCCTTCACTGAGCTTTGAGTATCTGTACGATTATGGTTGAGGGTAAAGAGTCTTTATTTCAAATTTTTGTGATGACACCATTTCAGATAGTCCTTCCATAGTGTAAAATAGTTTGTTTTATCTCTCTTTTAACTTACAAATGTTTACGTTGTTTCATTTAAATTAATTGGCAGTTTTGTGTGAATATGTTCAGTGTACCTGCAGTAAACATGTTGTAAAAATAAAATTTATGTGTCAGAATCTTACTATATTTTTGCAATGTGTCATTTTCATCAAGTTTCATGCAGGGCTTTCTTCTGCAATGCCCCAAGTTTTCTCTTGCTGTCATCACAACTCACCTCATGAACGAGTTACCACACTCATATGGCTAATTCACTCAGGTCACCTCAGACCTTCTCGCCACCTGCACCAATACTAACAGCTGAGCCACTTACTTTGATCTCACTTAATCTCTCCCTTTGTCTCATTCCAAAGGAAAACTGGCCACAATAGGGTGAAAGGACCAAGATGAGTGGTGTGGTGCCCAACATTTAGTTCCTTACTTGCTACAAAGACAGCCAACCTGAGTGGCTGACTGACTGACTGTGCCCAAATTCCTAGACTAATATCAAGGTTGCAGTTGATGCACTGTTGCATCTCTCTGCCTGAACGGTGTCTCCCTTGATGTGCAAGTTCAGTTGATTGGCCATGCTAAATTGCCCATAGTATTGAAGAATATGTAGGTTAGCTACATTAGCCACGGGAAATGCAATGTTACAGAGATCGGGTAGGGGGATGGCCTGGGTGGGATGCTGTTCAGAGGGTCAGTGTGGACTTGTTGGGCAAAATGGCATGTTTCCAAATTGTGGGGATTCTATGATATGATTCTGTGACTTGACTGAGGATTGCTTCTCTTACAATTTGAGATTGGCCTCTTGCTTGCTGTACATTCAGTGTTTTTGTCCTGTACACTGCTGGAACATGATGTAGGTGTGAGATTGGCTTGGCACACTGCCATACAGCAAGATGTCCAGACATACACATGCACACACATACCCTTAACTGGTAACTGCTGACAATCATGACAAGCTGCCTGGATTTGTTTCTGCTCGAAGTGTTAAGACAGCATTACTGTGAACTTGTTTGGCAAAGCAGGGATGCTTTGAGCGTCCAGATAGGCTCAAAGTAAGCAAGTGTTAAGAGAGTGAGAGGCAGCTTGATCCAATATGTTATTTGGGTGCCTACCCTGCCAGCAGCATTGCAACAAAAGGTGCCGGTGCACTCCAAGGTGCAGCATTGATGTGCAGAAGCATCCTATAAGTGGATCAGACATCTGCCATGATGTTTTAATGAGACTGGTGCATGTTACCCATGGACTGTACGCAAAGATATTGGTACCAAATGTCCAAGATGAGCGTCAGGAGGAGCAAACAGTGAGCTGAAGTCACCAAGTTTAACACTCTGACTTTCATATTGGAGGTTCAGAGCATCTAGTTTCTCTCAGGCAGGTGGTAGAATAGGAATTTGTATATTTATGAGACAATATTAACTTGTAATGGGGTTGTAGATATGAGACTAATAAGGGATAATGCCTGTGAATAGGCCTATTGTTGCTTGTTAATGAGAACCTTGCTGGACATTCAGTACTCAATTAGAAAATGTACCATTTTGGCCTTACCATCGAGAAAAGCTTCACTCAAATTCCCAATCGTTTCTCCCAAATTTCTCACTATAGTTCACATTGTTCAGGGTCTGAGAATATTCGTCTGTAATCAATGACGTCAAGTTTCACTCAAAGATCTGTCCAGTATTACCATCAAATCGATTCCTTGACATAATCTGATCTTTTTTTCACAGATGTTTTTCACAGAACCATTTCTATGCAATTTCCTGATGTTTGAGTTAATAGCAGTTTGAACAGAGGCAGCTCAATACAATAAATCAGACTTCAATCAAGAATAATTTGTTTATTTCAAAGCATTTGTCTAAGTGTTCCTGAGAACAACAAGTACAGAGATGGTGACTGCAACAGCTCTTGGGCAATGGGTGAATGAGTGCCTTCTCAAATCAATGTGGCATTTTCTGCAGAGTTTTGTTCCTCATTTGAAGGAAACTGCATTATTCTCTCTGGAAAGAGACATGTAACAGGGGAAGATTCATTACTTTCCAGAGTGCTCAGCACAAATTGATTCATAGCTTTCAAGAATGACAGGGATGTGTCTCATTTGTACCACAACCTAATGAATAAAATTACAGATGAATCTGCTTTTTGAACACAGGACATTATGTGCACAGTCTGACGTTCTCACTGACAAGCTTCCATCATCTGCTTCCTCCCTCTCACTGTAATTTCAGTGTTTCTTTTAATGGTTCTCTAACTCGACCTTCTCTAATAGACCTCCCTCCTTTTCTCCCCATCCTTCCATTCCTACTCCCAAGAAGCTAATTCAACTCAATCTGATCTCAACATCCATATAATGGACTGTTCTGCTACAGTAAGCCAACACTCTGAGAGACTGAGCCCAAAAATTTGAATCCACTGAAAACTGCAACTTAGGGTGACTGTCTCAATTAGAAGGTGGCATTTCTGACAATATAGGAAGCCCTTTGTACTGATCCTCTGACAGCGCAGCACACCCTCAGTACTGATCCTCCAACGTTGCAGCATTCCTTCAATACTGACTCTCTGACAGTGAGTATTCCCTCAACACTGACCCTCCAACAGTTCAGTGTTCCATCAGTAATGACAGTCCAGTGCTGCCCTCCCTCAGGACTCACCCGCCGATTGTACCACACTTCCTCAGTCAGTGTTGGTACAAACTCACCTGCTCAATTCAAGCACCAAGGTCCCCACCTTGCAGTAACGTCCTGTTTTCCCGTATAAGAGCTATGTGGAGCCCCAGAAGAAGTCCATTCAGAGGAAATGGGCCCCTCACATTCATTCTCTATTTGGCTGTGGTATTTTCACAGCAAAAATGTGTCTGTGAAGTGGTGACTTGGAGCCAGTGGTTTTGGCATAATGATGTTTGAGTGTTTTTGATTTATACAGGCATTCAGTGGTTCCAACTGATAGCCACTTCTGTGTGGTTTAATTCTTTTAAGGTGGCCAATTAATGCACAGCAATAGATTTGTGTCTGCTATGCTTGAGATTTATAGAATATGATTTTTTCATTCATGCTGTGTGAAGTACATGGTTTCAGCCAGCCTAGTGAGTATGTAGCAAGCTTAAGGCTCCACGTCAGAAATGCTGCAAGTTACTTTCTCAAGAGCAGGTCAGCACGGAACCTTAGAATCATAGAATCCCTACAGTGCAGAAGTAGGCCATTCCAGCCATCAGGTCCGCAGTGACCCTCTGAAGAGATCCCACCCAGAACCAAGCCCTTACCTTATAGCCCTGCATTTCCCATGGCTAATCCTGCTCACCTACACATCCTTGGAACTGTGGGCAATTTAGCATGGCTAATCTAACTAAGCTGCATATCTTTGGGCTATGGAAGGAAACCGGAGCACCTGGAAGAACCCCATGCCGACACAGTGCAAACATGCAAACTTCACACAGATCATACTACATACAGCTGATTTAGAGTGACTAATAGTTAACTTGGGTCTTGATTTCAATGTTGATTGCCCCATTGTAGGGAGGTGCTGACATAGTGATAATGTCACTGAGCTAATTATCCAGAACCCCAACCTAATGTTCTGGGGACATATATACGAACATACTAATTAAGAGCAAATGGGAACTATTCAACTTTCCAAGCATGCTTTGCCATGCAATGAGATCATGGCTGATCTGATTTTGTCCAAATTCCACATTCCCATTTATTGCTGATAAAGTTTGATTCCCTTGCCTGACAAGAATCTATCTGCTTCTGCCTTAAAATCACACAACTTTCTGAGAAAGAAAAAAATTTTCCTCAGTTCTGTCCTGATAGCGCAACTCCTAATTTTAAAACACTGCCCCTCATTCTGAACTGACCCACAATAGGAAACATCCTTTCCATGCCAACCTTGTCAAAACCAACTCAGATCTTTCACATTTCAATAAAATTGCCTTGCACTCTTCTAAACCCTGATCAGTAAGCCCAGCTGTCCAATCTTTACTCATAATATAACTCGCTCATTCCCGATATCAATCCAGAAAACCTCCTTTGAACAGCCTCCAATCCATTTA
Organism: Chiloscyllium plagiosum; assembly: GCF_037043375.1. Lineage (NCBI taxonomy): Eukaryota > Metazoa > Chordata > Chondrichthyes > Orectolobiformes > Hemiscylliidae > Chiloscyllium > Chiloscyllium plagiosum. The sequence goes on along the minus strand of NW_028270151.1, from coordinate 28,626,495 downwards.
CATTGTAGACAGTACTTGAGATGTGGTCTCACCAATGCTGTGTACAAGTGAAATCCGAGGTCCTTACTTTAATGTTTAAATCCACTTGTAACAAAGGCTAGCAAGGCATTAGCCTGCTTGATCCATTCACTACTTGCAGACTAATTATAACCAATGCATTGGAACTCCTAGATTCCACTGCATTCTGAAGTCATTCTCATTCAAGTAATACTTTTATTTTTATTCTCTTGCCAAAGTGATCAACTTCATATTTTACTGCATTATGCAATATCTGCCCACTCACTTAAACTGAACCAGTCTACATTCTTGTTAGGTCTTCTTCACAACACAGTGTCCTACTTATCTTCATGTCATCTGCAAATCCAGCCACCATGCCTTCAATTCCCTCATCTAAATCATTGGAACAAATTGTAAAGTGCTGAGGGCCCAGCATAGCCCCCTGTGGGAGTCTTAGCATCAAATCCAGACAGTCTGAAAAAGATCCATTCATGCATACTGTCCAATTTCTGACAGCCAATCTTCTAGCCATTCTGCTATGTTGTCCCTTATATTATAACATGTTGCTGCTCACAATAACCTTTTATGTGGAAACTTGTCAAATGCCTTCTGTAAATCCACGTATAGTACATCAATGTTTTCCACTTTATTCATAGAGCTTGTTACTCCTTCAAAGAATTCCAAGGAATTGGCTGCACACAGTCCCAGAGATTGAAATTGAACTACACTGACGATGGCTGCTGACTGAATGGATCACAATTAATGCTTTTAGTGTGACTTGATAACAAGTATGTTTTGTTGTTGGAGTTCATCAGAAGCCTAAGACTTGACTTTCTCAACTCCTCAGCCATCATGCAACACTAGGTTATGGTCCAACAGGTTTATTTGAAAGCACTAGCTCCTTCATCAGGTAGTTGTGGAGAATAAGATCATGATCACAGAATTTATAGCCAAAAGGAGCCCAGTATCAAAGAGTTCATGACACTGGATTCCTTTGGCTATAAATTCTAGGATCATGATCTTATTCTCCACAGCCATCTGATGAAGAAGCAGTCCTCTGAAAGCTAGTGCTTCCAAATAAACCTGTTGGACCATAACCTGGTGTTGTGTGATTTTTAACCGAGTCCAACACCAGCACCTCCAAGTCAGTCATCATGGATAGTCTTGATTGTCTTTGGACATTGGTGAAATTGAATCAATGTACTTAATGTTCCAGGTGTTAGACCTCGGGAGAGCAGAGTTGCCTCCAATCATAAATTTTCTTCTTGTCAAATGGTTGTCAAAATTGGAATGACAGATATGCTTTCAAATTAAGGGGATGACTGCTTACAACTGAGATACGGAGACATTTCTTCACAGTTATGAATCTTTGAGATATGAGGGACTGTCACATTAAACCTCAGGCTCAGCCATGATCATATTGAATGGTGGAGCAGTCTCAATGGGCCAAATAGTACTATTCTGCTCCTAGTTCTTTCTTTAAGCATTTTTCTGACTCCTTTCCTCTGTTTTGTCTCTGAGTACACATATCAGACCTGAGCATTTACATTAACCAGAAGAAAACTGCACTAACAACTCTACCTCTGAACAATCCAATGACATTCTACTTTGATACAGCATTTTTAAAGCAAGGAAACATCCAACAATTTGTCTTGGGGAACAGGAGAAAGATAAACTGAGAGATTATAGAAAATATGGAAGAACCAAAGATGAAACCTCAGAGTTAACTTTGTATCAGATGCACTTCGTAGGTGATTTGTAACAGTTGAAAAAATGCTGCAAAGATTTGCTGATTTACTTCACCAGACAATGTTAATATTGAATAATTCGATCAAATCTCCCATCACCTTTCAGTTTTAATGACAATCGGGCAGACTCCATTCATAATTGAGGATCGCTTTGAACTGAAATTCAGTGAATTGTTCTGGCCAATATTTAGCCTTCAATTATAAACCGGATTATCGGATCAGAATCAGATTACTGCTTGTGGTATTTTGCTGTGCACGATTTGGTTGCTGTGGTTGTCACTTTCAGCATTTGAAAAGGTGCTTCATTGACTGAGGGTTCAGTCCATTGCCAAGGTCCTGAAATATCTGACAAAATTTCTATTTATCTTTTTTGTCTTTTTGTCTCCAATGATCCCTCTCTTTCCATCTCCTCCTTGGAACCTCGACTCTTCCCAATCCATGTTCTGCCCTGTTGCGCTGCTGCTCTCTTTTCCCGCTCCCCTCACCCATCTCCCCTCTTGCTTCCTCCCTCCCCTCAGACTTCTCATTCTCTCCCGCATCCCATTTCTCCCACTCCCCTTCTTTCCCATTCTCCCTCTTCCCTCACATTTATCCCCCAATCTCTCTCACCATCCTCCCTTTCCCTCACTTTCCAAAGTTCTCCCTCTGTTTGCCCCTCTTATCTTGCTACCTCCTCACACCCTCACTCTCAATTTCTCTTCACCCTCTTCCATCTTCCTCTTTCTCTCACTCCTTCCCCATGTCCCCCTTCCTTTCCTAGGTTCTACTCCCTCCTTATAGTGGAATATGTGCAGTGCTCAGTGAAATTACAAATCATACACATTTGTTTTGCACAATAGCCTTTTTTCATCAGCATTCTTTAATTGATTAAAACAACACAATTGAGTTGCTTTCCAAATCCCAGATCAATCAAACATTGTACTCAGGAGGGAAGAAGGAGAAAAGAAAAGCAATATGACTGTCGGTCAGGGGTTAGTGGGTGGCACTGCCTGAGTCATAAAGTTATAAGTTCTAGAAACTGGAGGGCAAAAATGCAGGCTGACATTTCAGTGCAGTACTGATGGAGTCCCGTTTGGTCAAAGGAACTGACTTTCAGGTGAGACATTAAACCATTGACATCCCTGCTCTTCCAGGTGGATGTAGAGGGACTTGAGTCAGTGTCCCTCTCAGTACTTATCCACGAACAGTCCACACTCCCTAAGTATGAACCTTCCCAACAGTGCGGCACTCCCTCAGTTCTGACCTTCCAACAGTGCAGCACTCCCTCAGTACTGACCCTCCAGAAATGCAGCACTACCTCAGTACTAACCCTCCAGAAATGCAGCACTTCCTCAGTACTGATCCTCCAGAAATGCAGCGCTTCCTCAGTATGGCCCCGCCAGCAATACAGAGCTTCCTCAGTATGAACCCTCTGACCGTATAGCACTCCCGCAGTACTGACCTTTCAAAAGTACAGCACTCCCTCAGTACCGACCCTCGAACAGTGCAGCACTCCCATAGTATTGACCCTGTGACTGTGCAGCACTCCTTCAGTACCGACCCTCGGGCAGTGCAATACTCCCTCAGTATTGACCCTGTGACTGTGCTGCACGCTTTCAGTACTGACCCTCTGACAGTGCAGCACTCCCTCAGCAGTGACTCTGCAACAATGCCATGCTCCTTCACCGCTGACCCTGTGATAATCCAACTTGCCCTCAGTACTGCCTGACAATAGAGTACTTCTTCAGGTCTGCATTAGGGTTTTCGCCTGAATTTTATGTACAGAGTGTAAATTGGACCAAAAATATGTGACTTTGAGTGAGAATGTTACCGACTGAGCCACATTCAGAATTTTGACAGGGCAGTGAGTTAGTAGAATCGATGGGGAAATAACTAAATATCCTCAAGAATTCAATTTAGTGAGAAAAACATAAATTTGCCTTTGAAACAAATGTTTCTGTTGATCACTCAGGTGGGAATTTGCGGTGACACAGTCGATGTTTAACACTTAATGTCATGCCTTTCTTTAAACTCTTCAAGTAGGGAGAGTCCATTATCTTGCAATGTTCTCGTTGAATTTCTAGAAACAATAAAAATAGCAGCTTTCATACTTTGGACAGATTTTAGTTTCAACTGTTTCATCTCATTGATGGAAACATGTTTTCTCAGCTTAACAACTTCTTATCAATTTCACAGAGTTTGAAATAACTTGAAACTGCATTGCATAATGGACCACATTACTGCCATGGTCAGCTCCCTGCAGTCCAATCCCCCAGACTTAGCTGCTATTGGGAATTGGGGAGAGGGGTCTCACAAAAGGTCAAATTTGCATCTCTGAGTGTAAAGGTTATACGTTCCTGTTACACTTCAGAAATATGAGCGTAATATTCAAAGTCAGCTCTATAAGTGCTGTGATGAGGGATTGCTGCACTGTCAGAGGGTCAATACTGAGGGAGTGCTGCACTGTCAGAGGGTCAGTACTGAGGGAGTGCTAGATTGTTGGAGGATCAGTACTGAGGAGTGCTGCACCGTCAGAAGGTCAGTACTGAGGGAGTGCTGCACTGTCAGAGGGTCAGTACTGAGGAGTGCTGCACCGTCAGAAGGTCAGTACTGAGGGAGTGCTGCACTGTCAGAGGGTCAGTACTAAGGGAGTGCTGCACTGTCAGAGGGTCAGTACTGAGGGACTCTCTTGTACTTCTACCCAACTCTCACTCTCTGCCACTGGGATTAGTTAGCTCAGTTGTTTGCTCAGCTGGTTTGCACACAGTGTAGGTTCAATTCCTGTGCCAGCTGAGTTCACTGTGAAGGTCTTTCTCAAAGTCTCCCCTTACCTGAGGTGTGGTCACCGTCAGGTTAAGCCACCACCAGTTGTCTCTCAGTGAGAGAACAGCCTGTAGCCTTCTGGGTCTATGGTGACTTTCTTTACTCTCTCCTCCCACACACACTCTCTCTCCTGTACCGATTATCCCATACTCTCCTCCCACACTGTCTCTCCCCTATACCCATTCTCCCGTACCCAGCTCCCACATTCTCTCTCTCTCCCCTGTACACATTCTCTCATACCCTCCTCTCTCACTCTCTCTCCCTGTACACATTCTCCCATACACTTTTCCCACACTCACTCTCCTTGCATTCTCTCCCCTAAGGCACATCGTGTCTTCCTGTGCTGTCTCCCCCCACACTCACTTGTGCAACCTGTCTCCTCCCATTATGTCTCCTTGCACATTCACCCCTCGCACTCTCTCCACCTGTACTCTCTCTCCCCTGTACTGTCACAACCCATTTCTTAACCCGCACTCTCTCCCCCGCGCTCTCTACCTCCATACTATTTCCCCCCAAGCACTGTCTTCCCCCCACAACACTCTCTTCGATCTCCCGCACTCTCTTTCTTTGTACTCTCTTCCCCCCTGCACTCTCTTCCCCCCCACAGTCTCTGCCCCCCATACTCTCTTTCCTCCTCGCATTCTCTTCCCCCCCCACTCTGTTCCGCCCCCCAACATCCTCTTCCCCTCCGTAGTCTCTCCATCCTCTTACTCTCTCCCTCCGCCCTCTCTCCCTTCACATTCTTCCCATTACACTTTGTCCCTTATGGCCTGTCCCTTGTGGCTAATCCTGTAGTCCATACACTTGGACTCAGATCTCCCCTTGTTGCCCTGAAGTTTCCGAAGAATTCAAATCCTGATTTACTTTTTTTTTTAAAAGAGTTTTTTATGGAGTTGTGAGTGACATGAGCTAGGTCATGAAATGTATGTTTCTTTCAATAAAATATAACGGCCCCTTTAACAAACAGCTTTGGGGAGATCTGTCTGTGGGTGTTCAGCCAGGAACAGTCCTAGGCAGATATTTCAGGGTCTCTGCTGCTGGGATAATATTTACAGCTTTGGCTGGCCTCCCCTGTTAAACCCCTGCTCAGCTGGTTTTCATTTCTAAAGTTTCTGATTCATCATTAACCCCATGAGTTCTCTCACTCTGATGGCATTCCTCATCTTCATGCCTCCCCGGTTGTGTCCCTGGCACCACTTGACTGTTCACCTGACGTTGTAGTCTGTGGGTAATTGCCACAGTGCTTCTCATAAACATCATCAAATACACAGAGCATCAAACCAAGAGAGATACTCGGACAGTCACCCCTTTTGGTCAAAGAGATAGGATTTAAAGAGCATTTTTTCAGGAGGAAGGCCCAGGGGACAGTTCCAAGGCCTAGGACTGAGGCAATTACAAGTATGGCTGTGACTAATGGAGAAACTGCAATCAAGGATGCTCAAGAGGCTAACGTTGGATTAACACAGGCTTTGGAAAGTTAGAACCAAGGCGGGGGAAGGCCGCTGAGATAGAAATGTTACATTTAAGGAAACCTTAATGATTGCAGAGGGAGATTAGTGAATGACATTTTGTAAAAGTTAGGATACAGGCAATAGAGATTTGAATTACTTCTTGCCATCAAATGGCCCAATAGCATGCTTTCCTACCTACATTCTACATTTCTATATTGCAAATAGTGGGCTCTTGGTGTGTGCAACTTGGTGGTGTGCTTCACACATTATAATCATTAGCACGCTTCACAAATACATTCCTGGCTGCAGATTTGCTCCTGTAAGGTAGTGGTGTGATGGTAATGTCGTTGTACTCACAATGCAGATAATGTTCTGGGGACATAGGTACCGCAACCCACCTCAGCAGTGATGAAGTTTGTTTTCAGGAAAAAGCCTGGAATTAAAATCTCACCTAATGGTGACCATGTTACCTTTGTTGTAAAAACCCATCTGGTTCACTAATGCCCTCCACTTAGGGAAGGAAATCTGCTGTCCTGGCCTGGCCTGGCATAGCCAACACATGACTGCAGACCCTCTGTAATGTGGTTGACGCTGGAATAGCTGAAGGGTACCAGGGATACACATCCCACAAACAAATAAGACAAAGGTTTTTAGGATGTCATAATATCGTGAATGCTGCAGATATATGAGACTTCTTGATATAAACAAAGCTGATGATCAGGAGAAATCCCAAACATCACAGCACAAAAACTAGGAAGCTGTCAGCAGAGGTTAGAACTGTGGTGAAACCACAAACCAAAAACATTGGAAAATTTCTGGAATTCCCAGAGAAGTTCTAAGAAGAATTTTTATTTTCTGAATTTAATTCAAAAGTGAATGAATGACCTCTAAATCTTTTTGCCTTCCTTTCAGAATGTCTACCAGCCTCCAGTTCCTGCTCCGGTTCCAGCCCCAGCTCCCGCTCCGGTTCCAGCCCCAGCTCCCGCTCCGGTTTCCACTCCAGCTTCTGCAGTGAGCGCTGCAGGCATGAAACCAGAGGATGAGCTTGAACGTTTGACTAAGAGGATGCTGTACGATATGGAGAACCCACCATCAGATGATTACTTCGGTAAAGAACTGAATAAAGGGTTTACTTGATCCAAATCCAAATGAATTTCCGAATGTCCCATTCACTGCAATATTTCATTTACTCATGGGATGTGGACTTCGCTAGCACTTACTGCAAATCCTTAAGGTCTTAGGGAGGTGGTCAGCTGCCCCCTTGAACTAGTCCACATATCTTATGGGTCCCTAGAATTCTGTTCAGAAGAGAATTCTAGGAATTTAGCTCAGTGACAGGGAAGGAACAGTGATATTTTTCCAAGTCTGGTTAAGGTGTGATTCGGAGGGGATCTTACAGGTGATGTCTTTCCCGTGTATTTCCTGCCCTAGTCCTTCTAGACAATCATAGTCATGTGTTTGGAAGGTACTGTTGGAGGAGCTTTGCTAAGTAGTTGCAGGGCATAGAATCATAGAGTACAGAGGAGGCCCTTCAATCCATCAAGCCTGTATAACCAAAAATACACAGCTACCTACATGAATTCGACTTTACCACACTAGGTGTAAATGAAAGGAATGAATATTGTAGATAGTGAGTGGGATGCCAATTGGTGAGCTGCTTTGTTTTGGATGGTACCAAGCTTCTTGAGTGTTTCTGAATTACATCCATCCAGGCAAGTGACTGATTTGATTCTTGTGGATAATGGACAGGATTTGGGAGAAAGAAGGTGAGTTGTTGGTTGCAGAATTCCCAGCCTCTGATCCCCTCTTGAACCATAGTATTTATATGGCTTGTCTTCAGTTTCTGGTCAGTGGTAACCCCCAGGACATTGATAATGGGGGATTTCAATCATGGTAATATCACTGAATTTAAATTTGAGATGGTCAGATCCACTGTTGTTGGGGGTGAGCAATATGTGATACTTGTGCAGTGCGAATGTTACTTTCCACTTATCAGCTGAAACCTGGATATTGTTCAGGTTTTGCTGCATTTGGACTTGAGCTGTTTTGATCTGAGGAATCAAAAATGGCACTGAGTATTATGCAGATATCAGTGAACATTCCCACTTCAGACCTTCTTATGGAAGGAAGGTCATCGATGAAGCTGCTGAAGGTAGTTGGACCTAGGACTCTAATGTAGGGAACTCCTACAATGATAACCTTAGACTAAGATAATTTGGAATAGAATTAGTTTTATTGTCACAGGTACTCAAATGAGCACAGTGAAAAGTGAACACGTCGCCACTTAAAGCACCATCTTAGGTACAAAGGTCCCTCGGTACAGCTTCTGCAGTTCAAGTTCTTAGAAAAATAGAGAAGTATAAAGTCCAGTATTGTAGATTTAAGGAATAACTTAATGTGATAGAGATGTACAGCCTGGAAACAGACCCTTCAGTCCAGCTCGTCCATGCCGACCAGGTATCCTAAATAAATCCAGTCCCATTTGCCAGCATTTGGTCCATATCCCTCAAAATACTTCCTATCCATATACCCATCTAAAATCTTTTAAATGTTTTAATGTACCTGTCTCCACAACTACTTCTGGCTGCTCATTCCATACACGCACCACTGTCTGCTGAAAAGGTTGCCCCTTAGGTCCCTTTTAAATCTTTCCCCTCCATCTTTAAACATATGCCCTCTGGTGTTGGACTCCCCCATCCTGGGGATAAAACCTTGTCCATTTCCCCTATCCATGCCTCTTATGATTTTATAAACCTCTATAAGGTCACCCTTCAGCTCCAGGCAAAATAGCCCCACTCTTTTCATCTCTCCCTATAGCTCAAACCCTCCAACCCTGGCAACATCCTCATAAATCTTTTCTGAATCCTTTCAAGTTTCACAACATCCTATAACAGGGAGACCAGAATTGCACACAGTATTCCAAAAGTGGCCTAACCAAGATTCCAACAGGAATCTTGAATCCCTGTTATTTTCCATGCTGGGTAGCAAACCAATCTAAAATAAACTAAAATCCATTTGTGGAAGAGCCAGGCCTCAACTTGACCTCCCAACTCCTATACTCACTGCACTGACCAATAAAAGCAAGCATACTGAGCACCTTCTTCACTATCCTATCTACCTGCACCTGCAGTCTCAAGGAGCTATGAACCTGCACTCCAAGGTCTCTTTGTTCAGCAGCACTCCCCAGGATCTTAGCATGAAGTGTATAAGTCCTGGCCTGATTTGCGTTTCCAAAAGCAGCACCTCGCATTCATCTAAATTAAACTCCATCTAAATTAAGCTCCATCTGCCATTCCTTGGTTCATTGGCCCATCTGATCAAGATCCAGTTTTACTCTGAGTTAACCTTTCTTTGCTGTCTATAACACCTCGAATTTTGTGTCATCTGCAAACTTACTAACCATATCTCCTATGATGGCATCCAAGTCATTTATGAAATGGAGGAAGAAAAAGTTCAGAACAATGGTCTTCCAACCCAGTCCATGCTGATACCCAGGCTTCATTCTGCACCGGGCCTTGACTCTAGACCACACCGGGCTTCATCTCAGAGTTCATGAAGCCAGGAAATCCCTCTGGAATCATCTGGAGACCATAAGACCATGCTCCTTCAACACCGTAATCATCTTCCTTTGTGCTAGATATAACTCCAATCAGCAGATTTTTCTCCTTGTTTCCATTGATTCCAGTTTTGCTAGGGGTCCTTTAAGACACATTCAGTCAAATGCACCTTGACATCTAGAGCACACTCTCTCCATACTCTAAAATTAAGCTTTTTGTCCAAGTTTAAACCAAAGCTTTATTGCGGTCAGGAGCTGCATGTCCCTGCCAGAATTCAAAATGAGCAATTTAGCATTTCCATCCAAGGCCAGTCTTATCCAGATTCTTAACTACCTTAAAACTAACCCTGTCCTTCTCAGCAACATTTTTCTATGCAGCTATTCTATTCCAAGGATTTCACAACTCTGTCCTTTGCATAGTCAAAAGTGAAATTAAAAGGATCTCTCTCTAACAACGGGCATTTCCCTTGAGCTTAAGAAAAAGACAAATTTCAAATCTCATGAATGAATCTTGAATCCCTGTTATTTGCCATGCTGGGTCGCAAACCAATCTAAAATCCATTTGTGGAAGTGCCAGGCCTCAACAATTGTTTTTAAAATAAATCACTATGGTTACCAGTTAATAACTCATAAACCAGAAACTGAAACTCACAACAAATAACTTTAAAAATCATTGATATAAATCCCACAGTTCACATCACATAATCATCTGTCAACATGCCTCCTGAGGTTTGACCAGGTGAGATCAACCATGATCCCATTTAATGGCAGAGTGAACTGATGTTCCAATTGGCCTACTCCTGATCCCCTCTTTTATAATCTTAGTGACAGAAAGGCAAGAGGTGTTGGAGTATCAGTGCACATGGAGATGGCACAGAGGCTGCAAAGAATCATGGGGCTGGGTAGACATGTAGAGAGTAAGAATGATCATGAAAGATAGATAGATGGGCATAGGATAGCACAGGGAGAATGAGCGGCTATTGGTGTTGATGCAGGGCATCGGGCATAAGGAATGAGACATTGAGAGGATGAGGGAAATTTTATGTTTTAATCTTTACATTTAAACTTTGATCACAGTATCAGATTCCCCTGGCAGACTTTCCACCCCCTCAGGAAACTAGCAACCTCTTCCCCTTCCCAGGTCACCTGTCCTGACTCCTAACCTAGCCCACATCACCAAACTGAAAATGAGAAGTGTGGACAGACATTTTTAAAGGTCAATGTTGAGATTTCTACCTCTCAGCACACTCAACCCCAGCATGAAATTCTGGTCCAATATCTCGATTTTTGAAGTCCAAGGTCTCACTCATTAAAAATGTCCTGCCATTTGTAAAGATCGATGAATGTGAACTCTAGGTTCCTCTGTCCCAAAACAATCTTAAGAACTCTGTCAGTAAGTCTGTATTGTGTATCCTTGTCTCTTCAGCTACAAGGCATCACCTCACATTACTTGGTATTAAATTCTGTCTGCCCATTCTGCTGATCTATCTCTGTTCTGTTGCAGTTGATTGGTATCCTTTTTACTTTTTGCCACTAAGTTCTACCCTATATTCCAAGATTGAGATCATTTATATATTGAAGAAAATATAGTGGTCTTGCACGGAGCTTGGGAAACATCACAGTGAAACCCCTGTCCCCAGTGTGAAAAACAACCATAAAAAATGACTCACTGCTTTGTATCCTGGTGCCAAATTTTTTATCGAACTTTGATCCAAACATTCCATAAGCCTCAATTTTATAATCAAGTGTTTTATGCAGTACCTTGTCAAACACTTTCTTAAAACCCACATAGATATCTTCCATCGCATTCTCTGTAACTTCATCAAGATATTCAGTTTAATTTTTGAAGCACCTTTTAAAAATCTGTGCTATCGCTTGTTAACTACCTCAAACCTCCCCAAGCCCCTGTTCAGTTTTTCTCCCCACCCAAGATTTCCAAAGCCTTACCCACCAAATGATGTTATGCTAACAACCCTGTTGATAGAGGAATAAGAGCTTGTTAAAAATAAAAATAAAGTGGGCATTCTCCTGTAGAAAGCAATTAATAATCTAAAATAAGGAGATGACAGTTGAATTAAACAAGACATTTTGCATGTTTTCACTATAGAAGACAGATAACCAGGGAAGTAGAGAAGGTTTTTAACTAAGTAGTGGGGGCAAGGGATGAAACTTGGGAAGCAATGACTGAAGTTATATTTAGTTTGAAGGAGAGAAGAGGGGTCCACGACTAGTGGGCACATGTAATAGTTCAGAAGTAGAAAATTAGAAAATGGAAAGGAGGGAACAACACAAAAAGTAACAATTTCTAAGAGATGTGATACTAAGTAAATTGATGGAGTTGCAGGCTTATGAGTCCCTGGGTCCTGATGGACTTCATCCTAAAGGTCTTAAAATGTTTGGCTAGTGAGATAGTTGATGTGTTCGATTTAGTGTTTTCAAGTTTCCTGAGATTTAGGGAAAGGTCTATTTGATTGGAAAATAGCAAATGTAACTTTTTTTTGAAAAGAGAGAAAGAAAGTAGGAAACCAACTGCTAGTTAGCATCTGTCACAGGAAACATGTTAGAAGACATTATTAAAAATGTTACATCAGGGAGAACTGGTGAATGTACTGTACTTAAATTTCCAGAAGGCATTTGACAAGGTGCCAGATCAAAGGATATTACAGAAAAAACGCTCATTGCATATGTGCTAACATGTTGTCATGGATAGAAGATTGACTGGCTAATAGAAAACAGAGATAAGCAAAAAAGAGTAACTTTCTGAGTGGCAAGATGTAACTTGTGATGTGTGCAGGAGTCAGTGCTGGAGCCTCAACCTTTTGCAATTTTAATAAATAACTTGAATGAAGGGGTGGATGGTCTGACTACTTAATTTTTTGAAGACATAAAGATAGGTAGGAAAGCAAATTGTGTCGAGGACATGTGGGAGCTATAAAGATAGGTTTAGTGATCGGGCAAAGTTCTGGCAAATGGAATATAATATAATGGGGGAAGATGGGAAATTGTCCATCTTGGCAGGACGAATAAAAAGCAAGCATATTATCTGAGAAAGAGAAGAATCTGAGTGACCTCATGCATGAAACTCAAAAGATTAGAATGCATTTACAGCATGTACTTAGAAAAACTAATGGGATGTTATAATTTATTGTGAGGGAGATTGAATACAAAAATAGGGAGGTTGTGTTTTAGTTACACAGGGCACAGGTGTGACCACATCAGGAGTACTTGCACAGTAATTGAAAGAAGGCTGCAAAAGGAGGAAGTTCAGAGAAGGTTTACTGTAGTATTACCTGGAATGAGAGCTAGTGTTATGAGGAAACATTGCACAAATTCAGCTTGTATCCACGGAAGTTTAATCAAGGACAAAATTATCAAATAATGTTATGATATGGTGATGAGCTGGTAACTGTCCATCTAATAACTTGTGAGATCCAGGGCACTTACTAAGAAAAGAAAGCCCAGAAATTCCACAATTTTGAACAAACACCAATAAACTTTCTGATACAATTTAGAGCACTCTTCAATGCAATCTGCACTATATGTATACGACTTCTTTCTAACATCCAGAATTAACACAAGGTAATTTTGTGAAATGGGCTGTGATCAAAATCCTACAGCACAAAAGATATCCCTCCCACAGATTTTTCTGTAACGCCACCTCCCCACCTCTCTCAAAAAATGTGGTAAAATGGTGGGTCATTAAATCTCATTATGCCTCACAAATCTTCACTTCCACTGATCTGGTTTTGAAAAGAGCAGCCCATCACGGACTGTCTCACGGGTTGCTTGTGCTCTGGTAGATCACCCTCCTGTCCTGGGTCAGCACTCCCTTGGACTCTAAAGCCTGCACTCTAGCACATGTTCACCAGCACCACTCCAGCCTGTCACTAATTACTTCTTTCACCAAGTTAAACCTATCCTTAGGTTTTGCCTGAGCACCAATCTCGCTCAGTTACATCCAGTAAGTACTGATAACAGGCTTTTCAACTCTGAATCAGTTATACTGAGCTATTTGAGAGCCACCACACTTCCAGGACCTTTCCTTAGCCCTGACTGCAACATCAAGCTGCCTAATAACGGCTAGAACTTGGTCTGAGTCCCAAGAGCACAGAAATAACCAACCTGTCTTGGGATTTAACTCATTGTCCCCCACACAGAGCTTCTGTGGACCTTCCCTGTAAGGCAGTGAAATATCAGCACCTTTAACATGGAGTGCAGTCTTTATCTCTCACTGACCTTCATTCACTATCTGTTGTCTTTTAAACTGCTCTGATCTACTGAACACCTTGCAAGATACTCTTCCCCAGTTGCTGCGCTCCAGTGAATGTTGCCAGCTAGCAAATTCGGAGCGGCCTGACCAATGAATGTTACTAACCGTAAAGGACTGGGTTTTTCAGTACAAAAAAAAATGATATTAACTCAAGGGTTTTATCACAAGAGGATGGTTCCTGTTGGGGGAGCTGGAATCTATGGGAGATTATTGTTTAACAGTCATATGGAGAGCTTTTTTCTCACAGATGACAATGACTGTTGGCAGTCTCTTCCTGAGAATTTGGTGAAAGCAGCGTCTTTAAATATTTTTAAGGTAGATATTGATAGGTTCTTGATAAGCAAGGGGATGAATGTTTGTTGGGGGCTAAGTGGCACTGTGGAGTAATCAGGTCAGCCATGATCTTATTGTATTGCATGGTATGAAAAGGGGATAAGTGACCTACTCCAGTTCCTAAGTGACCTGCTTCAGCTCCTACATTGTATGTTGTCAGTTGCTGGGGACTATTCCTGCATTTTTCTTAAATACTAACAAAATATGCAGATGCTGACAATCTGAAACATAGAAACATCACAAATAGGAGCAAGAGTAGGCCATTAGAACCTGCTCCACATTCGTTATGATCACAGCTGATCCTCAGATGCTGCCTGACCTGCTGTGCTTTTCCAGCACTACTCTAATCTTGACCCTCAATCAACTCAATAGCCTATTCCTGCTTTTCCCAGATATCCTTTGATCCCTTTAGCCCCAAGTGTTCTGTACCACGCTTCTCGAAATCATGCAGTGTCTTAGACTTGACTGCTTTCTGTGGCAGAGAATTCCACAGGCTCACCGCTCTCTGTCTGTTGAAATTTCTCCTCAATTCAGTCCTGAAGAAAAACAGAAAATGCCGGAAATGCTCAGTAACTCTAGTGATAATGATGGAGAGAGGAACATTTATGTTTCAGGTCAGTCGTATTTCACCAGAGCCCTCTAAATCTGTTATGTAAAGCAAACAAGGAACAGAAGATTTCCTCGTACATCCAGAATCTGGGATCAAACTCAGATTCCAATGATCAAAGATTTCTGTACCTGGTCCCACAAATCAACATTATTGTCAGTTGTACTGATTGGTGTCACTGAGTGAGAGTAGATTCACAAGTTACCATGCATGCTATTTGCTCATGTACAGTGCTTGATTGACATTGAAGGAATGAAATGTTGGGCAGTTCTACATAATTGATCTGAAATATTACTTTTCTACTCAGTCTGCAATTTGAAAACCTACTGTATAGCTTTAGCACAGTGAGATGAACCGTTGGGAGTGACAGCGCTCCATCCAAACATCCATGTGTCGATATTGTACAATTTGTTTTGTTGAGACAAAAATGAACATTTTGCTCTGGCAGCATCGATGAACCCAACAGATTACAGCACTCTGCCTGTACACTGGGGATGTTGTAGTCGGGTATGCTGGACTGTTGTTTAGCTCATATCATTCCAAATGCTACAATTTCAGTGTTCCAATTATTTTTTCAAGAAAAGAAAGACTCTTCCTAGGTTTGGCAGAGTCCCTGCGTTTCCAGGGAGAGGTTTCACTGTTTGTCTGTTTATATTATTGGAGAACAGCACCATCTCCAAGCGGCTGAAATAGCCTGGCTTTGTTCCATTTTTAAATCTTACAATTTTAAATCTTACAGTTGTACAGCACAGACGGAGGCCATGTGGCTGTGCTATGCTGGCGTTTGTAAGAGCAATTCTAGTATCTCCGTACTCTCCTCTTTCTCCACAGTCTTCAATATTTTCCGTTATAACAATCTAATTCCCATCCTAAAGTTTATTTTCAGACTTCTTTCTTCACTCTTTCAAACCTGCTATAGAAAGGATGCAAAAAAGAATTATTGAGTTATAAGGCTGGAACTTTCTTGCCTGGAGAGTAAGAGGCTGGTGACCTGGTAGAGGTGCATAAAATCATGAGGGGCATAGATAAGGTGAATAGGCAAGATCTTTTTCCTAGGGTGGGTGGTCCAAAATTAGAGGACATTGGTTTAAAGTGAGAGGGAAATATTTAAAAGGGGCCCGCAGGGCAACTTTTTCATACAGTGGGTGGTGAGTATATGGAACGAGTTGCCAGAGGAAGTGATAGAGGTAAGTATAATTATAGCATTTAAAAGGCATCTGGACAGGTACATGGATAAGAAAGATTTAGAGGAATGTGGGCCAAATGGGACCAGTTCAGTTCAGGAAACCTGGTCATCATGGTTGACTTAGGCCTAAAGGTCTATTTCCATGCTATAGGACTCTATCAATCTATAGGCAATGTATTCAAGATAATGAAGGGGAGGAAAAATAATGTTTTACCTCCCATACAAAGGGTGGCTGGAATTTGAAAGTGGAAGAGCTATGCTTTAGTCATTCAGAGCTGTGGATTGACCCAAACAGGAGTAAGTAAACATTCACTGGAATGATGTCAGGGCCAAACATTTAAACCATTACAAAAGGTCACATCGACTCAGTATTTTCCTTGAGTTTCAAAAATTGACAAGTAATCTAATTGAATTATTTAAAATCAGAATGTATTCAATTAAGTGCATCAAGAGAAACTATTTACGCTAGTGAGAGAAGTCCAGGACAAAGGGAATCATTTAAAATTACATCCACTGTTTGGGGATGAAATCATGGAGCATTCTTGAATGCAAAGAGTCGTGGAAATCTTGAATTAACCCCCAGACATGCTGTAGATATAGGTACGAGTCAGTTGAAGTTTTCTAAATGGAGAACCCGTATGGACAGAGATAAATTGTAACAAATAATCAGCCGTGTACTTTATGGATCATCTTAATCGTGGGAAGGAGGTAGAAGAAGAAATATGCAAACAAACTAGGGAAGTTAGTAAAAGAAAATAAAACAATAATCATCAAAAATTTTAGTGACCCAAAATGAGTTGGCTAGAAAAGCTAAGTAAAAGGGGATAAAAGATTAGATTTTCAAGCTATGTACACATCTTCTTTCTAGCCTAGATATAAAAAGTCCAAAACAGAGGAATTGCTACTCAGTCTGGTTGTGTGGAATGAGTCTGAGTAGATAAAAGAAACATCAGTAGGGGAGCACTTAGTGGCCATAATGTAATATTATTTAAGATATAATCAGGGAAACATAAGTATAAAGCGTGGAGGAAAGCTGATTTTAGGGTTTGAAAGTAAAACTGGGAAAATTAAATGGACAATAATGTAGATCATCAATAAAGAACACAAAACGATGTAATTGAAGTTAATGAATGAACCAACACAAATGAGATAATGTGGATGAATAAAGAGTTAAGGGAGAAGTTATGGGTAAGGGAAAATATAAATAAGTGGGTAGACAACAAGGAAACACATAAGCAGAAAGAATGCAAAAAGTTACAAACAGGTAAAGACAAATTCAAAGAGAATCCACACATATTAACACACTACCACGTTCCTTGTAGGCAAAAGGAATTCATCCATATGTTGCACTTTTATCTTGCAGTTCCTGCTGTAGATAGTAACAGACTCCTACCACTATGTGTAGGCAGTAGAAGGAGTGAATCTTGAATAAAGTGAATAAAGCATCAAACAAACCGCATGGACTTAGAAGGTATCAAGCTTCTTGATTGCTGTTGCATCAGATTCAGGGTCAGATCCCCATAGAGAATGGAGAAACTTTGAGCAGTCAGGAGAGAACACACAGTATATTCAGCCTCTTACCTGCTCTTGTGGTCAGGGTCATGATTTGCTGGATTCAGTTAAACATCTGGTCAATGGTGACTTCAAAAATGTTGTTGGTGGGAAAATAGTTGAGTGGAAAATAAAATACAGGGAAAGGTATTAGGCACCCTGCTGGAAGCATATACACGTTATTATGGGTTACGTGAAAGGAGGTCAGAGGCGTGGAAGGATGCCTGAGGCAGAGAACATAAAACCAAGGAAGCATTTGCCCAGCATCTAAGTTCATCCATAGTTTTATTATTGAGAACAAGAGTTTGCTTTATGGAGCTTCTGTTACATAAAGAACATTTTGGAACATTCACAGAAAGAGTACAGCGCATGGAGAGTCAGTGAGGAATTGATTAGTGCAGTGGAATGCAGATTTTGTCAAAGACGTATGTTTGACAAGATTTTTAAAGAAGGAATTGCAAAAGTATTAGGGCACAGAAGGAGGCTGTTAGCTCCAGCTTTTCAAATAAGCATCTATACCTCCTGCTGGTCTTTCTTTCCTCTTCAAACTATTTAGCAATCAGAAAGAATCCTTTATAATCTGGAACACATCGATTACACCCTAATCTTTTTAACTCTGGTGCTTTTTCCCTAGACCTTTGAACACTATTTCACCTCAAATAATCATCTGGTGCCCTCCTGAATGCTTCAACTGAATATGCCTCCAACACATTTCCAGACACTGCATTCTGTACCTAACTACTTGTTAAGTGAAAAACATGTTTTGTCACCTCACATTTGCTTCTTTTGTAAATCACTTTAAATCTGTGTCTGCTGGTCCTTGACTCTTTTAAGAATGGGAAGCTTCTTCCTTTCCACTCTATCCAACTGGCTCATGATTTCAAAAACCTTTCCTTGGCCTTCTTGTTTCCAGGGTGAACAGCCTGAACTTCATCAATCCATCTTTGTGACTGAAAGTTCTCATCCCTGCAGCCATTCTTGTAATCTCTTCTGCACTCTCTGCAATGCATTCACATCTCCTATAATATGGAACTCAGAACAATACTCAGAAACCTTGATTGAAAAATGGAGAGATCCAGAGAGCAGAAACCAGAAAACTGAAGGATCTACTCTGGTGATAGGAGGAAAAGAATATATACTTGGATATTGTTTGTGCGAAACATATTAGAACAGTAACAGTGTCACACTGGAGAAACATAACTCATTTTCCACAAACTTCATGCTCCAGAGCATAAACTCAGTTTTCTAGGCTCCCTCAGTTCTGAAGAAGAGTCAAATTGGACTCAAGATATTAACTCTCTTTCTCTCTCCATAGATTCTGCCAGACCTGCTGAGTTTCTCCAGCACTTTCAGTTTCTATGTCAAGCATTCGTAGTATTTTGCCTTTAATTAACTGGAAAAGGTGTGGTTTGGTCATTTCTCACCGGAGTTGAGAAGGTTAGGGCTCAATATCATCGATGTGTTCAGATTATAAAGGGTTCTTCCTGATGGCAAATTGTTTAAAATGAAAATTAAGAAATATTTCATTTGCAGCAGCACCTTGCAAAATAGCTCACTGGCAGAGATTTGTCAAAGCTCAGCCCAACTCTTTTAAATGGCATCACATGAACGGTATTTATTGCCCACCACTAATTGACCGGGAGAAGGTGATGGTGAGCTGACTTTTAAATCAAAGGGTCCCACAATACCATTGGGAAGTGAGTACCACTATTCAAAGTTTGTGAGAAGATTTGTAGCTCGGGTGCTCGTTGTTGTGGTTCTGTTCGCCGAGCTGGGAATTTGTGTTGCAGACGTTTCGTCCCCTGTCTAGGTGACATCCTCAGTGCTTGGGAGCCTCCTGTGAAGCGCTTCTGTGATGTTTCCTCCGGCATTTATAGATACTATAAATGCCGGAGGAAACATCACAGAAGCGCTTCACAGGAGGCTCCCAAGCACTGAGGATGTCACCTAGACAGGGGACGAAACATCTGCAACACAAATTCCCAGCTCGGCGAACAGAACCACAACAATGAGTACCACTATTTTGACCCAGTGACACAGAAGGAAATGGGAGATATTTCTGATTCAGGATGATGGATAGCTTGGAGGGGATATATGGTGTGCCATGTATCTGCCACCCTTCTAGGTGGTAGTGGCCATGTGTTTGGAAGGTGCTAGGGAGCCACAGTGTATTACTGCCTTGTATCTGTTAGCTGGTACATTCTTTTGCTATTGTGAGCTGGTGGTGAAGGGAGTGCATATTAAAGGTGGTGGATTTGGTGCCAGTGTAGTAGGTTGCTCTCTCCTGGATGGTGTCAAGCGTCTTGTGCATTTTTGGAGATGCACTCATCCAAGCAAGTGGTGAATATTCGATCAAACTCCTGATTTGTGTGGACAGACTTTGGGGAGTCAGGATGAGAGTTAGTTACTATACAATACCTGTTTTTGTAGCCACAATTTTGATATGCGTAGTGCAGTTCAGTTTCTGGTCAATGGTAACCGTAGGTTGTTGATAGTGAGTTGTTCAGTGATGGTAATGCCATTGGACATCAAGTGATGATGATTAGATTTGCTCTGTTTAAAGATGGTGATAGCCTAGCACTTGAGGCATTAGCATAACTTGCCACTTGTTACCCCAAACTAGGATATTGTCAGAATGATGTTTCATGTGTACGTGAACTGCTTCAGTGTCTGAGGACTCATGATTTTGCTGAACATTGTGCAATCATTCATAAGCATCCCCCACTCTGACCTTATAAGGGAGGGAAAGTCAAAGATGAAGCAGCTGAAGATGGTTGGGCCTTGGACACTACCCTGAGGAACTCCTGCAGAGATCCTGGGACTGAGCTGATTCATCTCCAAGAATCACAATTGTCTTCCGACATAATCTTCACAAATGAAGCTCACGGAAACAACAATTAGATAACGAGCACATAATTCTTATTTAACCGATGTATTTTGAGGAATAAATGTTAATGTATTGACCAGGACCTTGTGGGAATTGTCTAATTTTCCATTTCTCTGAATTGTGCAGAGGGCAAAGGGGGCCTCAGTTTAATATCGCATCTGAAATACAGCTTCATGGTATAACTAATGCTTCAGAATTTACCCTGAACAAAACATGTTAGTGCCTGTACATGACTGGCAATAACAAATAGAATGTCTTAATTATTCACTTGTTTCCTCCATCTGATGGCCAGGATTTTTACTGGATTCTCTGATTATAGGCTGCTGTAGCCGTTGTGGGGAGAGTGTTGTTGGAGACGGTGCAGGCTGCACTGCAATGGATCAAGTCTTTCATGTTGATTGCTTCACCTGCGTGACATGCGGT
The DNA here is from genome assembly GCF_037043375.1 of Chiloscyllium plagiosum. Classification (NCBI taxonomy): domain Eukaryota; kingdom Metazoa; phylum Chordata; class Chondrichthyes; order Orectolobiformes; family Hemiscylliidae; genus Chiloscyllium; species Chiloscyllium plagiosum. The sequence continues at coordinate 28,605,684 of NW_028270151.1, read as the reverse complement.
CACAAGCTCCGAGGACAGCCCTTCTATGCTGTGGAGAAAAAATCATACTGTGAGCCCTGCTACATTGTGAGTATTACAACTCCTCATTATTACACACAAGAGGGAGGCTTACATCCCAGCTTTAAATAGCAAGAGTTCACAGATCAACAAACTTGGCATTGACGATACTAGCTCTGTTGCTCAATACTAAGAGTTCCTGGCATAAAGAAATCTGCTAGTCAGACATCTAGGAAAGTATGTTTTAGTCAGTCAGTGGAAAGAAGTTTCATTTTGTTGAAGGTTTTCACTTTGTACTCATCAAGCCAGTTTGCAAGAAAAGCAATGTAAGGAGAAACTAACCTTTATACATAACTAGAGAAAAGTGCTGATTAGTCGACAAATAAACTTTGATTGGTAGAGGAATTGCCATGAAGAATACACCAGTTAATGGTATAACAGTTAATTGCCAAGCTTAGTTTAAATTTGAAACCAGCCAATTTGACTTTTGTCAGTGTAATGCTCGAAGAAGTGATAACATCTATTTGTTCAGTTGAAACTGTTGCAGTGCATTTAATTTTTTTTCTATCTGCGAAGACAGGGCCCTGTGTATTCATATCTGGAGCTTCCAGTAATCACAAGTGTGCGATTCTGTGATCCTGACCGACAATCCTAAATTGTTTTCCATATAATTCTTTGCACACTCAGGATTATCCAGCAAATGTTGTTCACTTCCAGAATCACATCTAATGTTGGACATGGTGTTGTAAGTTATGAAAGCATAAATTGACTAAATGCAGTCAGTATCTTGCTTGTTGCAAATAGCCAAAGGAATATGCTTTTGATTTGATTTAAAGTGTTTACGTGTACCTAAGTTCAGTGAAAAGCTTAATGATCAGTACAGGCAGATCATAGTAAGCAAAGACATAAGATCATTGAGTGTTTAGGCAGAGTGAGGCATCCAGGTTACACTGCACAGGAGGTCCGTGAAGCAAGATTAACACCGACAAGATCATTATCCCTTCTTTGCTACAGTGCTTCAAGTGTTCATCTAATGCTTCTGAAATGTCTTGGTGGTTCCTGCCTCTACCATCCTTTTAGGGAGTGAGTTCCAGAGATCCACCACCTTCTGGGTAAAAATGTTTTCCTCAAATCCCCTCCTTTTTAATTTAAAACTGTACCCCTCTACCAAGGAGAAAAGTTCCTCCCTGGTTACCCTACCTATGCACCTTATAAATTTGTACACCTCATTCAGCACTCCCTGTCTGCCTCCTGGCTTTCTCTAATCCAAGGAAAATAATCCCAGGCTATGTAGTCTCTCTTCATAGCTAAATCACTCTAATCCAGGCAACATCCTTGTGAACCTTGTTTGCACTTCCTGTTGTGCTACCACATCCTTTCTATAGTGTGGCAACTAGAATTCCACACAGGACTCCAGCTGTGGCCTGACTAATATTTTGTACAGCTCCACCATATCCTCCTTAGTCTTGTATTCAATGTCTTGATTAATAAAGACAACTCCAATCCTTCATAAACGTGAGGTCATCAAAACTCTAATGTCTGTATCCTTTTGTGAACTAAATCCAATGCTCACTGACCCACACTGGCTGCTGGGTGTAGAATGCCTCAGTTTTGTAATTCCTCTTGTTTTCCAATCCCTCCCTAGACTTTCCTATTTTTAGTTCTGTGATCTCTGCCATCTCAAAACCCTCTGAAATCTCTAAATTCCTCTAATTTCTGGCCTTGTGTGCATCTGACATTTTAGTTTGACTTTATTACCTCCACTATTGGCAACTGGTAAAGCTCTAATCCTTGAAATTCCCTCCTTATACCTCTGCAAATATACCTTAAGTTCTCCTTTCACGCAATCCTTAAAACTACATTTTGACCAAGCTTTTGACGATTTACCTTAATATCACTTTGTGTGGCTTAATGACAATTTTTGCCTTCAATACACTCCAGTGCAAAGCGGTGGAAATGTTTTTGTACCTTAAGTGTGTTTTATGACAGCAAGTGGTTATTTTTGTTTGTACCTCATCTTCCTGGGTCTGCAGGGACAGCATGTCTGCATGTGGCGGAGTCCACAGATTGTGCATTGGCCTTCTGAGTCACCTGAGAACCCATCAAACCCAGAGTGGAAATGTCATCCTCATTGTCAATCCCAAGGATCTGCCGAAGAAGAGGTTGTTTGCTTTGAAAAAGTCATACTGACACTCACTTTTGATTTACTGCTTTTCAAACTGAGTAGTTTTTTATTTATTCATTCGTGGCACATGAGCATCTCTGGCTGGCCCGCATGTACTGCCTGTCCCTTGAGAAGATGGTGGTGAACTGTCTTCTTGACCTATTGCAGTCTACGTAATGTAGGTTAATCCACAATGCCATTAGGGAGGGAATTCCAGAATTTTGACCCAGTAACAATGAAGGAATCATAGAACCATAAAATCCTTATACTGGAAACAAGAAGAAAACAAGAGTCTACACCTTTTCCTCCGCTACATCGATGACTGTATCGGCGCCGCCTCGTGCTCCCACGAGGAGGTTGAACAGTTCATCCACTTCACCAACACCTTCCACCCCGACCTCAAATTCACCTGGACAGTCTCAGATTCCTCCCTCCCCTTCCTCGACCTTTCTATTTCTATCTCAGGTGACCGAATCAACACGGACATCTACTACAAACCGACCGACTCCCACAGCTACCTGGACTACACCTCCTCCCACCCTGCCCCCTGTAAAAACGCCATCCCATTCTCCCAATTCCTTCGTGTCCGCCGCATCTGCTCCTAGGAGGACCAGTTCCAAAAACGTACAACCCAGATGGCCTCCTTCTTCAAGGACCGCAATTTCCCCCCCCGACGTGGTCGACGATGCCCTCCACCGCATCTCTTCCACTTCCCGCTCCTCCGCCCTTGAGCCCCGCCCCTCCAACTGCCACCAGGACAGAACCCCACTGGTCCTCACCTACCACCCCACCAATCTCCATGTATAGCGTATCATCCGCCGTCATTTCCGCCACCTCCAAATGGACCCCACCACCAAGAATATATTTCCCACCCCTCCCTATCAGCGTTCCGTAAAGACCACTCCCTCCATGACTCCCTCGTCAGATCCACACCCCCCACCAACCCAACCTCCACTCCTGGCACCTTCCCCTGCAACCACAGGAGGTGCAAGACTTGCGCCCACACCTCCCCCCTCACCTCCCTCCAAGGCCCCAAAGGAAACTTCCATATCCGCCACAAATTCACCTGCACCTCCACACACATCATCTATTACATCCGCTGCACCCGATGTGGCCTCCTCTATATTGGGGAGGCAGGCCGCCGACTTGCGGAGCGTTTCAGAGAACACCTCTGGGACACCCGGACCAACCAACCCAACCATCCTGTGGCTCAACACTTCAACTCCCCCTCCCACTCCACCAAGGATATTCAGGTCTTTGGACTCCTCCATCGCCAGACCACAACAACACGACGGTTGGAGGAAGAGCGCCTCATCTTCCGCCTAGGAACCCTCCAACCACAAGGGATGAACTCGGATTTCACCAGTTTCCTCATTTCCCCTCCCCCCACCTTGTCTCAGTCAAATCCATCGAATTCAGCACCGCCTTCCTAACTTGCAATCTTCTTCCCGACCTCTCCGCCCCCACCCCAGTCTGACCTATCACCCTCACCTTGACCTCTTTCCACCTATCACATTTCCGACTCCCCTCCCCCAAGTCCCTCCTCCCTACCTTTTATCTTAGCCTGCTGGACAAACTTTCCTCATTCCTGAAGAAGGGCTTATGCCCGAAACGTCGATTCTCCTGTTCCCTGAATGCTGCCTGACCTGCTGCGCTTTTCCAGCAACACATTTTCAGCTCTTTTAGATAGTACACACTCCCGCTCCTGAACGTTGGTGGTGGAGGGACTGCTTCAGTGTCTGAGGAATCGCGAATAGTTTTAAACATTGTACAATCACTAACGAACATCTCCACTTCTGACCATATATTGATTAAACATCTTTCACAGGAGCATAAATCTGACCCCAGGCTACACAGGGAGATCCTCGGGCAGGTGACCAAACATTTGGGCAAGAGTTAGCTTTAAGCAGTGCCTTAAAAGAGAGAAGTAGAATGAGAGTGATCGAGAAGTGGAGAGGGTTAGAGTGACCTTGTGGTCCAGGCACCCGAAGGCACAGCCACCTATGGTGGAGTGAAGGAGGGGGCAATGGGGTTGTGTAGGACAACAGCACTAGAAAAATACAGAATGGCTGCATGGGCAAGATTGATTGAAGTAGAGAGAGGATAGGTCATTAAAGAATGGATGATAATTTTGAGTTCTATAAAAACAAACACACCAATTAGTGTTGGAATTTGGAATATATTTCACACCGTTTCCCTCCATCCCCCAAACCAAACACTCATTTGTCACATACTTCATCAGGGAAAGTGTCCAAGGGCATAGTAAGATCCTGGAATCAAAGGTATTCTGTAAACATTCCAAATTAATTTCCCACCAAAACAAAATGCACTTTTAAATTAATGACATCGCTCTGACTGCTGAATTTTGCAACAAAAATGTTTTTATTGAAAATAAAAGTATTTGAATCACGGCCATTTGTCAAGGTATGCACAATTTATATATACACATTGTTCCAGGCTTCTCTGTAAGGGGTGGGGAGATTGATTGATGAAGTGAGAAGTGGGCATTTCTGTAAGAACATAGCAAACTGTCTCTACACCGAAAGGTAACGAAACACGCTCATAGAAGCAGAAGCAGTTAGATTTGAACAACAACAGGAGTTGAAGTCTTTAACAGCTTAGTCTCCATCCATCAAATTGCTCACAACAGTTTAACTGTCAAATTTAATTGAAGGAAGTGTACAAAATGATTGTACATTAGAACCAAATTATTACTTTTTGTTTCAACCACTGTCTTTGTTTTATGGTCTTGATGCAGGAGAAGATTATCAACATGATGACTTTCTGTGAAAGAGAGCGGTTTTTCATATTTACATGATGTGTTCAATGTCATAGAATTGTAAATAGACATTAGGAAGAACACAGCATGCCAGGCAGCATCAGGAGGTGGAGGAGTTGACATTTCGGGTGTAAACCTTTGCAGAAAAAAATAATTTGGCCTTTCATTCCTCTGCTGGCCTTTGGCAAGCATCATCAACATCATCCACTGCTCACATTCTCCCCATTGCCCTGGATCAATCCCCAACTAACCTGCTGCCTCACTCACTCCCTTATAGCCCTGTATCAAGCAGGAACGATGACCAGGGGACTGCCGGTAATATATCTGGGCAGTGGCTGAACCCGAGACACTACACGTGTTGTGTCTTCCACCCTCCCCCCCCTCACCCCCCACCCCCTCCTCTAACCAAAAATAGGACTCTGGTTTGTTAAGGTAAGGATTTTCTATTTCTTTATCGGTGAATGGTTAAAAATTTACTTTTTATGGTTTATCTATTAATTGGTTTTTAGAAAAAGACTATAGCAGAGAGGTATCAGAAAGTATTTTAACTCAAACCTATATAAAGTAATAAAGTAATTAACTAAGCAGAGATGGCTGGGCAGGTGATGTGCTGTAGCTGTATGATGTGGGAGCTGGCTGATCCCATTGTGAATGGCAGTGACCACATCTGCAGCAAGTGTTGGTTGCTGGAAGAACTCCGGCTCAGAGTTGATGATCTGGAATCTGAGCTTCAAACACTGCGGCGCATCCAGGAGGGGGACACTTTGTTTCAGAGGCAGTCACACCTGGGAGATTAAGTAATTCACATTCAGTTAGTGATCAGGGACATCAGAGTGTGACTGTGAGTGAGGCAGGCAGGGGAACTTGAGTTCAGGAGTGCAGGAGCCTCAGCCCTTGACCTTGTCCAACAGGTATGAGATTCTTGCACCCTGTACGGATGAGGAAAAGGGCTCTGGACAGGATGAGCCAGCTGACCACGGCACCATGGTGCAGAAGGCCATTCAAGAGGGGGGAGCTAAAAGACAAGTAGTTGTTATAGGGGATTCTATAATTAGGGGGACAGATAGTATCCTATGCAAGCCGGATCGGGAATCTCGCATGGTGTGTTGCCTGCCCGGTGCCAGGGTGCAGGACATCTCCAACCGGCTTGAAAGAATATTGGAGCGGGAGGGGGAGGATCCAGTTGTTGTGGTCCACGTTGGGACTAACAACAGAGGCAAAGCTAGGGTGGAGGACCTGTTTGGGGATTATCAAGCACTAGGAAGGAAATTGAAGTACAGGTCCTCAAGGGTCATAATCTCCGGATTACTGCCCGAGCCACGTGCCAATTGGCATATGGATAAGAAAATTAGGGAAGTAAACATGTGGCTAAGGGATCGGTGTGGGAAAGAGGGATTCCATTTCATGGGGCATTGGCATCAGTTTTGGAACAGGGGGGATCTGTACCTTTGGGACGGTCTCCACCTGAACTGATCTGGTACCAATGTTCTAGCGAAGAGGATAAATAGGGTGGTCAGTAGGACTTTAAACTTCTGAGTTGGGGGGAAGGGAAAGTGAAAACGACAGGGAGTATGGAGTTAAATGGAAAGATAAGCAGGAGGATAGCATGTATGCAGGTGGATTTAACCTTGAGGCATATTAGGAATGCAACAAAAAGGAAGGATAACTTAGGATATCTTATGACTTCCAATATCTCTAATGATAAGAATGTTAGCATTAAGGTACTTTACTTGAATGCTCGTAGCATTCGTAACAAAGTAGATGAACTAACGGCACAGATCATCGTGAATGATTATGATGTGGTAGACATCACAGAGACATGGTTGCAGTTAAACTGGCAGTTAAACATCCAAGAATTTACAACTTATCGAAAAGACAGGGAGGTGGGCAGAGGGGGCGGGGTGGCCTTGTGAGTTAAGAACAAAATTAAATCTATGGCACTGAATAACATAGGGTCAGATGATGTGGAGTCTGTGTGGGTGGAATTGAGGAACCACAAAGGCAAAAAAACCATAATGAGAGTTATGTACAGACCTCCTAACAGTGGTCAGGACCAGAGGCGCAACATGTACCGGGAAATAGAAAAGGCCTGTCAGAAAGGCAAGGTCACGGTGATCACGGACTTCAATATGCAGGTGGACTGGGTAAATAATGTTGCCAGTGGATCCAAAGAAAGGCAATTCTTGGAATGCTTACAGGATGGCTTTTTGGAATAGCTTGTCATGGAGCCCACAAGGGAGCAGGCTATTTTGGACCTAGAACCAGACTTTGTAAAAGATCTTAAAGTAAGGGAACATTTAGGAAGCAGCGATCATAATATGGTAGAGTTCAGTCTGCAGTTTGAAAGAAAGAAGGCAAAATCGGATGTAATGGTGTTACAGTTAAATAAAGATAATTATGAGGGCATGAGAGAGGAATTGACGAAAATCGAATGGAAGCAGAGCCTAGCAGGGAAGACAGTAGAGCAAAAATGGCAGGAGTTTGTGGGTATAATTGAGGACATGGTACAGAGGTTCATCCCCAAGAAAAGAAAGATTATCCGGGGAGGGATTAGGCAGCCATGGCTGACAAAGGAAGTCAGGAAATGTATTAAAGAAAAAGAGAGATCCTATAAAGTGGCCAAGAGCACTGGGAAATCAGAAGATTGGGAAGGCTACAAAAACAAACAGAGGATAACAAAGAGAGAAATAAGGAAGGAGAGGATCAAATATGAAGGTAGGCTAGCCAGTAATATAAGAAATGATAGTAAAAGTTTCTTTCAATACATAAGAAACAAACTACAGGCAAAAGTAGACATAGGGCCACTTCAAACTGATGCTGGAAGGCTAGTGATGGGAGATAAGGAAATAGCTGGAGAACTTATTAAGTACTTTGCGTCAGTCTTCACAGTGGAAGACATGAGTAATATCCCAACAATTAAAGAGAGTCAGGGGGCTGAGTTGAGTATGGTTGCCATTACAAAAGAGATAGTGCTAGAAAAGCTAAAAGGTCTTAAAATTGACAAATCTCCTGGCCCCGATGGGCTACATCCTAGAGTTCTGAGGGAGGTGGCTGAGGAAATAGCAGCCGTGTTGGTTGAGATCTTTCAGAAGTCACTGGAGTCAGGGAAAGTCCCGGATGATTGGAAGACCACTGTTGTAACCCCATTGTTCAAGAAAGGATCAAGACAAAAGATGGAAAATTATAGGCCAATTAGCCTAACCTCGGTTGTTGGTAAAATTCTAGAATCCATCATTAAGGATGAGGTTTCTAAATTCTTGGAAGAGCAGGGTCGGATTAGAACAAGTCAACATGGATTTAGTAAGGGGAGGTCGTGCCTGACAAACCTATTAGAATTCTTTGAAGAGGTGACAAGTAGGTTAGACCAGGGAAACCCAGTCGATGTGGTCTATCTAGACTTCTAAAAGGCCTTTGATAAGGTGCCACACGGGAGGCTGCTGAGTAAGGTGAGGGCCCATGGTGTTCAAGGTGAGCTACTGGCATGGATTGAGGATTGGCTGTCTGACAGAAGACGTTGGGATAAGAGGTTCTTTTTCGGAATGGCAGTTGGTGACAAGTGGTGTCCCACAGGATTCAGTGTTGTGGCCGCAGCGGTTCACGTTATATATTAATGATCTGGATGAAGGGACTGGGGGCATTCTAGCGAAGTTTGCCGATGATACGAAGTTAGGTGGACAGGCAGGTAGTACTGAGGAAGTGGGGAGGCTGCAGAAGGATCTAGACAGTTTGGGAGAGTGGTCCAGGAAATAACTGATGAAGTTCAATGTGAGCAAATGCGAGGTCTTGCACTTTGGAAAAAAGAATACAAGCATGGACTACTTTCTAAACAATGAGAAAATTCATAAAGCCAAAGTACAAAGGGATCTGGGAGTGCTAGTCGAGGATCCTCTAAAGGTAAACATGCAGGTTGAACCCGTGATTAAGAAAGCGAATGCAATGTTGTCATTTATCTCAAGAGGGTTCGAATATAAAAGCAGCGATGTGCTACTGAGACTTTATAAAGCTCTGGTTAGGCCCCATTTGGAGTACTGTGTCCAGCTTTAGGCCCCACACCTCAGGAGGGACATACTGGCACTGGAGCATGTCCAGCGGAGATTCACACGGATGATCCCTGGAATGGTAGGTCTAACATACGAGAAACGGCTGAGGATCCTGGGATTGTACTCATTGGAGTTTGGAAGGTTAAGGGGAGATCTAATAGAAACTTACAAGATAATACATGGCTTGGAAAGGGTGGACGCTAAGAAATTGTTTCCGTTAGGCGGGGAGACTAGGACCCGTGGGCACAGCCTTAAAATTAGAGGGGGTCAATTCAGAACAGAAATGCGGAGACATTTCTTCAGCCAGAGAGTGGTGGGCCTGTGGAATTCATTGCCGCAGAGTGCAGTGGAGGCCGGGACGCTAAATGTCTTCAAGGCAGAGATTGATAAATTCTTGCTGTCACAAGGAATTAAGGGCTACGGGGAGAATGTGGGTAAGTGGAGTTGAAATGCCCATCAACCATGATTAAATGGCGGAGTGGACTCGATGGGTCGAATGGCCTTACTTCCACTCCTTTGTCTTCTGGTCTTACAGACTAATCCCACTGCCAACCTCCTGCATATAGCTCTGCATCAATCCCTAGATAAACATGGCGTTTGTAGCCAGATGGATGAATTTCCTTGCACAAATATAAATCAAAGGAAATGATATAATGGCAAATGCAGGAACAATAGGCAGACTTTTCCAGACCTACCCAGAGCTTTTAGAATGGGAGAAAGAGGGGCGTAATTATGAGAGAGGCAATAATTCAGTTTCCCGATAGTGATTTAAAGTTTTACTGCTAAATTCTCAAAACCTTGCAGGAGGGCTAACATTCAATAACCTGTCTTGTGTCTTTCGTATTGATCGTTATGCCAGCCCATGAGAATTATTCTCAGGTGTGCATTTTGTTTTAGCTAAAACAAGGAATACCTTCTGTTCACAAGCCTGTTGTATGAGACATGTACCTGGCAGGATAGATTTCTTTCTATGAGCTCCTTGTCAGTCTCCAATCTAACTCAGTCCTGAATACATTTGATAACCCAGCTCCCTGGGAAAGAGAACATAGCTGCCATCAGCAAGACTTAATGAGCAGGAGAAGGCAAGCTTTAAAGACAGGAGTATCGCAGGCTGATTTTTGGAGTAGTCTTTCTCAAGAGAAGCAGAATTTGGTTTCACCATCCAGAGGGAGATTGCAAAGAATCTGGAAAAAGTTCCCAGAGGCTTCACGGAATGTGGATACACACCCCACAGCCGTTCAGGAATTTGCTCACCACAACCTTCTCAAGGGCAATTATGGATAGGTAATAATTGTTGGCTGAGCGACACACACCCACATTCCAGGACAGAATTTTAAATTTTTTCAGTTTTTCAAATCACACGTAAAGCAGTTGGCTCTGAAAGATTTATTAACAGGGGAAATGGCTGCATAACCTGATAGCATTTTGCTGTTGGCTGGTTGATAAACCTGAACTGCTATCTCAAACCTCATGAATTTTGAAACATTATACCTGCATCACTCCTGATTTACAGTGATCTAATCTTGTTCTGTGTAAATATCAATGGAGAATGAGGCAATCCACGGATGCGTGTAGAAGTCTCCACATGCTACATTGAAAACTTACTGCAAAGGCAGATACTCCCAGTTGGTACTGAAACATATTGTTCTAGGAAACTGACCCAAAAACAACTCCTTGTGGCTACCTCTGCAAATTTTATTTTCCCCATTTACAGAAATTTCAATCCCACTAACTACCATTAATATGGATTTGAATTTGGATATGAACGCATATCCGCACAACAATAGCATGAACCACTAATCCTGTGACATAGTCAAAGGCCATGTCACCCTCAATCCTCCTCTGCAATTCAGTAAGGTCATGGTTCATCTTTGACATCAACTCCTGCCCTTAGAATTTATATAGATGGCTCGGGATGAAGGGTCAGAAGGGATGGTTGTGAAATTCATTAATTACACAAAGATAGTAGGAAAGTAAATTGTAAAGAGGATAAAAGGAGCCTCCAAAAGGTTGGAGACAGGTTAAGAGAGTGGATAAAAATAAACTGCCAGATGTGCAAAAATGTGAAGTTGTCCACTTTGGCATGAAACAGAAAAAGCTACATAGCATAAACATGGAGAAATATAGCAAAAGCCTGAGACACAATAAATCTAAGTATCCTGGTAAACCAAAGCTTAATTTTAGTACGCAGGTTCATTGAATTATAAGAATGTCAAATAGAATATTATCATTCCTTACAAGGGACGTGGAGTACATAGGGTGTAAGAACTGGGAGCAGGAGTAGGTATTTCAGCCCCTTAAGCCTACTCCACCATCTTATTAGATCATAGCTGATCTCACCTCAGCTTCAACTCCACTTACTCACCCATTCTCCATTACCCTTCAACCTATTACTAATAAAGACCAGTCTATCTCCTCCTTAAATTTACTCAATGTCCCAGACTCCCCTGTACTTTGGTGTAGTGATTTCCATAGATTCACAACCCTTTGAAAGAAATAATTTCAGCCCATCTCTGTTTTAAATCTGCTACCTTTTATCATAAAACTATGACCTCTTATTCTAGATTGCCCCAAATGAGGAAACATCCATTGTACATCTATTTGGTCTTATACACCTTAATGGGATCTCTCATTCTTCTAAATTACAGAGAGTATCGGCCCAAACTACTCAATCTCTCATTGTAAGACAAACCTCTCACCTACAGAATCAATCTAGTGGACCACCTCCAAACAGCCTCCAATGCAACTACATCACACCTCAAGTAGGGGAACCAAAGTTATTCAAAATATTCTAGGTGTGGACTCACTGATGCTTTGTACAGTTGTAGCAACACTTCTTTACTTTCACATTGTATTCCTTTAGCAATAATTGCCAAAATTCCATTTGTCTTCCTTATTACCTGCTCTTCCTGCATACTCATGTTCTGTGATTCATGCACAATGGCACCCAGCTCCCTCTGCAGTGAAGCACTCTAAAGTTTCTCTCCATTTAGATAATAATTTGTCTTTCTATTCCTCTGACCAAGATGCATAACTTCACACTTATTCACATTAAACCATACCTGCGAAAGTTTGGCCTACTCAGCTAATCTGCACAAATCCATTTGTAAATTCCTTATTTCTTCATTGTAACTTGATTTCACACGTTTTTTATTCATCTGTATATTTAACAAAAGTACCTCCATCTCCGCACTCAAGTCATTGATATAGAGCCGGAGGACTGAGCCCTATGGCACTCCTCCAGTTACATCTTGCCAATCAAAAAAAGATCCATTTATCCTGACTCTCTGCTTTTTGTTGGCTAGCCAATCGTATTTCCAAGCAAATAAATTACCTCTAACCCCATGTGATCTTACCTTGTGCATTAACGTTTTGCCCAGCACTTTATCAAATGCCTTTTGCAAGTCTGGAAATACTGCAACTACAGAATCTCCAGTATCCACCTTGCTGCTAACATCTTCAAAGAGCTCTAGAAAATTAGTCAAACATGATTTACCCATCATCATTCTATGCTGACTCGATGGATTGCGTTTTGACTTTCCAAATGTTATGTTATTACTTTCTTGATAATAGAATCTAACAGTTCCCATGGTAAACTAACTGGTATATACTTGTTTCTGCCTCCTTTGTTGAATAAGGGTGTTATAATAGCATTTTCCCAATCAACTGGAACCTCCCTCACATCCAGGAAATTTTGGAATATTATAACTAATGGAGCCACCATCTCTGCTGCGACTTTCTGTAAGACCCTAGGATGTCAGCAATCAGACTGTGGGAACTTCGTCCTTCAATCGCAATAGTGTGCTTGATACTTTTTCGCTAGTGATGACGATTGTTCTGCATAACTTACACATTAACTGTTATTATTGAGATGCTATTAGTATCCTCCATGGTGAAAACTGAGGCAAAACATTGATTTAGTGTCTGTCATTTCTGTGTTTCTCCACTATTAATTCCCCCATCCCCAACAGTCACTTTAGCTAGTTTCTTCCCTTTTATACACTTATGGAAGCTTTTTCTATTTATGTTTATGTTTTGTGCTAATTTTCTTTCATAATTCATCTTTGATCTTTTTATTATTTTTGTAACACTTTGTTGATCTTTCAACGTTTCCCAATCTTCCAGCCTTCCACTTGCCTTCGCAATATGATATGCCTTAGTTTTTTCTCTTTATGTTATCCTTAACTTCCCTGTTTAGTCATTTGATTTCTTTTTCGCCATCTTAAACTTTCTTCCTTTCTGGAATATATTTTGGTTGGGAGCAATTCAGTATCTCATTGAGCATCTGCCACTGCTTATCACCTATTCTACCTTTTAGCCTTCCTGCCCAATCCAGTTGGACCAAGTTGGTCCTCTTGCCTATGCAACTATGTTTGTTTATGATTCGGAGATGCCGGTGTTGGACTGGGGTGTACAAAGTTAAAAATCACACAACACCAGGTTATAATCCAACAGGTTTAATTGGAAGCACATTAGCTTTCGGAGCGACGCTCCTTCATCAGGTGATTAAGGAGCGTCGCTCCGAAAGCTAGTGTGCTTTCAATTAAACCTGTTGGACTATAACCTGGTGTTGTGTGGTTTTTAACTATGTTTGTTTAATTCTAGAACACTAGTGTGGGGGCAGTTTCTAACCTTCCAATCTAACTTGAAATTCTAGCCTGCTATGATTACTCTTACCAGAGAATCCTTTACTATGAGATAATTAATTAATCCCACTTCATTACACAATGCGAAATCCAGAAGAACCTGCTTCTAGTTGGTTCCACAACATATAACTCCAAGAAACAATCACTAATATATTCAATTAACTCTCCCTCCTGGCTACCCTTGCCAATTTAATTAATCCAGTCTATATGCATATTAAAATGACTCATGGTTATTGCTGTACCTTTGTTACAAGCCCCCAGTATTATGTGGCTTAAACTGTGCCCCACTGTGAGATTACTGTTTGGTGACCTAGAGATTACTCCCACCGAGGACTTCTATCTCTCACTTTTTCTTATTTCTACCCAGACTATGACTTGTTCTCCAGTGCCAATATCCATTTCCACTGTAGCACTGAATGCTCCTTTACTAACAAAGCTATACCACCTCCTTTTCCTTCCGCTGTATCCTCTGAAGCACCGAGTACCTTTGAATATTTAGTTTGCAATCTGATCTTCCTGCAACCATGTCTCAGTAGTCATTACCAAATTATACTCATTTGTACCAACCCCTAGTTCTGTATTTGATCAAAATCATCATAATTGAAGAAGGAGAAAAGACAAGTCAAAGGAGAGAGGTTTGATGAGTTCAAGCTTGACCCAGTGCTGGTGACCTTAGCACAAACAGCTATTTTGCTTTCCCCTTTTTTTCGTCTTCACGGCTCAGTATTTTGTTGTCCATTTGTCTGTCTTGCTTGTTCCCTTTTCTCTGCCATCTCACCCAATCATATCATTCTTTTCTTGCCTTCTTCCAACACTACTTTTGAATTCCCACCTCTTCCCTATGCTCTCTTCCTTTTCTTCCCCACTCCTCCCCTCCTCCTCTCTTCACCTTGCCTTCCCACCGTTTAATCTTCTCTGCACTTTTTCATTTTCTTTCCTTTTCTCTGTTCGATTTGGAGTCATGAAGGCATAGAGATGTGCAGCACGGAAACAGACCCTTTGGTCCAACTCCGCCCATGCCGACAAGATATCCTAATCTAATCTAGTCCCATTTGGCAGCACTTACCCCATATCCCTCTTAATGCTTCCTATTCATATACCCATCCAGATGCCTTTTAAATGTTGTAATTGTACCAGCCTCCATCTCTTCCTCTGGCAACTAATTCCATACACGTACCACCCTCTGTGTGAAAATGTTGCCCCTTAGGTCCCTTTAAAATTTTTCCCCCTCACCCCTAAACCTATGCCCTCTAGTTCTGGACTCACTCACCCCAGGGAAAAGACCTTTTCTATTTATCCTACCCACACCCCTCATGATTTTATAAATCTCTATATGGTCACCCCTTAGCCTCCGGCACTCCAGGGAAAACAGCCCTACCCTATTCAGCCTCTCCCAATAGCTCAAATCCTCCAACCCTGGCAACAAATCTTTTCTGAACCCTTTCAAGTTTCACAACATCCTTCTGATAGGAGGGAGACCAGAATTGCACGCAATATTCCAAAAGTAGCCTGACCAATGTCCTGTATAGCTGCAACATGACCTCCCAAGTTCTATACTCAATACTCTGACCAATAAAGGAAAGCATACCAAACACCTTCTTCACTATCCTATCTACCTGTAACTCTACTTTCAAGGAATTATGAACCTGCGCTCCAAGGTCTCTCCCCAGGATCTTCCCATTAAATGTACAAGTTCTACTCTGATTTGCTTTTCCAAAATGCAACACCTCACATTTATCTAAATTAAACTCCATCTGCCACTCTTCAGCCCACTGGCCCATCTGATCAAGATCATATTGTACTCTGAGGTAACCTTCTTCACTGTCCACTACACCTCCAATTTTGGTGTCACTCTGCAAACCTACTAACTATACCTCCTACCTTCACATTCAAATCATTTGGTGTGGACGTGTTGGGCCAACTGGCCTGTTTCCATACTGTAGGGATTCTATGAAATTCTATATAAATGACGAAAAGCAGTGGACCCAGCACTGATCCTTGTGGCACATCACTACTTCCTCTATCTTTATTTTTTCTTTATTCATTCATGGGATGAGGGCATTGCCAGCTGGGCAGCATTTATTGCCCATTCCTAATTACCCAGAGGGCTGTTAAGAGTCAACCACATTGCTCTGGGTCTGCAGTCATATGTAGGCCCAACCAGGTAAGGATTGCAGTTTCCTTCCCTAAAGGACGTTGGTGAATCAGATGGGTTTTTCCAACAATTAGCAATGATTTCATGGGCATCATTAGACTGTTTTATCAGATACTTACTGAATTCAAATTCATCCATTGGCCGTGGAGGAATCTGAACCTGGGTCCCCAGAACATTATCTGGGTCTCTGGGTTAACAGTCCAGCGATAATACCACTTGACCATCACCTCTCCTGAGTCTCCACTTCCCTCCCTCCTGTCTCTACTTTCTCAGCTCCTACTTTGTCCTCCTCTCTGTTTCTCTGTCTTCTATTTTTCTTCAATTGGTAAGATTCCTTCAGTAGAACTCTATCTAACTTTTAAAGGAGCTAATACAACTTTGAATGCATATTGGCACTGCCCTATTGCACCATACTCACAGATAACTCAGACGCGTCTCTCCAAAACATCCACTAATCCTTTAGTGTCATACCACTTTAAAAAAACTCACCTCCCACTGAAATGTGGAATCATCACATCATTACACCCTTTTAATTCTAACTCCCCCATATTTTAATCTAGGATTTGATTTTTTTGACAGGGGAAACAAATTGCTGCAATCAACTTTATTAACTCCCTTCATGGTCTTGAAAACTTCAATGAGATCACCTTGAAGTCTATCCTTTTCCAATAAAAACATGCCCAGCTTCCAATATAAACCCAAACCAACTACAGGATTGCAAAATCTCCAAACGCCTGTCGCATTTCACAGCTCGGCACAGCCAAGCATAACAGTTTTATCCAAGATACTCCTCCCTTATGTATCATTCCCCAAAATACTTGGTTTTAAATGCTGAGCCCATCAAATGGAGTAAAACGTCTGCCAGATTTTCCTTCAGAATTTGAGCTCCATTTGTTCAAGCCTTTTTATAGATTGAATTGCAGATGATCCTCAGTTTCATGAAACTGCAGGTTAATTTAGTGGCTGGACATGAGAGACATGACTTCTCAAGTATAACAACTGCTTTAAAATCAGTCATTCTCAGGATCTGGACATCTCTGGCAAGCCCAACATTTATTGCCCATCCCCAATTGCCCTTGAGAAGGCCCTTACAGAGTTCTCTTCTTGAACCACTGCTGGTTGATGAGTTAACAGTCAGCCACTTACTGGCTTAGAGCCTTCGGTTGAGTAGGGTTGGCAGATTCCTTTCCCTAAAGGATGTGAGTGAATCAGCCAGAATTTCTTCACAATCGGGCAGCTGCATTTCGAAAACAAAATCGGAAATTGCTGAAAAAACTCAGCAGGTCTGGCAGCATCTGTGGAGAGAAAGCACAGTTAACACTCCTGGACCCGAATTTCTGAATTTGTTTCTGGTTTTCAGTTCTTTGAATTTTTTTGTTTAGATGCATTTCAGTATTACTGACAGCAATCATCTTGAAAATTCAAATGTTAGCAGATCAAATAGAGGTCACAATCACAGTATCCCACCGTGTTGTTTGCCCTCATGGCCATGTGACTGATTCATTGAGATAGATACTGAAAACTCCAGCACTCCAAATGTTCCAGAAAAAAAGAAAATCAATGTTTGCAGAAATGGTTTCTTGGCACGGCTGTGATTAGTTTTGCATTCCAACCCCTTCAAAAACATAATTTCTTCTCTGATTAGATGAGGGATTATTTGTGTATATTCCCAATCAGCCAGAAATGACCGGTGGCTGAAGATTTTGGCTAGATTCCCAAGAGTTGGAATTTGCCAAGCCTCAGTTACTGATATCACTGCTGAGGTAACCATCAGTAGGTTATTCTAGTGAAAGCTTAAAAGCAGATGCTGCATGGGTGCTGCGTTAATAAGACACACCTGTTTGATAGGCTGGAGTTGGCATGCAGTTTTGGTTCAAATTGCTGATGACTAGAACCTGACCTTTGGAGAAAGTAAGGACTGCAGATGCTGGAGATCAGAGTCAAGAGTGTGGTGCTAGAAAAGCACATCAGGTCAGGCAGCATCTGAGGAGAAGGCGAATCGATGTTTTGGGCAAACGCCCTTCATCAGGAATGCTCCTGCTCCTCAGAACCTGACCTTTCCTGCATTGCTTGAGCCAGCCATGTGATGGGTTAATATTCGGTACTGAATGGACAATATTTCTGCAAGGCGAAAGTGAGGACTGCAGATGCTGGAGATCAGAGTCAAGATTAGTGGTGCTGGCAGCATCCGAGAAGCAGGAAAATCAAGTTTTGGGCAAAAGTCCTTCATCATGAATGCCTGATGAAGGGCTTTTGCCTGAAACATCAATTTTCCTGCTCCTCGGATGCTGCCTCACCTGCTGTGCTTTTCCAACACCACTAATCTTGACAATATTTCTGCAGCTGCTTGGGAGCTGCTTGTTCACAGCCACGCCCAATGACGGTATAGCATATGCTAGTGACACACAGCGACGGGTCCCAGGATGGCCCAAGGACTGAGGGAGAAGGTTCACATATTCTCCGATATAATTCAGAAGGTCCTGGTGAAGGAGGGATATCCTGGACCCACAGTTAGGAAGGACCCTCCCTCAGCCTTGCATCCTTTTCCCCTTCAGAAGCTGATGCTGAATGTGGGCAGTACCTTCACTGCTGCTCAAGACCCCACCTTGACCTCCTTCGAGACTATTCAGCACCTGACCGAGTGTGGAAAATTAACCTCAGGCCCTTAAAATTAAACCTTCCCATCAAACATTTTCTTGAAGAAGTCTAACCCAGTAAAGAATAGACTAAGCCTTGTGCAAGGCAAGAGTTTTGGGGTTCGTCCCTCAAAAATGGACAAAATTGCGAAATACCATGTCAATATTCCAGGTTTCTGAATTGGAATTTAGTTTAATACTTGTTCATGGGATGTGTGACAGAATTTTTTGTCTGTCCCTAATTGCTGTGGAAAGGGTGATGGTGAGTTGCTATGGAGGGAGTTTGACTTGGTACCATTGAATGAACTGCAAGTCAGGATGATGATTAGCCTGAAGGGCAAATTGCAGGTGGTGGGTAGAACATAGAACAGTGCAGCACAGTACCGGCCCTTCAGCCCTCGATGTTGTGCCGACCTCTTATCCTACTCTAAGATCAAACTAACCCAAATACCCCACATTTTACTATCATCGATATGCCTATGCAAGAGTCACTTCAATGTCCCTAATTATCTGACTCTAAAACCAACACTGGCAGTGCATTCCACACACCCACCACTCTGTGTAAAGAACCTATCTCTGACACCTCCCCTAAACCTTCCTTC
Source organism: Chiloscyllium plagiosum (assembly GCF_037043375.1). Classification (NCBI taxonomy): domain Eukaryota; kingdom Metazoa; phylum Chordata; class Chondrichthyes; order Orectolobiformes; family Hemiscylliidae; genus Chiloscyllium; species Chiloscyllium plagiosum. The sequence goes on along the minus strand of NW_028270151.1, from coordinate 28,586,665 downwards.
AAATGGCTTAAAATTATGTTCCCTCCTGATAGACGTTTCTGCACTGGGAAGAAAGTCTCTGACTATTCACTCTATCTATGTCTCTCAACATCTTGTACACATCTATCAAGTCACCTATCATCCTTCTTCGCTCCAATGAGAAAAGCCCTAGCTCCCTCAACTTTGCTTCATAAGACATGCCCTCCAGTCAAGGCAGAATCCTGGTGAATCTCCTCTGCACCCTCTCTAAAGCTTCCACATCCTTCCTATAATGAGGACCCAGAACTGAACACAATATTCCAAGTGTGGTCTATCTAGGGCTTTATAGAGCTGCAGCATAACCTTGCAGCTGTTAATTTCAATCCCCCTGCTAATGAAAGGCAACACACCGAAAACTTCTTGACAACCCTATCAACTTGGGTGGCAATTTTGAGGGATTTATGGACATGGACCACAAGATCCCTTTATTCCTCCACACTGCCAAGAATCCTGCCTTTAACCCTGTATTCTGCATTCAAATTCCACCTTCCTAAAGGAATCACTTCACACTTTGCCAGGTTGAACTCCATCTGCCTCTTATCAGCCCAACTCTGCATCATGTCAATGTCCCATTGCAACCTACAACAGTTCTCCACACTGTCCACAACTCCATCAACCTTCGTGTCATCAGCAAACTTACCCACCCTTCCACTTCCTCATCCAAGTCATTTATAAAAATCGCAAAGAGCAGAGGTCCCAGAACCGATCCCTGCAGAACACCACGGGTCACCGAGCTTCAGCTGAATACCTTCCAGCTCTGGCTTCTATGGGCCAACCAATTCTGTATCCAGATTTCTCTGTATCCCATGTCTTCTTACTTTCTAAATGAGTCTACCATGGGGAAACTTAACAAATGCCTTGCTAAAATCCATGTACACCATATCCACTGCTCTACTTTCATCAATGTGTTTTGTCACATCCTCAAATAATTTAATAAGGCTCGTGAGGCATCACCTGCTCCTCACAAAATCATGTTGACTATCTCTGATCAAACAATAATTTTCCAAGTATTCATAAATCCTGTCTCTCAGAAACCTCTCCAATAATTTGCCCACCACAGATATAAGGCTGACTGGTTTGTAATTCCCTGGATTATCCCGATTTCCTTTCTTGAACAAGGGAATAACATTTGCCTCCAATCATCTGGCACTACTCCAATGGGCAGTGAAGACACAAAGATCATCACCAAAGGCGCAGCAATCTCTTCCCTTGCTTCTTGTAGCAACCTAGAGTATATCCCGTCTGGATCAGGGAACTGTATGTTTTTCAAAAACCTTTATGTTTTTCAAAATTTTCAGCACATCCTCCTTCTTAACATCAACCTGTTCGAGCTGTTTTATGCTGTCCTCAGAAACGTCAAGGTCCCTCTCAGTAGTGAATACTGAAGCAAAGTATTCATGAAGGACCATGGTGTTCACATGAGTTTCTTATCCTTCTCCTTTTCAGTGGTAGAAATTGTGAGTTTGGATGGTGCTATCTCAGGAGCCTTGGTGACTTGCTGCAGTGCATCTTATAGATAGTATGCACTGCTGTTGCTGTGAAAGTACTGAATGTTTATGGATGTGCTGCCAATCAAGTTAGCTGTTTTGTCTGGAATGGGATCAACCATCGAATGTTGTTGGAGTTGCAGTCATCTGGGCAAGTGGGGAGTATTTTATCACTTGGTAAAAACAATGACTGCAGATACTGGAAACCAGATTCTGGATTAGTGGTGCTGGAAGAGCACAGCAGTTCAGGCAGCATCCGAGGAGCAGTAAAATCGACATTTCGGGCAAAAGCCTTTCATCAGGAATAAAGGCAGAGAGCCTGAAGGGTGGAGAGATAAGCTAGAGGAGGGTGGGGTGGGGAGAAAGTAGCATAGAGTACAATAGGTGAGTGGGGGAGGGGATGAAGGTGATAGGTCTAAGAGGAGGGTGGAGTGGATAGGTGGTAAAGAAGATAGGTAGGACAAGTCATGAGCTGGAAGTTTGGAACTAGGGTGAGGTGGGGGAAGGGGAAACGAGGAAACTGTTGAAGTCCACATTGATGCCCTGCGGTTGAAGTGTTCCGAGGCGGAAGATGAGGCGTTCTTCCTCCAGGCGTCTGGTGGTGAGGGAGCAACGTTGAAGGAGGCCCAGGACCTCCATGGCCTCGGCAGAGTGGGAGGGGGAGTTGAAATGTTGGGCCACAGGATGGTCTGGTTGATTGGTGTGGGTGTCCCGGAGATGTTCCCTAAAGCGCTCTGCGAGGAGGCGTCCAGTCTCCCCAATGTAGAGGAGACTGCATCTGGAGCAATGGATACAATAAATGATATTGGTGGATGTGCAGGTAAAACTTTGATGGATGTGGAAGGCTCCTTTAGGGCCTTGGATGGAGGTGAGGGAGGAGGTGTGGGCGCAGATTTTGCAATTCCTGTGGTGGCAGGGGAAGGCGCCAGGATGGGAGGGTGGGTTGTAGGGGGGCGTGGACCTGACCAGGTAGTCACGGAGGGAACGGTCTTTGAGGAAGGTGGAAAGGGGTGGGGAGGGAAATATATCCCTGGTGGTGGGGTCTTTTTGGAGGTGGCGGAAATGTCGGCGGATGATTTGGTTTATGTGAAGGTTGGTAGGGTGGAAGGTGAGCACCAGGGGTGTTCTGTCCTTGTTACAGTTAGAGGGGTGGGGACTGAGGGCGGAGATGCGGGATGTGGACAAGATGCGTTGGAGGGCATCTTTAACCATGTGAGAAGGAAAATTACGGTCTCTAAAGAAGGAGACCATCTGGTGTGTTTTGTGGTGGAACTGTTCCTCCTGGGAGCAGATACGGCGGAGGAATTGGGAATATGGGATGGCATTTTTGCAAGAGGTAGGGTGGGAAGAGGTGTAATCCAGGTAGCTGTGGGAGTCGATGGGTTTGTAAAAAATGTCAGTGTCAAGTCGGTCGTCATTAATGGAGATGGAGAGGTCCAGGAAGGGGAGGGAGGTGTCAGAGATGGTCCAGGTAAATTTAAGGTCAGGGTGGAATGTGTTGGTGAAGTTGATGAATTGCTCAACCTCCTTGCAGTCATCAATGTAGCGGAGGAAGAGGTGGGGAGTGGTGCCAGTGTAATTACAGAAGATCGACTGTTCTACGTAGCCAACAAAGAGACAGGCATAGCTGGGGCCCATACGTGTGCCCATGGCTACCCCTTTGGTCTGGAGGAAGTGGGAGGATTCGAAGGAGAAATTGTTAAGGGTGAGGACCAGTTCGGCCAAACGAATGAGAGTGTCGGTGGAAGGGTACTGTTGGGGACGTCGGGAGAGGAAAAAACGGAGGGCTTGGAGGCCCTGGTCATGGCAGATGGAGGTGTAGAGGGATTGGATATCCATGGTGAAGATGAGGCATTGGGGACCGGGGAAATGGAAGTCTTGGAGGAGGTGGAGGGCGTGGGTGGTGTCTTGAATGTATGTGGGGAGTTCCTGGTCTAGGGGGGATAGGACATTGTCGAGGTAGGTAGAAATGAGTTCAGTGGGCCAGGAGCATGCTGAGACAATGGGTCGGCCAGGGTGGTCAGGCTTGTGGCTCTTGGGAAGGAAGTAGAACCTGGCTGTGCGGGGTTCCCGGACTATGAGGTTGGAAGCTGTGGGTGGGAGATCTCCTGAGGTGATGAGGTTCTGTATGGTCTGGGAGATGATGGTTTGGTGATGGGGGGTGGGGTCATGGTCGAGGGGGCGGTAGGAAGAGGTGTCCTCGAGTTGGTGTTTGGCTTCAGTGGTATAGAGGTCAGTGCGCCAGACTACCACTGCGCCCTCTTTATCTGCTGGCTTGATGGTGAGGTCGGGATTGGAGCAGAGGCATTGGAGGGCTGCGCGTTGTGAGGGTGAGAGGTTAGATTGGGGGAGGGAGGTAGACAGGTTGAGGCGGTTAATGTCCCGGCGGCAGTTGGAAATGAAGAGGTCGAGGCAGGTAATAGGCCAGCGCGGGTTGTCCAGGTGGATGCAGTGTGTTGGAGGTGGGCGAAGGGGTCCTCGGAAGGTGGGCGGGAGTCCTGATTGTGAAAGTAAGCTCGGAGGCAGAGGTGGCGGAAGAAGTGTTCGACGTCACGACATGTATTAAATTCATTGATGCGTGAACGGAGGGGGGTGGAGGTGAGTCCTTTGCTGAGGACTGATCGTTCGTCCTCAGTGATATAGAGGTCTGGAGGGATGGTGAAAACTTGGCAGGGCTGGGAGCTGGGATCTGGTGTGGTTGTGGAGCTGGTAACTGGAGTGGGTGTGATGGTGGGGGGAATGGGGGTGGAGTCATGAGCAGGGGTGGTGTTCCCCTCAGGGTTCTGGGGGGCCGGGAATGGTGACAGTGGGATCTGTGGGGGGCGTGTCAGCAGAATGCAGGTGAGTGGCGTTGGTGGGGGCGGAAGTAGTGGCAGACATGGCACTGAAGTCACTGAGCGTGTGACATCAGCGATGATGTGAGGGGCAGAAGTGATGTCACGTGTGATGCATGAGGAATTGTGAGGGGCGGAAGTGGCTGTGGGAGTGGCCATGATGGGCAGAAGTGACATCATCAATCTCTCCTCTACATTGGGGAGACTGGACACCTCCTAACAGAGCGCTTTAGGGAACATCTTCAGGACACCCACACCAATCAACCACAACATCCTGTGGCCCAACATTTCAACTCCCCCTCCCACTCTGTCGAGCACATGGAGGTCCTGGGCCTCCTTCACCACCACTCCCTCACCACCAGACGCCCGGAGGAAGAACGCCTCATCTTCCGCCTCGGAACACTTCAACCGCAGGGCATCAATGTGGACTTCAACAGTTTCCTTGTTTCCCCTTCCCCCCACCTCACCCTAGTTCCAAACTTCCAGCTCAGCACTGTCCCCATGACTTGTCCTACCTGCCTATCTTCTTTTCCACCTATCCACTCCACCCTCCTCTTAGACCTATCACCTTCATCCCCACCCCCACTCACCTATTGTACTCTATGCTACTTTCTCCCCACTCCCACCCTCCTCTAGCTTATCTCTCCACCCTTCAGGCTCTCTGCCATTATTCCTGATGAAGGTTTTTTGCCCGAAACATTGATTTTACTGCTCCTTGGATGCTGCCTGAACTGCTCTTCCAGCACCACTAATCCAGTATTTTATCACAGTCCTGACAATTTACAGAGAAGGGGGGTGGGGGAAGAGAGAGTGAGAGGAGATCAGTTCTTCCCCAGATCAGGAGCAGTTTCTCTGTTCTCTTCGGTCAAAACTCACTGTAAACCAGAACAAAATCAAATCATCTTCCCTGCAATATTTATTGTAAGCTGTGACTTTTAACTGATAAACTAGAATAAACTAGTTTGCCAACCAGTGGATGCATCCAGAGAAAAATGACTAAAGCAATGTGCTGACCAGCACAAACGTCATAAGGATTATCTCAGGAACAGAGTACCTTAGATCAAAGACTACTGAACTGTCATTCTATGTGTTTCCACTCTTCCCATAACCTACTTAATCCTGTCTGTTTTTCTGTCTGTCTGAGAGAGTGTAAGGAAGAGTTTACAAGGGATTAGAGTTTTAATTAATAGTCTTGCATATTAATGGTTTATAACTGGTTTACCTGCAGCTATAGTCTTATAATATAAAATACTCCATTTTCAGTATGGAAACCTGGTTCATGCTTTATAGCAAACTGGGTAAATTGGAGAACTTTTACATACCTTATAAAACCATTAACTTTTCAACAGCTCCAGGCTTGATTCCAGCCTGCTGCCCCAATGAGTTAGAACACTGTTCAGAAACATTATGGCCCAGGTCTGGGGCAGGTGGGACTTGAACCAGGGCTCAGGGCCCTGGATGTTACCGCTGTGCTACAAGATCCCAAATACTATTTGGTATGCTGTGTTTCATGGTCTTAGTTTCTCACCCATCAAATGCAAATAAGGCTGAAAATTATTTATTTGAACTAATTTGCTTACTTTTTAAAACTCTGAAATGCCCCCCTCCCCTCCCAAAAGCCATCACATACAATCTATGGCTTTCCTTTAGCTTTGATGAATTTGTTGGGGGTTCAGAGGGAGAACAAGAGAGTGAAGGGGCTCTTTTCAGTTCAGTTCCACTGTTTGACACTGAGACATGCGCATTATTGAAAACACGTGAACTCATTACCTCATAGGAGATTCCTTGGAGTGGTTCCAGATCCCTATTTATACAACATCAATTCCACAAACATCCAGACTCTGATGACCCACAGAGTGAGAGGGAGTTGCTGAAATGTGTGGTCTTCTTGAAGCTAAAGGTTACCACAACATTAGCCTACTGAATTTAAAACTGTTCACCCCTAAAGCAGAGTCACACCGATCGTGGTGAAGGATAAGCTCTGAAAGCTGAATCATGTTCTATGGTTTGGATCATAAGTTGTCACAGCAACTTTCGTCATTATCAATCAGACTGAGTGCTGCACCGGGAGGAAGCTGACCGACCATTTGCACAGGAACTCAAACCACGCAGAGAAATTGAGGCACCAAAATGCTTTTGGCCACAAGCCAGATTTGCTCAATAAAGAGTGCAAAGTAACTGCCAACAGGAGTACTCCATTTCCACCCTAAACATAGCTAAGAGAGCAGTTTGTTGTAAACGCAGCATTGTAGACAGCACGGAATCACAGAATTGTTCAGTGAAGCGGGAGACCATGTGGCCCATCGTTTCTGCCCTTGCTCTCTCAGCATTCTAACTTAGTGTCACTCTCCTACCTTTCCCCTATAATCCTGCACATTGTTTCTATTTAAAGCATCATCCAATGCCATTTTGAATGTCTCATTTGAACCTGCCTCTACCGCATTTCGAGGCAGCGTTTTAAAAGTCCTGTCTAACTGTGTGAAGCAAGATTTTTTCTGTCGGCTTGCAAAACACTTTCAAACTGTGCCCTCTGAGTCTCAATCTGTAGAGTTGGAACAGACTCTCCACAACACAGACTGTCCGGACTCCGTACATCTATCAAATCTCCTCTTGGCCATCCTCCATCTCCAAGGAATACAGCCCCGACTCCTCTTATTTTTCAGTTCCTGTGCTGATCATAGCAACAGTCAGTCAGCCCCTTTGACTGTTTTGTATTCATTTAGGTCACAGCTAATCTTTACCTTGAAGCCATTTACACACCTTTGTTCCTTGTTGCTTGGTAGTCTTGCCGAAGTAAAATCTACTGATCCCAGTCTTAAAAGTTCCAGTTGATGCTGACAATCACAGCCTTTATACGGGGAAAGAATTCAGAATTTCCACTATGCTCAGTATGAATAAGTGCTTCCTGTCTTCACTCCTCAACAGCCTGACTTTAATTTTAAAATTATACTCTCTCTCTCTGATTCCCTGACCACAAGTAACAGCATTTGTGATCCCTTCAAACATTTGAAACACTTCAAGTAGAACCTAAAATAAAAGCAAAATACTGTGGATTCTTGAAATCAGAAATAAAAACAGAAAATGAAGGAGAAGCTCAGCAATTGTGGAGAGAAACTGAGTTAATGATTCACACCATTTCTAACACCTGAGTGATAAAGCATTCACTATATTTCTCTCTCTCCTCAGATGCTGCCAAAGCTGCTGAGGTCTCCAGAATTTTCTGTTTGTCCCATTAATTAGATCATCCAATTTGCTCATGTCTTTACAAGTCACAGCTTACCTAACGTCTCCTCTTTATTGAACCCTTTAAACCCTGATATCATTCTGGTGAGCCGGTGCAGTTCTCGCTCTTAAACTGATATCTGCTCCTGTAGTAGATGTGTTCAGACTGACCCACCCTGAAGGCTTCCTGCCTCTATTCATGATGAAGGACTTTTGCCTGAAACATCGATTTTCCTGCTCCTCTGATGCTGCCTGACCTGCTGTGCTTTTTCAACACCGCTCTGATCTAAACTCTGGTTTCCAGCATCTGCAGCCCTCACTTTTGCCATGTTCAGACTGATACTCTGGATGGGGTCTGACCAAAACTCTGGATAACTGAAGCATCACTAACTCACTTTTGTCATTGAGGTAAAGATTACCATCTCATGAGCTTTCAGTCTTATGGACAAAAAGAGGATGTGGTAGCTGCAGGAACTATTTCTCCAGTTTTCATTTTCACTTTGAATGCCTTCAAGAACACTAAAGTTGTGCTTGGCAAACCTCTTTGAGGAAAGAACAGAAACGATGTGGTGTCCATAGACTTTAGGAAAGAAAACATTTTTACAAAGTACCACACCAGGAGAGAGGTGATGGAGGGTTGACCATGCAGAGTTTGTGACTGAGACCAACCTCATCTACAGCCACATGTTTCCTGGTAACAATTCTGGGATAATGAGCCTAAACACAGGAATTGGTGAATTTATTTACCCCCTCCCAGATTGGAGTCACTGAACCTCATTAAATTGCCCAACTATCATTGATTCGTTGCAAACTAGGAATGGAATCTGGCAACTTCAATTAGGACTGCCAATCCTCCATTTTTTAATTTAACCTATTTTTATAATCAGCTGGTTCAGAGATGTTTTTACAAACCTCTGGCGCAGATAGGGTCACAAAGATGTACAGCATGGAAACAGACCCTTCGGTCCAACCCGTCCATGCCGACCAGGTATCCCAACCCAATATAATCCCACCTGCCAGCATCCAGCCCATATCACTCCAAATCCTTCCTATTCATATACCCATCCAAATGCCTCTTAAATGTTGCAATTGTACCAGCCTCCACCACTTCTTCTGGCAGCTCATTCCATTCCCTTACCATCTTCTGTGAAAAAGTTGCCCCTTAGCTCTCTTTTATATCTTGTCCCTCTCACCCTAAACCTATTCCCTCTAGTTCTGGACTCCCCGACCCCAGGGAAAAGACTTTGCCTATTTACCCTATCCATGCCCCTCATAATTTTGTAAATCTCTATAAGGTTGCCCCTCATCCTCCGACGCTCCAGGGAAAACTGCCCCAGCCTGTGGGACTTGAATCTGGGCCTCTTGGTCCAAGGGTAGGAATGCTACCACTGCGGCACTAGAGGCCCTCCACCTATCTTCCTTATATAATCTTTACAATGATTGCTAAGTCCTGAAGATGCAGTAACAAACAAATCTTTACCTATGACCACTCATTTAGTAGTTAATCTGAAACTAAAACTGATAATGGAATGCCTTAGCTCATATTTAGACAAACAGAATTTAGTTGATCAAAGACTGTAAAGCGTGTCTAGACTTTGAAGGCCAGGCACTATCTGAAAGATAACAAAAAATATTTACGTACTGCCCCCAACTTGTAAAATGTAAATTGATTTTGAATTAACTTGATTGTCACATGTACTGACATGAGTACAGTGAAAAGTTTACAAGTTGCCACTTATGGCGCTATATTCGGTACCAAGGTTACAGATTCTTAAGTACAAATTCTTCACAGAAAACATTAGAAAAATAAAGAAATAAAAAGTGAGGCAATAAATTAGAAAAATAGAGGAATAAGAGTTCAGAACCAATTGTCCTTCCAACCGAGATTGCACTGCACTCCACTTTAAGGCCAGGAGTGCCAGCATTATTGGTCCACACCGAGGCCAGGAGTGACAGCAGTATTGGTCCACACCGAGGCCAGGAGTTCAAATCCATGCTGAGGCTAGGGAGTTCAAGTCCACGCCTAGGTCACAAGTTCGAATCCAAGTCGAGGCCAGGGGTTCAAGTCCACACCAAGGCCAGGACTCTATCTCCGCAACAAGGCCAGTAGTTGGAGTTCACACTGAGGTCGAGAGTTGGAGTCCGCACTGAGGCCGGGAGTTGGAGTCCGCGCTGAGGCCGGGAGTTGGAGTCCGCGCTGTGGCCCGGAGTTGGAATCCGCGCTGAGGCCGGGAGTTGGAGTCCGCGCTGTGGCCCGGAGTTGGAATCCGCGCTGAGGCCGGGAGTTGGAGTCAGCGCTGTGGCCGGGAGTTGGAGTCAGCGCTGTGGCCGGGAGTTGGAGTCAGCGCTGTGGCCGGGAGTTGGAATCCGCGCTGAGGCCGGGAGTTGGAGTCCGCACTGAGGCCGGGAGTTGGAGTCCGCACTGAGGCCGGGAGTTGGAGTCCGGGCTGAGGCCGGGAGTTGGAATCCGCGCTGAGGCCGGGAGTTGGAGTCCGCGCTGAGGCCGGGAGTTGGAGTCCGTGCTGTGGCCGGGAGTTGGAGTCCGCGCTGTGGCCGGGAGTTGGAGTCCGCGCTGTGGCCGGGAGTTGGAATCCGCGCTGAGGCCGGGAGTTGGAGTCCGCACTGAGGCCGGGAGTTGGAATCCGCACTGAGGCCGGGAGTTGGAGTCCGCACTGAGGCCGGGAGTTGGAATCCGCACTGAGGCCGGGAGTTGGAGTCCGCGCTGTGGCCGGGAGTTGGAGTCCGCGCTGTGGCCGGGAGTTGGAGTCCGCACTGAGGCCGGGAGTTGGAGTCCGCACTGAGGCCGGGAGTTGGAATCCGCACTGAGGCCGGGAGTTGGAGTCCGCGCTGTGGCCGGGAGTTGGAGTCCGCACTGAGGCCGGGAGTTGGAGTCCGCGCTGAGGCCGGGAGTTGGAGACCGCACTGAGGCCGGGAGTTGGAATCCGCGCTGTGGCCGGGAGTTGGAATCCGCGCTGAGGCCCGGAGTCTGCATTGGCTTTCACCCTGGACATCATTGATGCTGCCGGAGGACAGGAGGTATAAAGGTAAAGAAGAAGAAAAAAAATGTGAAAATCAAGAGGAAAAGAATATAGACAGAGATTACAAGCTCCGATTCAAGACTCCTCTGCCACCTTGGAGACATGCTGTGAGTATCAGAGAATATACTGACTAACAGCATCAGTGGAACAAGCTGACATTTACAAATCAACTCGATATATAGAAATATGGATCCACATTCTACTTCATTTCATGTCTTTTTTTTAGTTTTTATCTGGACAAAATTCACACATAATATGAGTGAGGTGTTCAGTTAATGCTGTAGCAGGTTTTAATGGAAATGCAGTGACTAAAGCAGATGGGCTGAATGGCATGCTACCATATTATAACCATTCTGTAATTTGTAATGGAACCATAGAGTGCAGTTATGAGTATGAGGAGGTACTACTACCAGCTGTGGGGAGGGCCTTATCAGTTAGAGTATAAGATATGTGAGGGTATTGAAAACTGGGGAATAACTGGTGTACTCCAGGTATGTGCAGGCAAGTGGCTGCGTTTTTCAAATGTTTGTAGATTTGGTTTGATCTATAAGTTGACAATGGATTTAGAGTCATCGAAATTTTGCAGCATAGAAGAGGCCCTTGGCCCACCATGTTTGTACTGACCATCCAGCACCTATTTACTCCAGTCCCAATTTCCAACACATACAACATAACCTTGTATGCTGTGGCATTTTAAGTGTTCATCTAAATATTTCTTAAATGTCGTATCTCTATCACCCTTTTATAAGTAGTGAGTTTCAGAGATACATCACTCTTTGGGTGAAAAATGTTTCCTCAAACCCCCTCTTAAAAATGTATTTTTCTTCAAAAAAATACACTCCTCGCCTAATCTCCCCACCCTTCTCTCTCCTCCTTAGCAATCCCATCACCTCCCTCGCTTTCTCCTTCCACCAGTCTGGCCCCTCCTTGTGCCTGCCACCAGCCTAAAGTTACTGCTCTTGTACTCATTGACCTCGGTTGTCACTGATCCTCTATCTGATGGGAGGGTTTAACACACCCAGACAGACTCAGCATACTTTCCAGTAATGACGCCTTGCTCTTATAATTATGGCATTACCCATTGCTCCAAGCCAATTCCACATCTGAAATTATTCAGTCAGGATTTCACTCAACTCTCCTCTGGTAGCAGAATTAAAAGCAAAACCTAAGTTAATATCTAGGTACTTTAAGTTGACAGGAGGGGTTTGGGAGCTGCTGCTCACCCATCCACCCCTTCCCTGTGCATAGATTACAGCCAATAGTCTCATTCACACTGAGATTTGCAATTACATAAATAGATTGCCCTTTGGGCAGGAGATGTTGTGTAGAGGATTGGTAACTTTTCACACAAGCTTGTTAACCCATTCAGGCAAGGCAGAAAAATGCATCAGTTAGAAATTCCCTTTTAAAGAGTTATTCACTTTGGAAGCGAAAACAAGAAGGCAGATTGCTACCTAAATGGCTGTATATTGGGAGAGGGGAGCATGCAGGGGGACCTGGATGTCCTTGTGCACCAGTTGCTGAAAGTAAGCAAGAAGGTGCAGCAGGCGGTAAAGAAGGCAAATGTATGTTAGCCTTCATTGCCTGAGGTTTTGAATACAGGAACAGGGATGTGTTGTTGCACTTATACAGGGTCATGGTGAGGCCACACTGAGAATATGATGTGCAGTTCTTTTCTCCTTTTCTGAGGAAGGATGCACTTAAGGGAGTGCAGTGAAGGTTTCCCAGGCTGATTCCAGGATGGCAGGACTGACATATGAGGAAAGATTGACTAGGTTAGGATTATTTTCACTGGAGTTCAGATGAATGAGGTGGGGGGTGGATCTCATAGAGACTTAGAAAATTCTAACAGGACTAGACAGGGTGGACACAGGGAGGATGTTCCTGATGGTGGGTGCATCAAGAACCAGGGTTCACAGTCTGAGGATTTGGGGTAGACCATTTAGGATGGAGATGAGGAGATATTTCTTCACCCAAAAGAGTGGTGAGCCTGTGGAATTCGTTAGCACAGAAAATAGTTGATGCTAAAACATTGAATGTATTCAATTAATGGCTAGATACAGCACTTGGGGTGAATGGGATCAAAGGTTATGGGGAGAAAGCAGGATTAGCCTATTGAATAGTCAACCATGATTGTGATGAATGGTGTAGCAGGCTCGAAAGGCCAAATGGCCTCCTTCTGCTCCTATCTCCATTTCTATGTTCCATTTCTAACCCAGGTAATTGGATAGTGATCAGGAGCAAGAAGGCTAACTAATTTCTACTCTCTACCTTCATATAACTTGGTGGTCATAGTCACCAGGAGCAGGAGCCCTAGCTGATTTTCCCTCTCTGAACCACAAATCACTGGACAATGATCAGGAGTGGGCACCCTGGCTATCTCTATCTGTCCTGCCACTTTTGTGACTTATATATAAAATCACCTGGGTCTCTCTCGTATGTTCTTTGGAATAGTGCTCTTAATTTTGTACTGCCTCTCCATTTTCTTTCTCCAAAACTATATCGCCTTTCATTTCTCCACATTGAACTTTATTTGCCATGTTTCCACTCACTCACCAACATGTCAGTGTCCTTTTTGAAGTCCTGCACTGTCTTCCTCACAGTTTACAATGGTACCAAAGTTTGTGTCATCTGCACACTTTGAAATTGTCCCCGACACAAAAAGCTCTGTATCACATATTTATCAGATAGGCTTATCAATTGCAGACTTCAGTGCCTGGGAAACTTCTAGAAACAGTTATTTGAGATAGATTGGAATTAGTAAGGGAAAATCACGCCTAACTAACTAGCTGGAATTTTTTTTAAATTGGATAACACAGAGGGTTGATGAGGGCAAAGCTGTTGGTGTTGTGCACATGGACTTCCAAAAGGCTTACAAATAAGGTGCCTCTTAGCAGACGTGAGGAAAATGATACATCATGGAGTAAAAGAACAGTGCTAATGTGGATACAATGGCTGAGGGATAGGGAAAAGAGGGCTATTTGTCAGATATGGATGAAGGTTTGAAGTGCAGTTTTTCAGCAGTCAGCATGGGACCCAGCGCCAAGGTCTACATTAGATGGGTCTATCCTCACAATCTTTTTGAACAGGGCAATTAGAGTCATGGAGATGTATAGCATGGAAATAGACCCTTCGGTCCAACCCGTCCATGCCGACCAGATATCCCAACCCAAATCTAGTCCCACCTGCCAGCACCCGGCCCATATCCCTCCAAACCCTTCCTATTCATATACCCATCCAAATGCGTCTTAAATGTTGCTGTTGTACCAGCCTCCACCACTTACTCTGGCAGCTCATTCCATATGCGTACCACTCTCTGCCTGAAAATGTTGCCCCTTAGGTCTCTTTTATATCTTTCCCCTCTCACCCTAAACTTATGCCCTCTAGTTCTAGACTCCCTGACCCCAGGGAAAAGACTTTGCCTATTTTTCCTATCCCCATGCCCCTCATAATTTTGTAAACCTCTATAAGGTTACCCCTCATCCTCTGACGCTCCAGGGAAAACAGCCCCAGTCTGTTCAGCCTCTCCCTATAGCTCAAATCCTCCAACCTTGGCAACATCCTTGTAAATCTTTTCTGAACTCTTTCGAGTTTCACAACATCTTTCTGATAGGAAGGAGACCAGAATTGCACGCAATATTCCAACAGTGGCCTAACCAATGTCGTGTACAGCCGCAAGATGACTGCCGACCCCTGTACTCAATACTCTGACCAAAAAAGGAAAGCATACCAAGCGCCTTCTTCACTATCCTATCTACCTGCGACTCCACTTTCAAGGAGCTATGAACCTGCACTCCAAGATCTCTTTGTTCAGCAACACTCCCTAGGACCTTACCATTAAGTGTATAAGTTCTGCTGAGATTTGCTTTCTCAAAATGCAGCACCTCGCATTTATCTGAATTAAACTCCATCTGCCACTTCTCAGCCCATTGGCCCATCTGGTCAAGATCCTGTTGTAATCTGAGGTAACCCTCTTTGCTGTCCACTACATGTCCAATTTTGGTGTCATCTGCAAACTTACTAACTGTACCTCTTATGCTCGCATCCAAATCATTTATGTAAATGACAAAAAGTAGAGGGCCCAGCACCGATCCTTGTGGCACTCCACTGGTCACAGGCCTCCAGTCTGAAAAACAACCCTTGACCACCACCCTATGTCTTCTACCTTTGAGCCAATTCTGTATCCAAATGGCTAGTTCTCCCTGTATTCCATGAGATCTAACCTTGCTAATCAGTCTCCCATGGGAAACCTTGTTGAACGCCTTATTGAAGTCCATATAGATCACATCTACTGCACTGCCCTCATCAATCCTCTTTGTTCCTTCCTCAAAAAACTCAATCAAGTTTGTGAGACATGATTTCCAACGCACAAAGCCATGTTGACTATCCCTAATCAGTCCTTGCTTTTCCAAATACATGTACATCCTGTCCCTTGGGATTACCTCCAACAACTTGCCCACCATAGAGGTCAGGCTCACTGGTCTATAGTTCCCTGGCTTGTCCTTACCGCCCTTCTTAAACAGTAGCACCACGTTTGCCAACCTCCAGTCTTCTGGCACCCCACCTGTGGATATCGATGATACAAATATCTCAGCAAGAGGCCCAGCAATCACTTCTCTAGCTTCCCACAGAGTTCTCGGGCACACCTGATCAGGTCCTGGGGATTTATCCACCTTTACCCTTTTCAAGACATCCAGCACTTCCTCCTCAGTAATCTGGATATTTTGCAAGGTGTCACTATCTATTTCCCTACAGTCTATATCTTCCATATACTTTTCCACAGTAAATACTGATGCAAAATATTCATTTAGTATCCCCCCATTTTCTGCGGCTCCACACAAAGGCCGCCTTGCTGATCTTCGAGGGGCCCTATTCTCTCCCTAGTTACCCTTTTGTCCTTAATGTATTTGTAAAATCCCTTTGGATTCTCCTTAACTCTATTTGCCAAAGCTATCTCATGTCCCCTTTTTGCCCTCCTGATTTCCCTCTTAAGTATACTTCAACTTCCTTTATACTCTTCTGAGGATTCACTCGATCTATCCTGTCTATACCTAACATATGCTTCCTTCTTTTTCTTAACCAAATCCTCAATTTCTTTAGTCATCTAGCATTCCCTATACCTACCAGCCTTTCCTTTCATGCTGACAGGAATATACTTTTTCTGGATTCTCATTATCTCATTTCTGAAGGCTTCCCATTTTCCAGCCGTCCCTTTACCTGCGACCATCTGCCTCCAATCAGCTTTCGAAAGTTCTTGCCTAATACCATCAAAATTGTCTTTTCTCCAATTTAGAACTTCAACTTTTAGATCTGGTCTCCAAACCTCTGACACAAACCCCGAATCTAGGTGAAACTGAAAGATTATTACCAGTTTTTCTGCAATTTCCATGCTCAGTTCCTTTAACATCCATGGATGTACCTCATCCGGCCCTAGTATTTTATAAAACTTAAAGCATCAACAGCTTATCCAATATCTCCTCTTTATCAATGTTAACCCCTTGTTGTGACTGAGTTTGGACAGTATATGTCTCATTGGTAAAGACAAGCGCAAGATGTTCATTCTAGGCCATGCTATTTCCCTCTTTTTTGATCCTAATCAGTTTCTCTCCTTTTATCATTTTTTTAATCTACTGATGTGCTTATAGAAGACTTTGGGATTTCCCTTTATGTTGGTAAATCTTTTTTCATCATCCCTCTTTGCTTCTGTTATTTACTTTTTCACCTCCCATCTCTGAATTTGTTTGTCCTTCTTTTCACATTTGTAAGAATTATACTTGGCCTTTAATTGAGCTATGTTATCTTTAAATATTCTGTTTCTGTACTCACTTGCTCATGCACTGTGAGTAATTCAAATATTACGAGATAAGAGGTACTTGCTAATTTTTCTGTCTAGCTTCCGAAGTTCCAATCACAGGACCATATCCCCCTTCCTTAGTATTAATGTCAATCACAACCTTGAGCTATTTGTCTTCCTCCATAAGAATGTCCTGTCATTGTTCTGTGACATCCTTGACCCTAGCACCAGGAAGGCAACACACCATCCTGGAGTGATGTTGACCTCCTCAGAAATGCCAATCTGTTGCCTGACTGAAGAATTCCCAATCAGTATAGCCCATCCACTCTTCTTACTCCCCTCCCCCAGCTGGGACACTCGTCGTACCACAGGATTGGCTCTCATGGCATTCCACCAAGGGTCCATTGCACTCCCCAGTATCCACAACAGGAAATCCTGTTCGTGAGCAGGACCTCTGGGGATTCCTGCAATTTTTGCCTGTGTCTCTTGAACTGCCAGCCAGTCACTAACTTACTATCTGTCTGCTTTCCCCGACAAGTGGTATTACCACTTCTCTGAACTTGCTTTCCATGTAACTCCCTACCTCGTGGATACACAATAATGATTCTAGCCATGACCTGAACTCTGAAACCCAGCACCCCAGTTAATACAGCCAGGGATACTGAAAATGAGAAGGTAATGAGCTGCCTTCTTGAACCAATGAAGTCCATGTGCTGTAGGTAGATCCACAATGCTGTTAAAGAGAGAATTCCAAGACATTGACCCAATGACACTGCAGGAATGGTGATATATTTCTAAGCCAGATTGGTGTGTGGCTTGGAATGGATCTTGCAAATAATAGTGTTCCCGTGTATTCTGCTGTTGTTTTCTGGAAATCGAGACAGTCCCTGTCCACTGCGTTTCTCACATCAATTTGCACATGGCTTAGGTATAACTTTTTTAAAATTCATTCATGGTTTGTTGACTTGGCCAACGTTTATTGCCCATTGCTGAAGTTGAGGATAAACTGCAAACAGATTTTGAGGAGCAGCCCTTTCAGATATTGGAAGAGATGCTGCAATGTCACACTCTTTGTATCAATGTGAAACAATCCCCATGCCCACATTTAAGGCCACAGGAAAATACAGACAACCAGGACTCTGAATCAGTTAGCCATCAATTGAATGGGACAGTACCACTGTGATGAACAATGGAAGGATGCTGCACACAGAGCCTTCCTCTGGAGAGCAGGAGGGAATGGTGAATGCCACAGTGCGCCTGAATAGTTGATGAAAGTGA
Organism: Chiloscyllium plagiosum; assembly: GCF_037043375.1. Lineage (NCBI taxonomy): Eukaryota > Metazoa > Chordata > Chondrichthyes > Orectolobiformes > Hemiscylliidae > Chiloscyllium > Chiloscyllium plagiosum. Next base: position 28,568,994 of record NW_028270151.1, on the reverse strand, counting down.
GGAAGGGTGGAGAGTTTTGGGAAAGCAGTCACTGTAGGAAATCCTTCTGTGCAGATTGGAATGGCATGGGATGTTGTGGGAAGGGGCAATTTCTGAGAGACAACTCATATTATGGCTGAGGTACCCGAAGGAGATTTTGGAGTCTTGTGCCAATGGAAAAATTCCAACCAAATGAGGGGGTTATTCGGGCAAGGATGTTCCAGATGCCTGAGCCACCTCAACACTTTGAGTGTAGTTGGGCTGAGCATCACTAAGTGCCTTGATGTGGATTGGATGCAGTCAGAGACAGACATCATTCAGGTTTTTCTAGTGATATCCAGCCACTCCCCACCATCCATTCTGGTCACCTGAGCAGCAGACCGCAAGATGTAGGAGCAGACGTCGGCCATTCAGCCCATTGAGTCTGCTCCACCATTCAGTGAGGTCATGAATGATCTGATAATCTTCAGCTCCATTTTCCTGCCTTTTCTGTATAGCCTTTTATTTCCTTATTGATTGAAACTCTATCTCAGCCTTCAATATACTGAATGACCCAGTCTCAACTTCCCTTTGCAGTAAAGAATTCCACAGATTCACACTCCTATGAGAGAAAAATTCCACCAGCAACCCCTTATTCTGAGATTACCACTCTGGTTCTAGACTCTCCCACACAAGAAACAACCTTTCCACATCAATCTTGTCATGTCCTCTTAAAAATTATGGATGTTTCAATAAGGTTGTTTCTCATTCTTCTAAATTCCATTGAGCATAGGGCGCACTGTACTCAATTTCTCCTCATTAGGCCTTACCTGATGTCAACCTAGTGAACTTTCTCTGGACTGCTTCCAATGCCAGTAAATCTTAGATCAGGGGCCTAGCTGTGATCTGACCAGTGCCTTGTATAGTTTTGGCAACACCTCCCTATTTTTATGCTCCATTGCCTTTTGAAGTGAAAGGCAACATTGTATTTGTCTTCCTATTTCCCTCTGAACTTGGATGATGGCTTTTTGTGAGACATGGGGTCTCACAAATTCCTCCGTTTTGTAGCTTTTTTTTAGACTTTCTTCATTAAAATATTATTCAGTAACTCTATTCTTCCTGCCAGTGTGTCATAGACCTCACCTCTCATTGAAGTTTCCTTCATAGTTTTTAAATTGTTAGATTTGAAATGTTAAACTAATTCCACTAATTGTGCTAGAATTCCCACTGTCACCAAATTCCTGATTATTACGCCAGTACTGCAGATATATAATACTGGAGATGTTGTAAATTGAAAATATAAATAGAAAATGCTGGATATATTCAACAGGTCAGTCAGCACCTGAGAAGAGAAATAGAGTAAAACACAAAGTTCCATCAACCTGAAGGTCATTGACCTAAAACGTTAACTATTTCTCTCTCCACAGATGCTGCAAGAATTGTTGAGTGTTTCAAACATTGTTTTTATTCCAATTTTTACAACCTGTTTACATTGCAGTCCATGCATTTAGATAGAGTGAATGTGGACATACTAATCCACTGGTAGCTAATTGTAACTTACTCTCTCACTGTTTACTCAAGCAGACAATGCAAACATAGATTGCAGTTAATAAAATAATCTACCAAAGGCAGCATCATTTGTATAATGTTGAATTAAATTTGAGATCCAATCTACTTCATCTTGAACCATCAGCAGTGCTACTTGAGGAGAGTGTGTGGGTTGGAGACAAAAGGGCTTCCAGCTGACCAGACTCTCAATTGTTTGCCCATAGGTAAGAAGTTGCAGTTTCTGAAAAAGGTATTCAAATATGTGTAAAAGGATTGAAGATGACGCAATATGTTATATGTTAAGGTTATTTTTGCAATCACTGTCTAACTTGCCTTAGTGTAATCAAACCCGCTTGCTGAAGGTCACACAATCTTCAGAGAAATTGATGCAGATTGTACAGACAGCCATTAAGCAAACTTTTCTGGAGCTTTGAAACACCAACTTTGATTTGGTTTTAAACACGTGAAGCTACATTGATCATATTTAGATATTTGTAGCAGCTGTTGTCTAATTGACCACTTTTAAATTCAGTTGTTTACAGTGGCTTCAATTAGAAGTATTCATCCAATAATGTGACACAGTGCTGGCCAAATCCCCAATACCCCCCAAACCTTGCAGTCCAACTGAAGCTTGGTCTCTTGCCAGCAAATGCTGTTTAATTATCAGTTTGAAGTTTGCCTTCTGTTGCAATGTTTGTGAATGTTTACATGTAAATTCACTTGGCATTGCATACTGCACTGTGCCAAGGGAGAGAGCCCAGGACCAAGTGGGTCAAAGTATCTTATCAATACAGAATAAAGGCAGGTACGCGATGTTCAGGTACAGATTGACCATGAGCAAATGAAATGGTTGGCATGTCTGAGGGACTGAATAGTCTATTTGCTGCACTAAGTGGGCTTGGTGCATTGATTGAAGCGCATAGCATGTGCATCCTGGCTTTTGTTGAGTTTTGACCTATCCCAGTCAAAAGTGGATGTTGCCACAAATATATTTGGTTTTTACCTTAATATAACATTGGCATCAATTATTTCTTAAGACCTTGCTGTGCGTGCCTTGATGGGATTTCCAGATAGGGGAGTGAAGGGTTAACTCATCTGCTGATACAAAAAACAATAAATATGTCATTCAAATAAAAGCAGAGTATAACTCAAAGGATATCATGGTCATATAGTCCCAACACTGACCTCTGAAGAATTCTGCTACCAACCTTCCTCCCATTGGAACACATCCAAGAACACACTGTTTCCTAATACTCAGCTGGTTTCATATCCATGTCGCCTCTGACCCTTTTATTCCAGAAGATATAGCTTTGTTGACAAGTTGGCACTATATCAAATGTCTTTGGAAGTTCATGCATACCACATCAACAGCATCACCCTCATCAATGCTTTCTGGTCATTTTTAATTGAAATAAAAATTGAATCAGCAATGAGTAGAAATTTTCTCGTGCAGATTTCTGTTTCGTTTTACTGTCAGGCCATGTGAAACAAGCGGTTGTGGGGTAGCTGGAGATGCTCTGTGAAATGTCAAGGACAATGGAAGTTTAACAGAACAATGTTGTCAGATTTTACTATTTTTTGCTGTTTCTAAAGTAGTCTGCTCCACGTTGGGCAGACCCATTTCAGATTTGGTTCAGTCCATGAGCATGACCCTGAGCATCCAATCACCTCTCATTTTAATGTTCCATCTTGCTCTGACACTGACCTCTGTGTCCTCAACTTGCTGTAGTACAGCTCAATTTCAATTTGGCAGTCAGCCCCCTTGCTTTCGATTCAGCACCTCACAGACTTTTGAACTTGACATTGAGTTCATGAGCTGAATATTTAAACTTAGCCATGTCCATACCTACATCTCCACCACCCTCAACCCAACATTCTCACACCTGTTTTGTTTCCTTCATCAATGCAGGTTTTTGATTTTATCTTTGCTTTTTCCTCCCATCCTTTTGATGGCAGCTGTTTGTCAACTTGTCATTCATACCCACTCTTGACATATCTTTTGCTTCTTTATCTGTTCTGTTACTACTCCCTCTGGCCTGCATCATCACTCCTTTATATCATTCCATCTCTCTCTCATCTTTACCTTATCAGCCGGCTTCCCTTGTTGTTCTTTTTCTACCTTCCCCTGCCTTTTACTTCTATATAAACTGTTACATCCTGGATTTTTCCCAGTTTGATAAATGATCACAACATGATCATGACATGAAATCTCAGATACTGCACAACCTGTTGACTGTTTTCAACATTTTCTGTTTTATTTTCATAAACACAAACTTTGATCTTTTGTGATTCCAAGGCTACTCAAGTCTCACTTCAGGGACTGACAGTTCATGGAAATTTGACTTTACTGAAACTTAAATCATCACATGCACTGGGGCTTGTGTACAGGGTTAGGATTAGACCATTGTCTGTTCTCAATATCTAATCTCTCTGCTGATTCATTCTCTGACACAGAATACCCTGGAAAAGTGCAGTGTTTGTTCCAAGCCAATTATGGAGCGAATCTTGCGGGCAACAGGCAAGGCTTATCACCCACAATGCTTCACCTGTGTCATGTGCCACCGCAGTCTTGATGGGATCCCTTTCACCGTTGATGCCTCCAATCAGATACACTGCATTGAGGACTTCCACAAGTATGTACGATAAATGATGTGTCACTAACAGAGTAATTATTAGTGGAAAGAGTCCTTCAGCACTAATTTAACTGATAGCTTAACCAATAGTTCATTAACTTGTGAATGGGTTTTGCCCCATGAATACTACACCAGGGATGTAGTGTGAAAGGTGTTGCATGTGTCAGTTCCACCTTATTGTCTGTGTCCATTTTCACAGCGTCCCAGATCACCTGAAAACTCCACACTCTGGATGAGTCTGTATATTGGAGAAGGTTGGTGCTCCACACGCACTGCAATCCCACTTTACTGTCGTGTAACCATGCAGTCTGAAGGGGAGGAGAAAGGTCGAAGCATCTATCCTTGAGACTGTTCCTGGGCCATTTAAAAGGAATAATTCTGAATTAAAAGACTGAATACTTCTGGTTAAGGATAATCTATTGAAATTCATTTACCAAAAACATTCGAGAGACTCAGTGGGATATAATCATCAAGTTATACAATACAGAAACAGACCCTCTGGTCCAAATCGTCCGTGCTGGCAACATATCCGAAATTAATCTTGTCTCATCTGACACATTTGGCCCATTTCCCTTGAAACCCTTCCTATTAATGTACCCATCCAGATGCCTTTTAAATGTTGTAATTGTACCAGCCTCCACCACTTCCTCTGGCAGCTCATTCCATACATATATCACCCTCTGTGTGAAAAGGTTGCTCAAAGGTTCCTTTTAAATATTTCCCCTCTTACCTTAAACCCTCTAGGCCATCTTGTTTTGGACTTCAATACCCTGGCAAAAAGATCTTGGCTATCCATGCCCCTCGTGATTTTATGAACCTTTATAAGGTCACCCCTTGGTCTATTCAGCCTCTCTCTATAGCTCAAACCCTCCAATCCTGGTAACATCCTTGTAAGACTTTTCTGAAACCTTTTAATTTCCTATAGCAGGGAGACCAGAATTGAACACAGTATTCTTAAAATTCCTGAAGGGGCTGACTCTCACTGGGATACAGTTCCTGAAGGAGCTGACTCTGTCTGGGAGACAGTTCCTGAAGGAGATGACTCTCACTGGGATACAGTTCCTGAAGGAGCTGACTCTGTCTGGGAGACAGTTCCTGAAGGAGATGACTCTCACTGGGATACAGTTCCTGAAGGAGCTGACTCTGTCTGGGAGTCAGTTCCTGAAGGAGATGACTCTCACTGGGATACAGTTACTAATTTGCTGACCCATAAGCTTGTTGCTGCACATTGTGCATTTTCATTTAGTTTCTCAGTGATAGGTGTCTCATATTTTAGAGAAGCTCTGCCTGTGACATTAGTATGGTTTCTGCAGCTTTCACTCTCGATTTAATTTGGAAGGAGAACATGCCCAGATCTGACTCCAATCCAGCCCATTAGGCAGCCAAGCTTTTTAAGGCTATATGCCCAGTAGAGGGTGCTTCTTAAGCAAGGACCATATGCTTATCAGGGATAGATGGGAGCTTGAATTTGAGGTCACAGTCAGATCAGGCATGATCTTATTGAATGGCAAAGTAGACTCAGGGAACTGAGTGACCTACTCCGCATCCTTGTTCACTCTGATTCTTGCCTCTGTTTCTGCAGGAAATTTGCCCCAAGGTGCTCTGTCTGCAATGAGGCCATCATGCCAGCTGAAGGCCAGGAGGAGACGGTGCGCATTGTGGCTCTCGACCGTGATTTCCATGTGCACTGCTACCGCTGTGAGGTAAGATCACATCCAATCATTTACCCACGGGGAGTGGTGCTATGTAAGAGGGTCAGTACTGAGGGAGTGCTGCACTGTCAGAGGGTCAGTACTGAGGGAGTGCTGCACTGTCAGATGGTCAGTACTGAGGGAGTGCTGCACTGTCAGAGGATCAGTACTGAGGGAGTGCTGCACTGTCAGAGGGTCAGTACTGAGGGAGCGCTGCACTGTCAGACAGTCTGGACTGAGGGAGTGCTACACTGTCAGAGGGTCAGTACTGAGGGAGTGCTGCACTGTCAGAGGGTCAGTACTGAGGGAGTGCTGCACTGTCAGAGGATCAGTACTGAGGGAGTGCTGCACTGTCAAAGGGTCAGTACTGAGGGAGTGCTGCACTGTCAGAGGGTCAGTACTGACGGAGTGCTGGTCTATCGGAGGGTCAGTACTGAGGGAGTGCTGCACTGTCAGACAGTCTGGACTGAGGGAGTGCTACACTGTCAGAGAGTCAGGATTGGGGGAGTGTTGCACAAATAGTATTGGATGAGAATTTTAATATCAAGATTTTGTTTGACCAGGAGCATGTGTAAATCAGTGAGAATGGTAGGTGATAGGGTAAGGAGTGTTCCAACACCAGCTGCACAGTTTGGATGAACAGAAGTTTATGGAGGATAAGATAAAGGAAACCAACCAGTAGTGCACTGGATTGGATGGGTCTGATGGAAAGGAAGGCATGAAAAAGAGGAAACGTGAGACAATGTGTGGAAGTGGAAATAATCAGCTTTTGTGATTTATAATCAGATTTATAATCTTGCGGCTGGAGGTTGCAAATATTCAGTCAGGGAATGGAAGAAATCAGAAGGCTTCAGAGTATAGGGGGAGAGCGAAAGTAGTTTTTTGAGAGACCAGGACACCAAAGCTTTAACTGAGGGCGTAGTTGAACAAATCAGTACCTGTAGAAATATCCCGTTGAATGGTTTCTTACATCAGTGACTGCATGTCAAAAGAACATCAAGTTTTAAAACAGCTTGGGATTTTCTGAGAGATATGAAAATGCAAGGTATTTTTCTTATTTTAATGATATATTGCAAATCGGAATCTGAGGAAAGCATACATCCCTTCAGAAATATTGCCCCATACAGTCTAAACCTGGCTAGTCTGTAAGTGAAACCCAATTATCTGCCTTTACTCCATATACTTCATATCCAATAGAAAAAAAACAAAATATCTCAATATTGAGAAAATCCAAAAACCTCAGTTGATTGGAGGAGACAGTTTCAGGTTTCCACAAACCTTCCTGTGAAAAAGTGCATTTTGGGGCTGCGATGGCCTAGTGGTATTATCGCTGGACTATTAATCCAGAGACTCGGTAATGTTCTGGGGACCGAAGTTCGAATCCTGTCATGCCAGATGGTGGAATTTGAATTCATTTTAAAAAAATCTGAAATTCAGATGCTAATGATGACCATGAATCCATTATCATTGTTGGAAAAACCCATCTGGTTCACTAATGCTCTTTAGGGAAGGAAGTCTGCTATCCTTACCTGGTCAGGTCTATATGTGACTCCAGATCCTCAGGAATGTGGTTGGCTCTTACCTGCCCTCTGGGCAATTAGGAATAGGTAATAATAGCTGACGTAGCCAGCGACATCTTCATCCCATAAGTGAATTTTAAAAAAACTTGCTCTAATTTTAAGATTAAAGTTAACCTTATCTGTATCTGTATCATCAATTCATTTAATTATGTGAGTGTAGAACCCTGTGGAATTTGCTTTGCTTTACATGGTAGGAATCCTAATCAGTCACCCTGGTTCTCATGTTCCAAACCCTGTTATCCCAGTGCACCTTGCAGTCAGCAGGATCTACACTTCATCGGGCGGCACAGTGATTCAGTGGTTGGCACTGCTGCCTCACAGCCACCAGGGTCCCAAGTTCGATTCCAGTTTGGGTGACCGTCTGTGTGGAGTTTGCGCATTCTCCCCGTCTCTGCGTGGGTTTCCTCTGGGTACTCCGGTTTCTTCCCACAGTCCAAAGATGTGCAGGTCAGGTGAATTGGCCATGCTAAATTGCCCATAGTGTTAGTTGCATTAGTTAGAGTGAAATGGGTCTGGGTGGGTTACTCTTTGGAGGGTTGATGTAGACTGGTTGAGGGCGAAGGCCTGTTTCCACACCGTAGGGAATCTAATCTTGCTGTGCCCAAGGCTCAAAGAGTAACTTTGTCATAAACCAGATTGGTATGTGAACAACCACCTCCATGCTCACACTGATCCCACTTTCATCAATTAGATGGGTCACTTTTTAAAAAAATTCACGTCCGTGATATGAGTTTTGTTGGCGAGGCCAGAATTTATTACCCATCCCTAGTTGCCCTTGAGAAGATGGTGGTGAGTTGCTTTCTTGAATTGCTGCAGTCCATATGCTGGAGGTGGACCCACAATGCCATTCGGAAGGGCATTCCAGAATACTAACCCAGTAACACTGAAGGAAAAGTAAACAATATTCCCCAGTCAGGATGTCAGGTTGTTTGGAGGGGAATTTGCAGATAGTGGTGTTCCTAAGTATTTGCACCTTTTATCCTTCGAAATGGAAGTGGGCATGGGTTTGAAAAGTGCTACCTAAGGAGCTCTATGTGCTACTAATATCCTGCTTCCCTCCCTCTTTCTTCCATTGGTCAACTTATTGTGAAGATGAAATTGATTCCCCTCCCTTTTTCTGACCTCACAGACCATTTTGATTTTATTCCAGGATTGCAATATTCTCTTGTCGGATGGAGACAATCAAGGATGTTACCCCCTGGATGGACACATCTACTGCAAGAATTGCAATGCTACACGTATCCAGGCACTGACGGCCAAGGCGACCACTGACCTCTGATGACCCCACACGACTTGCTGACCCGTACTGCCCAGCAGATGCAGCCCATCAGCCTGTGGGGACTTGAGTTTCCCACTGAGTTTCCACAAGTCAGAAGCTCCCTCCTAACATTCGGGCAGTTGCGGAGTACAGCACCTCTTCGGCTGACCCTCCACTTTCCTGCTCACCGCCTACAGTCTTACTTCTACCAATCATAGTGCTGCCTTGATCTATCTGACACTGACAGAGCTTCTGCCTCATACTGACTGCCTGTAAGTTCTCGCTGTTCTGGGGAGGTTCAAGGGGATTTAATTTCCTGCATGGCTCGAGCTTACTAGTTAATCTGTGGAAATTTATTCCTACAAGTCTGGATGAACTGTCTCCAAGAACTAACTCCCCACAAATTGCTTGCTATTATCAGTCCTCAGCACAATCATTTTAAACATTTGAAATATAGCAAATTGCACATTCATGTCAGCCTGTTAACCAGGGCTTTGAAAATAGCCCAGCCAGAACATCGTGACTGGACTCACAATTCAGTCCGAGAACCCATCTCTCAATTTATAGTTTTTACAGTATTTGCTCTCCATGTCACTCTGTTTTTCTCTCTGTGACTATCTCATGTGTTCTCTCCACCAATCTCTCTCTCTCTGTCTGCCTTACTGACTCTCTTTCTCCCTCTCTCTCTCTCTCTCTCTCTGTCTTTCTTATATTTCCTCAGGTTATGAAGCGGATTGTGTCTGACTGCTATTTGGGAACTTGTTCATGAAATGGGAGGGAACCTCCCATGGATTTTTTAACTCTATTTCTGGGATTTCCCTCAATTATCTGGTATGCAAGGTCATAGAATCCCTCTTGTGTTGGTTGTTCACACAGTGGGATAACATTGTAGTCAAATTCCTGGGTGATGATTACCTTCCCAGCTGGAATTCCGAACTCCACGTCAGATGAACAATGGCTGACGAACATTTTCTTCCATTCTTTCTCCTCTTTCCTCAGGGAGTAAATTTGGGCCTCAGGACTGAATGCTGATTTCCCCGGTCATGCTAACACAAATCCTTCACGCTCCAATATCCACTTTCCTAAAATAGCCGAAGGGGGCTCAGTTTCCTCCTTTTGTTGATGCTACATCTGAAAATCATAGAGTCATACAGCACGATCAAGGTAACCCTACCCAATGATGCTCAAGGAGATTCAAATAATGCCATATATTACAAAATGTGAGATTTAGAGAGAATTTATGAAATACTATGAATTTTATGTATGTTTTGGAGAAAATAGATAGCCAATGAGGGAATCCTGCAGGAGAATCTGACCTCCAGGTTTACAGGTTTCACCTGTGTCAATCTTCAGTTATTAGAGCCACTGGCTGTGGCAGTAAATCCAAGGTGAAATAAAGAGGGGGGAAATGTAATCAAGGTTCCTGCTCCTGAACTCTGTTGAATGCATTATGTTCTGATGTGGATCTGACAGTCCAGGTATGTGGATCAGGCTGGAATCTCATGCCATCCGTTGGGCTCTCGCTATATTGCCAGAGGTTCTGGAGGATGACTTGTGCTCAGCAGAGAGGTGAATGCTTATTATGTTGCATCCTAAATGGAAGAGTGTGCCTTTTGTCCTGTACCCCAACAGGAACAGGATACCTGTATTACTGTACTCCTAGCAGGAACAGGGTGCCTGTATTACTGTACCACCACATGAACAAGGTGTCTGTTTTACTGTACCTCAACAGGAACAAGGTGTCTGTATTACTGTATTCCAACAGGAACAAGGTTCCTGTATTGTTGTACCCTGACAGGGGTCACTCCTGCTCACGATGAGAAAGACCAGGGGTCAGAAAGCATCAGTGTAGGATTGTGTTGAATGTGTGGATGTGATTTGATCAGGATACTGGTCTCATCCATAGAACAGATTCCAACTGTGTACAATACAGTCAATCCTAGGGTGGCTTTAGTGAATGGAGTCCCTTCAACCAGCCAGTTCAGTGCTCAGAATGGCCATGGTTCTGGTTCAACCCATACCAGCCCTGAGGATTGAAACTGTTACGAGTCTCTCAGTGCGCACTTTATACTGGTGAAACAATTTGGAGTTGATGATGATATTTAAGGGGAAGAGTGAGTCTGGCCAAAGAGTAATTGATTGACTGTATGGCGGCAATGGTTTGTGTCACTCGTGCTGTGATCGCAAGTTATTCCTTCAACGGAGTCCAAAGATAAAGGTCCCTTCATTTAACTGGCGCCAGAGGAGCTGAGGTTTGTTATGGTGAATGTAATGCCTTCCATTTCAGGGACTCGATTGGAGAGAGATTTTATTTTCAAGCATACTCTGAGAATTGGAAAGCTTAGGTGAAAGAAACATTGTAATTCTGTGCCACACACAGAATGTTTTCACATCTTGTTGCAAAATCCCCCATGGTGAGAAATCCACAGCCAAAAGCATTGCGGCTGTTTCTGTGTTTGAAGTAAATTCTTGTCAGAACCTTTGTGATCCTAAAGGACTTTATGTCAACAGAAAAGATCGCATTTACTTCTGAAGCACGTGTTCATTTCTTTTGATGTGATATTAATGATCATCCCACCTTTCTAAAAGCTTACAGTTTGTGAACTAGTGGAGCAGATCTTTGAGCAGTTTGACAGAGATTATGAGCATCATTCCCATTTTGGAAAGTACAAGATAACATACTTAGAGTTGTTGATGGACACAAAGAGCAGCTGAACAAAAATGGTACAAGAATTCCCACTTTGAATTTATACAGGAAGAAATAATGTTTACTTCTGGCACTCTATAAATGCAAAATTGTGTTTTATTTAGCTCCATGAATCTGTTTTGGAAAAAAGAATAAATAAACTGACTTGCTAAATGTCCAACTCCAAACATAGAGCAGAGACCAACATTTCCTGCACCAATGTAAGATCCAATTTTGCCACGAATTCCATGGAAAAGGAAGCTAGATTTCCTACATGGGAAACGTGCATAATCTGACAATAGTTACCGTGATGAGGCCATTCTGAGGTGTAGCAACTCCCGCGAACTTCAACTTTTCCCGAAAACTCTATCATTTCAACAGTACTGCATTGAGATTGAGAACAACAGGATAGGAATTGAATTGTATGAACGCAGTTCCAGTTTAGCACTGTGTGGGGGTGGTGGGCATTGAGAGATTGAGGAAATTGAGCTTTACTTGTCGTTTAGAAGACTCAAAGAAGATCTCGTTGACTGATGAACCATTCTGAGAGGGTGTGACAAAGTAGATGCGAGAGTCTTTGACTGGTTGACTTAATTTCAGGGTAAGGAGTTGATCATTTACATTTGAGACAAAGTAAAATCTCTTCCCTGAATCTTGCAGTTGTGAATCTTGCAGTTCTTTAACCAAGTGGACTGTAGATGTTCAGTCACTGAGTATTTTCAAGGTTAATTGCTGACTGCATGGCCAACGGTGGTGACATGATTAAACTTAGGAATGCTCAGGAGGCCAGAGTTAGAGGGATGTGGAGATCCGGGAGGAATAAAGGGATTGAGGAGATTACACTGACCGGAATGAGGCCACAAGGGCCGGAATGAAATGGTTGGAGCTTCTTCACTGGGAACGTCCTTCCCATTGGCATCCTATACAAACAAGACCCTCTAAAGAAGAAAGCGAGGGCTGCAGATGCTGGAGATCAGAGTCAAGAGTGTGGCACTGGAAAAGCACAGCAGTTCAGGCACCATCAAAGGAGCAGGAGAGTTGACATTTCAGGCATAAGCCCGAAGGCAGGAATTCATTCCTGATGAAGGGCTTATGCCAGAAATTTTGATTTTCTTTCTCCTTGAATGCTGCCTGACCTGCTGTGCTTTTCCAGGACCCTGTAAATGGCCTGAATGATTGGGTAAAGAAGCCTCTGACAGATAATGGCATAATTTATTGACCCTCCGCTGGCTAGTGTAAGGGCTGGGGTCCAGTAAAATAAAGGACATGACCAGGCTGTGTGCCTGCTGGCTATCTGGCCCCATGTTACTGACAGGGGTAAGATGAAGTCTGCTTGCCTTCAACTCTGTGGAGCCTGTTTGATTAGTGTTGCATTATTAGCCACTTGACCTCATTCCAGCTCCTTTGCAATAATACGTGTGACCACGGGAAGCAGCTAGCATAACACATTTTACCACAACGGCCGTGCCCCCATTGGTGAAGAGTGCATTCCCTGTGTCCAAGGATGGAACCATTCCCAAAATAGTATCTACCCACTTGTGCCTCAACATCCTGACCTCCTCTAAATCATAACACCTCCCCACCCCCCATCTACTCCCTTTTTGAATCTTGCGTACCTCCCTGAATAAAGTCTCTGGACGAACTTTAAAGTCTGCAAGCACTGTCCTTCCTCCAGAGAGTCTGCCTGCGTCTCAGTACTAGCTGGTGCTTGCATGTGGCACTGCTGGGGTTACCCAGCTACCAGCCAGTCGAACTGCAGGGTGTCCTGTTTCTGAGGGGCAGAATTCCTCTTTCACTCCAGTGTACCCCCCCCCCCCCCCCCTCCCAAGTATCATTGCCCCAGGACGCCTGGATTTAAAGGCAGAATGGTCCAAATGTAACATTCACCCCACAGGTAAAGCTCCCCCTTGGTGTCACCAGACCCAGATTCCAACAGATGCCAAGTTCCAAAATCAAAACAGAAAGTTCTGGAAAAACTCAGTCTGGTTCTTTCGGGGTTTATTTGCAGCACTTTCCTGTTTTTATTTCAGGTTTCCAGCAAACGTGATATTTTGCTCTTTGTCAGGTTTGGAGCCTGGGTCATGCTGTTTCGGGACAAGGTGGTATTAGAGGGTGTCGTCATAATCCCGTTTATAGTCACCCCGTGACTCATCAATGTAACCATCACAACCCACATAACACTCCACCCTCTCATGGTCTCTACCCACCCATTTATTCTCCGGCCACTGACCCTGGCCAATCTCATCCATTGTGGATTCTAATGCTGCATTCCCTCTCAAAATAACCCTGAATTGAGAGATTGTCAAGTAGAGTGGTTGATATATCTCGCCACTGTCCCACCAGGCAGCAGTCCCGTGCATTCACCAATGGCTACAATGAGTGTTACACAGCGCTTGCACCTACAGGAAACAGTGAGAGGATTGAAGATTCTGTCCTCATTGACTTGCCTGCCTTCCCCTGGTCTCTGTGCTTCCATTTATAATGGAGAAAGTGAAATGAAAGATTTATGGAGACTTGGGAGTTAAGATCCCTGATTTTGCTCCTGAAATGAGTCATTTTTAGATTTAATGCACAGTTGAAACCAGAGCACATTTGAACAAACTGACACTGAATATTTTTAATTTTTGAAGATTAACTGCGCTCTGTTCTGCTGCCTGTCAGACTGTGCAAGGTCTCCTCCTTCTACAAAAGCAACATGTACGAGGGTGGTTTGGAGAGCAGAACAGATGTTCAGCTAAATTTGATAATTCCCACTTATAAACTTTGCTGTATGTTAATCTGAGGATCGTACATTTAACATGCAAACTCCTTTTTAATATTTTCCAGTCAGATCTGATAATGCAAATTGCCTAAACGTTGTGTGAGAGTCTGACCTGATGCAGCTGTTGCTTCACAATAATGAAGTGATCATGTCTATTGATCCTGTTATTCTTTCAGCTAAAGCTACGTATGCTCCCTTGACACTATTTAAATGAGTAGCCAGATCAGGTGCAGATTGTGAGTCAATGTATTCTGGGTAAATTAGATTTCAGAGTTTGCACAAAATAACCCTGTTTAACTGTTTTTAACTGAGTAGAGGCACCTACAGCCTCTGCTCCACTTCACCTCAGCCAAAATTCTACCCGAAATTATATTTGCCAATACAGCTGATTGCAGGTACAATCAACACATCCCAGATATTGAACACATTCCTGTCTATACAGCACAATCCTAGGTATTCCACACATTCCTGAATATTGAACTCATTCCCAGATAGGTAACACATTCCTGGACATGCAACCCATTCACAGGTATACAACACATTCCTGCTTAAACAACACATCACCAGATACGCAACTCATTCCCAGATATCCAACTCATTCCAGGGAAACAACTTTTTACTGGAGAACCTGAGGTGAATCACTCCCAAGGTTGTACTTTATTCATGTCAAGTTTAGATGTTCAGAAGCAGAATCAGGAGGGACTTTTCACACGGAGGCTGGGACAAGGTTTACATGCTCTTGACTCTGTGTCTGCAATATATATGGATTCTGAGATTGAAAGGTTTATGTATCTGAAATGGGACAATGGTGGGTATATTGAGTTTGGTCACAGATCAGCCGTGATCTTAGTAGAGTACGTTTGAGGGGCTGAATGACCTCTTTCTGTTCCTGTGTTCCCGGTAGGGACATCAGCAGGACCCACATAGAAAGGAAGCTATGGAGGGGGAGGGAGAGACCGTGGTTATCAGATCCCTCTGAATATCAGCCTTTCATCAGGAACATCATAGCCTTACAGGTGTACAACTATCACCATTCTGTGGAGTACTACTCGCCTTTTAATAGCACCTATTTCCACATTTAGAGCAGCTAATTTTTCACCCAGAAGTGGTTTCCGTGGTTTCCCGTGACTGAGGGTTGTTCTGGTTCATCAACTTGCCTTCACTGACATTTGATTAATTTTAAAAAGCTTTCAGTCCCTCAGGCAGATTAACTCAGGGACCATTACCCAATCTAGTTATATTCTATTAATACGGTTTCCAAAAAGGCAGAAGAATTCCTTCCTTCCTTTCCCTCATTTTATCCCTCATTCTGCCTTCCTC
This sequence comes from Chiloscyllium plagiosum, assembly GCF_037043375.1. Classification (NCBI taxonomy): domain Eukaryota; kingdom Metazoa; phylum Chordata; class Chondrichthyes; order Orectolobiformes; family Hemiscylliidae; genus Chiloscyllium; species Chiloscyllium plagiosum. The sequence goes on along the minus strand of NW_028270151.1, from coordinate 28,553,559 downwards.
CCCTCCGGCTGTCCCCCTCTCACCTCACCCTTCTTTCCCCCTTCCCTCCTTACCCTGATTCCACCTCCCTACCTTTCCTTCTTCCTCACACTCACTTTCTTTCTCCTTAGTCTCCCCTCCCTACCCTCATCCTCCCCTCCCTACCCTCACCCTCCCTACCCTCATCCTCCCCCTCCCTACCCTATCCTCCCCCTCTCTACCCTCACCCTCCTTACCTTCATCCTTCCCCTTCCTACCCTCACCCTTCCTACCCTCATCCGCCCCCTCCCTCTCCTCACCCTCCGCCCTCACCCTCCCCTACCCTCATCATCCCCCTCCCTACTCTCACCCTCCTCCTTACACTCACCTTCTCCCTACTATCACCCTCTCCCTCTCTATGCGCACTCTCTCCCTCCCTGCCCTCATCCTCCCCCTTCTTACTCTCACTGTTCTCCTCTTTACACTCACCCTCCCCCTACCCTCACCTTCTCCCTTTCTCTACGCACCCTCTCCCTCCCTACCTTCACCTTCCCCTCCCTCCCTACCTTCACCTTCCCCTCCCCACCCTCCCCCTCCCTCCCTACCTTCACCTCCCCCTCCTCCTCTCCCTCCTTACCCTTGCCTTCCCCTCCCTACCCTCACCCTTCCCCTCCCTCCTCACACTCACCCACCTCCTTACACTTGTGCCTCTCCCTACCCTCACCTTCGTCCTCACCTGCCTCGTCCTATTCCTTGCCTTCAGTCTCTCATTCCCTCTCCTCAGTTCTCCCTCTGTGACCCAATATTGAGCTCTGTGTGATGTTGCTGTCTTGTGAGATGCAACAACATTGTTATTTATATAACACATTAATGGTGCAAAGGACATTTTCCGAGTGATTAATCAAGCAAGATTCGGCATTTTGCTACATTAGTTCAGTGACCGGGTTAGGTTTTAAGGAGAAGTGAAGGAGGACACTATGGGAGGAGGGCAGAGAGGGTGAAGGTGGGTACTTCAGGATTCAGCACTCAAGCAGCTAAAGGGGTGGACACCAATCAAAACTGGGATTGTACGAGAAACTGGAATTGGACAAGTACAGCGATCTGTGTGGACAGGTCTGTCACTGTATAACACTGGAGTCCAGTACTGGTGGGGACAAGTCTGTGACTGTATAGTACTGGGATACAGTACAGATGGGGACAGGTCTGTCTGTGTATGACACTAGGAGGGCAGGTCTCTTATTGTACACCATAAGTTAAAGTTGCCACAGTGCCAAAGGAAACTATAGGGTTGCTCTCTCGTTGGAGAGAGACGCGATTTAACCTGAGGGTCGCCACACCTCAGGCATGGGAATAAAGGGGTATTTGAGAAGCAATGGCCTTCATGATGACCTCAACCAGTTGGGGGAATTGAACCCATATTATTGGCGTCAATCTGCATCACAAACTTGCTATTCCAGCCAACTCACCCCTGAGTGTAAGACACAGGTAAAGTGTCTGTCATTGTTTAACAGAGGGATACAGTCCTGGTGGAGACAGAATTTTATGGGAAGGGACTGTACAGTCTGTGTATCTGATGGAGGAGGCAGGACTTTGACCCTAACTTATCAATGTATCTGCAATAGATCCCAATGTCCAATTGTGACTGAATTCACTTTCACGATTCTCTGGCTTATTTTTAATCTTGTGTTTAAACTTGACTCTTCCAGAGATTACTTGTTGCTGTTTTCTATCTCTTTCAATGCTCTGTGTAATTAATTTTGAGATATTTGAATTCTATGCAATGAACTGAGAGCTGCTTGCTGCTACAATCATTTATATAATGCTGGTTGTTTTGTAGAGTCTATATCAGAGGCTTTATGTAATCTTTGTTATTCCTTCAAGCTGAACTGAACCTGCCCTTGTCAAGATGGCTTTATGTCGCCACCTGGTGGGTTTTCAGGGGCAGTGCCCTCAATATTTTTGATAAATTGGAACCAATTTTTAACATTGTGTTTTCAGAAACTATGCAAACACAGACAATGATTCCAACCAAAGTAGAAATATCTGGGACTCTGTAACTGAGAATTCCTAGGAAACTGAGAGTTACACCACGTTAACTATTAATTTTAAAATACTTTATAAACAAGCACTATTATTATGCAAATGTATTTTATATTCAGCTGTTAAAGCCTGAACCTGGCCAAGACAAAATTGTGCACACAGCATCTTTATGGAGTCAGTTCCTGATCAGTTACTATCTGAAATATATCAAGAAGTTTTGAATTGCCTATTACTGTTGCCCTTGCTCTTCCTACACTAATACAGCAGCAAATTTCATAACAGGGCACAGTACAATTACAGGACTGACTATAGCTACAGGTAATTTATATATTTTCTTACTATCACCGTAAAACAAATCCTTTATCAATTGAGGTTCCTCTGTTTAAACAGCAAAACAGCATTTAATCTGCTATTAGCATAAATGGCAGGAGCAAAAAAAAACCCAAGCTCTGAGCTGGTGCCAGACAAATAACTGCTGTCCAGTTTGATAAGCTATAAACAAATTACTGATTATTTGTCTTAAATTAAATTGGATGTCACTTTGTTTTAAACCAGTTATACATACTATCTGTAACTCATTTTTGATGACGTATCTGGTGTATTCATCATTATTTTCCTTTTCTCTTTGAAACAGAATCTGTCCTTGCCCCAGTTGATCTCAGCCCCTGCCCAGTTTGGTGGGTTCATACAGAATAGGGTAGGAATTCTTGGGCCACAAAGGGCAAAGAACGAGCATGACATATCCCCAGTCACAGTCCAGTAATCTACAATGGTTCAAGGGCAGTTGTTGGACAAGGACGACATTGTTATCAGTCAAACTCAATCTCTGTGGAACCAGTATATTCCAGTTAGAGTCAGCTCCTTCATGAGCTGTAATCCAGTGAGAGTCAGTACCTTTGGAAACTATATCCCAGATAGAGTCGGCATCTTCTGGAACTGTATCCCAGATAGAGTCGCTCCTTCGGAAACTGTATCCCAGATAGAGTCAGCAACTGAAGGAACTGTATCCCAGTGAGAGTCAGCACCTATTGGAACTATATACCAGATAGAGTCAGCTCCTTCAGGAACTGTATCCCAGTGAGAGTCAGCACCTTCAGGAACTGTATCCAAGATAGAGCCAGCTCCTTCAGGAACTGTATCCCAGTCAGTGTCAGCTCCTTCAGGAACTATATCCCAGATAGAGTCAGCTCCTTCAGAAACTGTATCCCAGATAGAGTCAGCTCCTTCAGAAACTGTATCCCAGATAGAGTCAGCAACTGGAGGAACTGTATCCCAGTGAGAGTCAGCACTTATTGGAACTATATCCCAGATAGAGTCAGCTCCTTCAGGAACTGTATTCCAGTGAGAGTCAGCGCCTTCAGGAACTGTATCCAAGATAGAGCCAACTCCTTCAGGAACTGTATCCCAGTCAGTGTCAGCTCCTTCAGGAACTGTGTCCCAGTGAAAGTCAGCTCCTCCAGGAACTGTATCCCAGTGGAGTTTGAACATTGGCTACTGTGTTGTGGCCTCGGTTATTAAAGAGTTTCATGAGGCATGGCACCAGCTTTAGCTTGGGTTTTTCTTGTTGCAAGGCTTGAACATTATGCAGTCCAAAATGTCTAGAAATTGTCGTTGTTCTATCTCTTTTGTAATTGGGTCATTTGAGACAATTCTGTTCATTTCCCTGTGTTCTAGTACAATGAATGGAAAGAAGACACGAGTCATTCACATTCTCATTTCTGATGAGCAAATAGCCAGTGGTTACTCCTGGTAAAATGTTGTAGCATTTAAGGATGAGTATGAATCTTGTAGAACTTTTAACTAAGAGGGTTTTAATCCTACCAACGAGATTGCATCAATAAGAATGTTTTGTAATTTAGCTCTGAGATATTCTCCAAACAATTTTCCCATCTGAAATTCTACAGTCCAGAGAGATTTGCACTGTGCTATAATTTATTTTCAGTTGTACATAATAAATAATGGAGTTGGCTTAATTGAATTCTATCCAACCCATTACAGTTTAACTCAATACAGAACAAACAAACCCAACCAACTCAACCTGATTCAACTCAACTCAAGTCACACAAATCCATTCTAATTCAGCTGAAACTGTTCCAAATGACCCAAACCAAGCCTATCCCACCTAACTGTACTCAAACCAACCCAGCTCTAAACTCATCCAATCCAACCCAACACAACTGAAACAGGTCAACCCAACTAAGCTCAAATTAGCTCATTCTAACTAAACACAAGTCAAACTACCCAGATCTACTCCAACCAATCTAACCCAACTCAACTCCAACCAATCTAACCCAACTCAACTCTATATCAACTCAACACAACTCTGACCAGAAGAAAGTGAGGACTGCAGATGCTGGAGATCAGAGTCGAGAATGTAGTGCTGGAAAAGCACAACAGGTCAGACAGCATCCGAGGAGCAGGAGAATCAACGTTTTGCTGTCTGACCTGCTGTGCTTTTCCAGCACACACTCTCGACTCCCAACTCTAACCAAGCCAACCTAGTACAATATAAAATTACCCAACCAACCTTGCTCTCACCAGGCCAACCAGCTCAATCCAAACAAACCCTTCCCAATTCCAAGTAACTCAGTCAACTCTAACCAGTAATGACCCATCTCAAGTAAGTCCAGCCAATCTCAATCCAGATTAGGGCCAGATGAATCAACTCAACCCAACTCATTTCAATCCAGTTCAACTCAACCTAAATCGACTAAGAGAAGAGCAAATTGCTGGAGAAACTCAGCAGGTCTGGCAGCATCTGTGGAGGAAGATATAGAGTTAACCTTATGAGTCCAATATGGAAGTTCTGAAGAAGAATCATACTGGATTCAAACTGTTAAATCTGCTTCACTCTCCACAGATGCTGAGTTTCTCCAACACTTGCTGTTTTTATTTCAGATTTCCAGTACCCATAAAAATTTGCTTTTATTTGTGTGTCCAACTCAACTGAGTTCAGTTAAACCCAGTTTAACTTAATGCAGATCAACTCTGATACAAAGGCAGCAGAGGAAGGAGCTTCAGTCTAAAAAGGCTCTCTTGTTACAGATAATGCTGGAGAAACTCAGCAGGTCTGGCAGCATCTGCAGAGAGAAAAAAACAGTTAGCATTTCGAATCTGGTGTGACTCTGCTCCAGTCATACAGTCTTCTCCATTCTCATATTGTTAAGTCTGTTCCTCTCTCCACAGATGCTGTCAGACTGGCTGAGTTTCTCCAGCATTCTCTGTGTTTGTTTCAGATTTCCAGCTTCTGTAATACTTTGCTTTTATTTGAGTTTCAGTCTCAGTTACTTGCCATTTCAGCCACGAGCAGGGCTAGGGGAAAACCATTCAAAACTAAGATGAGAGGAGCTGGGAATTGAAAGAGCAGAGGGCAGTTTCGACAGGTTGGACTGCATAAACCTATTTAGAATGAATATAAAGCATGTATAAAACATTCACAATCAATCACTTCTGCTTTGCTAATCACCAGTGATTATCTTAATTATTAATTGTTGAATTTTCACCTGCAATGTTTCACTTTGTTTAAAGGGGAGACCTGAGAATCATTTGTAAGCATGCCCTCCCTGTCTCTATGAGATTTGTACACTGCCTATTAGCACCATTATCAATAAAAGTCTCACATACAATCAGAATATTTGTACTGTTTGTTTTATTCTCAATTAGCTTACACATAAAATCAAAAATAGTACAATTTTTTGGTCCTTGTATTCACCTTTCTGCTTCAATATTGGAAGGGCTGTCCTTGACTCTGCATATTTAGCTGTTGTTTCATAAGAGGCATGCGAGAGACTTACCTCAGGACTAGTGCTATAAGTTTCAGACTGAGTTTCTGATAAAAGACTATATCACATTTACGTACTCAGTGCCACAATTTATTGCATCTTCATTGCTGCACTACACTGCCATCATTATCAAACAGTGACCCACAAGCACTTTCTTCTCTCTGCTTGGAATGCTTTCCCGAAGAAATGAATTCCAGCAACATATGTCAACATTAAAAGCCATGTTACGGTAAGATCCGCATATGGTCCAGTAGTATCCCACTGCCAGGATCACACTACGCGAGAGAGATAATGGCAAAGTCACTGGTCGGTTAATCCAGAGGCCCATGGTAATGCTTTGAGGATATGGGGTCATGGCAGATGGTGAAATTTATTGGAACAAACTAGCCTTTGGAGTGTTGGTTGAGAAACTCAGTATTTGACGTAAAAAAGCCGTCTGTTTCACTAATGTCTGACACTGACTGATGCTTTGTATTATTTTAGTGTGACCTCCCTACTTTTATTCTCCATTTGCTTTGAATTCATAGCCAATATTCCATTTATACCTGCTGAACTTGAATGCTAGCGTTTTGTGATCTGTGTGTACCCACAGCTATATGTGAGTGTGATTGTGCTCAATCTGAGAACCTATCTGTGACATAATCTGAGTCTGTGTCTGAGAGTCTACCTGTGGTGGTTTCTCAATGTCTGACTGATATTTGACCTGTGGCTGTATTTGGATCTATTGCCCGAGGGTCATCTCGTGACTGTACCAGAATATGGCTAGGAGTCTAACTATGACTGTTTCTGTGTGTCTTTGAGTCTACCTGTGACTGTTTCTGAGTGAGTCTGAATGTTCCTGTGACTGTATCTGGGTGTGTGCCTGAGAGTCCACCTGTGACTGTATCTGAGCATTTCCAAAAATTTAACCAATACTATGTCGCACTGTGAGTCTTGGAGTCTACTTGGGACTATATAGGGTGTGTCTCTGAGATTCCACTTGTGCCTCTGTGTGTGTGTCTACAAGTTCACCTGTGACCATATCTGAGTCTATTTCTGAGAATCTAACTATAACTGCATCTGGTTGTGTTTCTGAGAGTCAATTTGTGACTAGTTTGGATGTGTGTCTGAATGTATCTGTACCTGTACCTGGGTGCATGTATTAGAGTCTACCTGTGACTGTATCTGAGTGTGTATATGAGTGTACCTGTGACCATGTGTACAATTGGCATGACGCAACTTAAAGTTTCCAGTTGCTGCTTAGCAACCTTATTGACCAAAGACACAAAAAGAAAGAAAATTAAACCCTAATACTTTGAAGTGAAAAATCTTCTCTGGCTGACAGCAGGGCAATCTGATTTTATGGTCTTATTTAACATCATTATAGTTTGTGAACGGAGTTCAAACATGGCAGATTCCTTTTCAGGTTGGTTTCACCCTTTCCTATTCAAATCTTTTGTATTTAGTACAGACTGCAGACAGAAATACATGATTTGCATAGCACTGTTCCCGACCTCAACTTCACAAAGCATTTTACTGAGGAAGTGCTCAGTAATAAAGAAAAAAGCTGGAATGCAAATTCAGAAATGCAGCTAGGATATTGTTGGGATGTGAGAGTCACAGTCAAGTTCAATATTAACTCTGAAGAATAGTCTTTGGACTCGAAATGTTAACTCTTTCTCTTGTCTGCAGATGCTGCCAGACCTACTGAGCATCTCCAAAAATCGCTGTATTTGTTTCAGATTTCCAGCCTCCCACAGTATTTTGGTTTCATTCTAGTATTTTTTGTCCATCTGAACCCACCCTGGAAGGTGGTGGTGAGTCACTTGTCTGAATAGCTGGCTCACTTGCTTGACCATGCTCGGACAGTCCAGAGTCAGCATTTTGAGAGTCTGGAGTCACATGTCAGTGAGATTGAGTAAGGTTGGCAGATTTCCTTTCCTGTAGGACACCAGTGAAGCAGATGAGTTTTCACAACAATGCTGTAATTTCATAGTCACTATTGTAAGAGTAGGCCAGATCTTATTCATAATGCTCCTATCCCATAGCTTTAAGATCTTTCCGAAAGTGAGTTGTTCAGAATTCAGTAATAACTTTCTCAGGGAACTGTAAAAATACTTGAAAAGGCAACATTAGCAGGGAACGGGACTAAAGGGACAGCTGACACAGATGGGATGGGCTGAGGAATTCTGCAGTTTTGCAGTTGTTTAAAGACTTCATTTTGGAGTCGAACTGCAGTTTTCAAACTCTCCCCTCCACTGTCACTCCACTTTATCACTTACTGCAGAGTTACCTCATTTTAGCCACAACTTGGGGTCTAAGTAATTGAGGATTCAGTGCTGCTCTCTCCCTCCTCTTGCTGTCAACTGGGTATGGGAGCAATGTCCAATTCTGCAGGTAGTGTTTGGAAAGGTTTCTCGGTGACGCAGTTCCCACTACCAAAGCTCAGCCTGAGTTTGATTTATTGTCCTAGACCCTCTGCCAGTAGCAAAGATTCCATCAAATAAGTGAGACAAAGTAGATTCAGCAAACAAACCTGTGGGAATAGCACTCAAACAAGACAAAATGGATATGGTTTCTCTTTCAGAACAATATAGCATGCCAAACACTTTACACCAAATGAAATAACTGCTGATATATAGTTCCTATTGTGGAAAGTACAGCAGTCGATGCGTCCATAGCAACACCCTACAAACTGAAAGGTCATAAAGAGCAGATTATCTGCTTCAGTGATATGATAGGGGGACTCATGTTGCTGTAGAAACTGGTGCTAACTCTGATCATCTTTGAATAATGGTATTGGACCAGTTACATCCACTAGAAGGCACAGACAGACTCGGTTTAAAATCTAATCAGAAAATCAGTACTGACCCTCCAATACGACACCACTCCCTCAGTATCAACCCTCCAATTTTTAGATTAGATTCCCTACAGTGTGGAAACAGACCCTTCAGCCCAACCAGCCCTCCGAAGATTAACCCACCCCCCTCTGACTAATGCACCTATTACTGTGGGCAATTTAGCATGGCCAATTCACATGACCTGTGCATCTTTGGACTGTGGGAGAAAACCCACACACATGGGGAGAATGTGCAAACTCCACACAGACAGTCACCCAAGGCTGGAATCGAACCTGAGACCCTGGTGCTGTGAGGCAGCAGTGCTAACCACTGAGCCATCACTGACCCTCCAATGCTACAGCACTCAGTACTGACCTTCCAATACTGCAGCACTCCCTCAAATACTGACCTCCGACAATGCACACTCCCTCAGCACTGACGTCACATACTACAAAACCCCTACTCAGTACTGACCCTCTGCCAGTGCGACACTCCGTCAGTACTGACCCTCTGACAGTGTAGCACTCCCTCAGTACTGACCTTCTAACAGTGAAGCACTCCCTCAGTACTGACCCTCTGACAGTGCAACACTCCCTCAATACTGACCCCCTGACAGTGCAGCACTCCCTCAGTACTGACCCCCTGACAGTGCAGCACTCCCTCAATACTGACCCTCTGACAGTGTAGTACTCGCTCAGTATTGACCTTCTGACAATGTCGCACTCCTTCAGTATTGACCCTCTGACAGTGTAGCACTCTCACGGTGTTGACCCTTTGACAGTGTAGCACTCCCTCAGTACTGATCCTCTAACAGTGCAACACTCCCTCAGTATTGATCCTCCAACAGTACAGCACTCCCTCAATACTGACCCTCTGACAGTGTAGTACTCGCTCAGTATTGACCTTCTGACAATGTAGCACTCCTTCAGTATTGACCCTCTGACAGTGTAGCACTCCCTCAGTACTGATCCTCTGACAGTGCAACACTCCCTCAGTATTGATCCTCCAACAGTACAGCACTCCCTCAGTACTGACCCTCTGACAGTGAAGAACTCTCTCAGTACTGACCCCCTGAAAAGCAGCATTCCCTGAGTACTGACCCCCTGACAGTGTGAGTACTCCCTCAGTACTGATCCGCTGACAGTGCAGCACACCTCAATACTGACCCTCTGACAGTGTCGTACTCCCTCAGAATTGGCCTTCTGACAGTATAGCACTCCCTCAGTATTGGCCCTCTAATAGTGCAGCACTCCCTCAGTATTGACCCTTTGACAGTGTAGCACTCCCTTAGCACTGACCCTCTGACAGCGTAGCACTCCCTCCATGTTGACCCTCACACAGTGCAGCACTCCCTGAGCACTGACCCCCTGTCAGTCAGCACTTTCCTGAAGAAGGGCTTATGCCCGAAACGTCGATTCTCCTGCTCCTTTGATGCTGCCTGACCTGCTGCGCTTTTCCAGCAACACATTTTTAAGCTCTGATCTCCAGCATCTGCAGTCCTCACTTTCTCCCAGCACTCCCTCAATACTGACCTCTGACGGTGCAGCACTCCTTCAGTTCTGCACTGAAGTGTCTGACTTGTTCATAAGATTATTTGTGTGACAGCAATGTCTCTGAGAGATTGGCACCCTGTTCCACTAACTTAGTTAACATTGCATTGACAGCTACCAGTTAAGTTGTTGCTATTTTGATTGCACCCATTTTGCTGACGATCTAATGAAGTGCTATGTCTTCACAGTCCAACCAGATTGAATCACATTGAGTCTGACATCATGAAATGTTTCAGTCTTACCTCATGATACATTTCAGTTCTGTAAGGTGTCATGAAGTTGTATTACTGTGAGAAATTCTGATCCATGGAATGTAAACTGTGAGCAAGTTCATCGTTATCTCCAGTATCACATTCTCTCAGGGAGAATCTCCCATTGGTGAGGTCAGCAACATTCCTGGGCTCACAGACCGTCAATCTGATCCAAACGCTTTATGTGTCACGGGAGTTCACCGAGACACCAGACCAGGATGTGGGAATGCCGGTAATGGACTGAGGTAGACAAGGTCGGAAGTCACACAACACCAGGTTATGATCCAAAAAGCTTTCAGAGTGTTGCCCCTTCGTCAGGTGAAGTGCAGACCAAAGGTTTCTCAAACTTAGGTTCATGAAAGCACTGAAGGGTTAGAGGACAGAATGAGGCCATTTGGCCTCTCATTTCTCTGTTGCAAACATTGAGCTGTACTCTGCAGAGCGCTGCCTTCGTCCCATTTTCAGATAATAATCCAATTCTCTTTGCAAAGTCAAGATTGAATCTGCCTCCACTTTGCTCGCGTGTGTTCTGAATCCTCACTGCTTGTTTGAGTAGATAACGTCATTTGTTTCTTTAGCTGTTCACCTTAAATTGCTTTTGCTTCGTTCCATTTGGAGAATTAGGATGTAATTAACCAGAGATATTTAAGACGATTAAAGGATTTGAGAGAGCAGATGGAAATGTCTCCTCAGGTGGAGAATGGGGGCTGGGCAGTTGAGAACAGGGCGACAGGACTTGCCTGTTCAGAAAAACACCTAGAGGAGAGGAAATCTGAGACTTTATCCCCCAAAGAACTGTCCTTTTTGAGGGTCAGTTTTCAGTATTGATTAGATTTGCATGGGGTATCAAAAGACATGGAGCAAAGGCACATTCGCCAGGTTATGATACAAACTGCCAGGTGAAATGTTGTAACTATAAATGGTGGGTTTGGGCAGGGGTTCCTCAGAACAAGGTTAATTTAACCACTGATTTTATTATTTTATTGATAGTTTGCCCTTTGAGGCCTACCACTCTCAAGGCCTGGGCATTAATTAGGAAGTCCTTGAGGAGAAAGTGAGGTCTGCAGATGCTGGAGATCAGAGCTGAAAATGTGTTGCTGGAAAAGCGCAGCAGGTCAGGCAGCATCCAGGGAACAGGAGAATCGACGTTTCGGGCATAAGCCCTTCTTCAGGAATCCTGAAGAAGGGCTTATGCCCGAAACGTCGATTCTCCTGTTCCCTGGATGCTGCCTGACCTGCTGCGCATTTCCAGCAACACATTTTCAGCATTAATTAGGAAGTCTCCTGCCAGACAAACTATATGAGGTGTTTGAATGGGAGAAGATTTTCTCTAAGCAGGGAATAAACTCAGATTGTGCAGAGAAGCAAAAAAACAAAATTAAACTTCAAATCTCAGTTTCTGGTCAATTTCTCATTTAAAATACTTGAAATTGCTCAACTTCAATGACTGTCTTGGATTTTTATTGAATTAACTGTTGGATGCTTGCAGTGATTGCCACATGGTAGAGATCACAGGACTATGGCAAACTAGGAGGCACATTAATACAGTATTGCATTTCTATCCCAAACGCACTTCGACAGCAACTGTCATTAAAATGTCTGAGTGCTCTTTGTTGGTGCAAGTGAAGCAAAATATGTTTGACATAAATGGATTTTATTTCTCCTTGACTGAAACACTAGATAATTTGATACATTATATTTCCAAGCTGCAGGATGATTTGATATAATCCATATTGAAATGGTAGTCTCCCGAGTGGCTAACAACTGTTCCAGTCATGGCTAACTCTTTAATCCACACCATTTTGAATTGCTCCCAATTTACAACCTATAAAGAGACCATTCAGCCCATCCAATGGATGTCACATGAGCCTGCTCCATCACTAATTGGGTTATCTCACCCTGATCCAATCATCAGTCTCTTCCGTTCTCATTCATTGGTTCATTGATCCTGCCCTCCTATGCCTCAAACCACAGGAGCAATTCAGTGTTTCATCATCTCATTGCTTTGTGGACAGAGAAATCCATCAGACACTACCTATTCTCCACAATTTTGTGATATTAAATTGTCTGTTGAAAGTTTGGAAGCCGTGTCAAAGGCAAAACAAAACTTTCAGGAGTTAATTTGTTTTCTTACAAAGATTTGCATTTACTAAGAACATACATCCATTGTAAAGTCAGTTTGCAATGAGAGAGCACAGCTAAATGGCTGCAGAGTCTGCCCCTGGCAATAGGTCACCCATCTGTATCCCCAAATCCTCTCTACCCAACAGCTCCTTTTTTTCCCAGGAACCCTCTCGACTATTTGAATTTGATGCAGCAGGTGGACAGGTCCCTGTGCACAGATTGGGTTCGGATGTTATGGAGAATTTATGGGTGTACACATGGTCCAGGAAGAGAAGCTTCCCCTTGCCGAAGAACTACAACTGGGGAGATAGGCTCAGAATAATGGAGGAGGGTGTTTAGGACTAAGAGGAGGAGGAATCTCCTCCTCTGGTGAGGGTGGTCAGTCTTCGAACTTTCAACCCCAAAGGGCTTTGCAAGTATAGTCATTGAGTGCATTCAAGACAGAGATCAATACATTTGCTAATTACTATTGACATCAAGAGATAAAGGGATAGCACAGGAAGATGGCATTGAGGAGATGGTCAGCCATGATCTAGAATGGTGGAGCAGACTCAGAGCTGAATGGTTTACTCTTGCCCCTGTTTTGCTATATTGCGAGCTTTATGTTTTCATTAAGACTATAATAAACAGGAATGGGAGTTGGCCATTCAG